>NW_016824552.1:3748-7231 GCF_001698545.2 Rhinopithecus bieti | reverse complement strand
GAAAACAAAACAAAACAAAAAAAACAAAACAAAGCAAAACAAAAAAAACGCTGGCTTCTACCAAAAAAAAAGAAAGAAAAAAAAAAGCTGGGCCTAGTGGTGTGCACCTATAGTCCCAGCTACTTGGGAGGCTGAGGTGGGAGGTTCACGTGAGCTGGGGAGGCAGAGGTTGCAGTGAGCAGAGATCGTACCACTGCATTCCATACTGGGCAACAAAGACAGACCCTGTCTTTTAAAAAAAAAAAAAAAAAGGAAAATAATAATAAAGAAGCATTGATTGTAGGATTCGGAAAGCAGTCTCCTTTGCAGTTTGTAGTAAAATTCTTCTGTGGTTTTCTCTCCCTCTGGAGAGAATGATGGTTCCAGGATCTGAAATCTTTCCTTCCGCAGGAACGAGGCACAACAGTGAGAACCAGCTTATCCAAGAGGACGGACTTAGTGATGGGTAACACCCAGCGACATGCCTGAGAGCCTCAGGAAACACCTTCAAATGACATTGCCCAGAGTCTTACATTAGAGAACTCTCCAGACAGCCCTTGAGGCCTGGGGCTGGGTGCTGCTCCCAGACTGTGAGCTACTGGCCACCGGAAGCCTGACTCCAGCAGAGGCCCCACAGCTGCGCCGAGTGCGGCAAGAGCCTCCCGCGCAGTCACTCCCTGAGCGGTCATCTCCAAAGCCGTGCTCGCCAGAAGCCTTTCCCCTGCCCTGACTGTGGAAAGCGTTTCAGCCAGAGCTCCGACCTGCTGCAGCACCGTCAGATTCACCTGGGCCGTCAGCCCTGCAAGTGCGGGGCCTGCGGGAGGGGTTTTACTCAGAGTGCATCCCTCCTCCAGCACCAGTGGGTCCACAGCGACTGGCGAGAGGCCTTGTCGCTGTCCCCAGTGCGGCAAGACCTGCTGTGTCCGCTCCAACTTCATCAAGCACCAGCGAGTCCACTCAGGAGAAGCCATTTGTCTGCGGGGAGTGCGGCAAGGGCTTAGCGGCCAGCTCTGATGCTGGCTCGGCCAAAGCCCTGCGTCTGTCCCCAGGGCCAGCAAGTTTTTGGGGACCGGTGGAAGCTGATCTGCCACTAGTGAATTCACACAGGAGAGCGTCTCTTCTGCTGCTGCAGTTGCGGTGACAGCGTCAATAAGACCTCCCTCTCCCAGCGTGTCCTCCCGCACCCAGGGGAGAAGCCCTGCAGGTGTGGAATCGTGGAGAGCATCAGCCTCGCACCCAGCTCAGTCGCCCCGGGCAGCACCTCCAGGCACCGGCCTTGTGGGAGCCCCGGGTCCTTCCTTCAATATCTGCCCCCATCCACACTCCTGCCTCAACTTCCCTTCCTTTATCCTGTGCCCCCACTCAGTCTCCAGTCTCTGGTTCCACCCAGCCTTCCCCAGATTCCTCCTCGCGCCCCATCTCGTCTCCTTCACTCATCGCCCATGTTCCCCAGCATGGAGCAGCCGGCCCTCAGCCCTCCTCCACTCACCCCTTCCAGATCCCCTGCAAAGCCCAGATGCGAATCCGCCCTCCGTGGGGAACTGGGGGCAGCCGTGTCCGCCAGATTTTTCCTGCTCCGGGTGCGGGAAGCTTCTCCCGCACCGGCACACCCACGCCGGGGAGCAGCCTTGCCTCTGTTGCACCCAGAGCTCCTCCTCGGTCCAGCGCAGGGAGACCCACCCCGCCGAAAAGCCACACCTGTGTGCGGAGGGCGGCAGCGGCTGCCCAGCACGTGCACCTGGCCAAGCCCCAGCGCGTGCACCCCGGGAGCGGCCGTTCCCTGCCCGCAGTGCCTGCAGTGCCTCCGGGAGGCCTGGAAGTTGCCCAGGTTCCGCCAACCACCCAGCCGGCAGCTCAGCAGGAGTGGGCGAAGGGGCCCAGAAGCTGTGCGAGTGCTGGACGGGACTCGCGGGAGGCGGTTCAGGCCCGAGGCTACCCTGAGCCAACCCGGGAGGCCTCGCAGCACAAAGCGGTCCGACCGCTCTGCCAGGCCGGAGCCAGGCTTCGGCGACAGTGGCAAGCTCCTCCGCCGCCCTCAAACCCACACTGGAGAGGAGCCCTACCAGTGTTTCCGGTGTGGAAGGCCTCCAGCCGGAGGTCCAACCTGGCCCAACACTGTAGAACTAGCGTGTTGCAGCCCCGGGTGGACTGTGGATCTGAGATGCAGTCCCCTCCCTCCACACAGACCCGCTCAGGACGGCTTTTCTGTACCGCAGATCTTTCTCAAAAGTGCTGGGGGCTATTTTGTATGTTCGTTTTTTTGTTTTCCCCTGAATTCTCGCTCCTTTCCCTTGTGCATTAAGGGATTTAGGCAGGTGAGGCTGCGGGCGGTGACTCACGCCTGTAATCCCAGCACTTTAGGAGACCGAGGTGGGAGGATCACGTGAGCCCAAAGAATTTGAGACCAGCCTGGGCAACATAGCAAGACTGTGTCTCTGTGAAATAAAAATAAAACGAGCTGGTGTGGTGGCGCTGGCCTGTAGCCCCAGCTACTCAGGAGGGTGAGGCTGAAGGATCGCTTGAGTCAGAGAGTTCAAGGCTGCAGTGAGCTATGATCAGGCCACTGCACCCCAGCAAGGACGACAGAGTGAGACCCTGTGTCTCTAAAATAACTAAAATAACAAAAGGATTTAGGTAGGTAGTAGGCAAAGGTATACTAGCGAAGTGATAATAATATACAAGGTATATTCTTGATGTGGACAAGAATAATATTGTGTTGTCTTAATATTAGTGATTAATATATTATTTATTTATTTTATTTTTTTATTATACTTTTAAGTTCTAGGGTACATGTGCACAACGTGCAGGTTTGTTACATGTGTATACATGTGCCATGTTAGTGTGCTGCACCCATTAACTTGTCATTTATATTAGGTATATCTCCTAATGCTATCCCTCCCCCATCCCCCACCCCACAACAGGCCCCGGTGTGTGATGTTCTCCTTCCTGTGTCCAGGTGTTCTCATTGTTCAATTCCCACCTATGAGTGAGAGCATACAGTGTTTGGTTTTCTGTTCTTGTGATAGTTTGCTGAGAATGATGGTTTCCAGCTGCATTCATGTCCCCACAAAAGACATGAACTCATCTTTTTTTATGGCTGCATAGTATTCCATGGTGTATTATGTGCCACATTTTCTTAATCCAGTCTGTCATTTATGGACATTTGGGTTGGTTCCAAGTCTTTGCTATTGTGAATAGCACTGCAATAAACATACGTGTGCATGTGTCTTTATAGCAGCATGATTTATAATCCTTTGGGTATATACCCAGTAATGGGATGGCTGGGTGAAGTGGTAATTCTAGTTCTAGATCCTTGAGGAATCGCCACACTGTCTTCCACAATGGTTGAACTAGTTCATGGTCCCACCAACAGTGTAAAAGTGTTCCTATTTCTCCACATCCTCTCCAGCACCTGTTGTTTCCTGACTTTTTAATGATTGCCATTCTAACTGGTGTGAGATGGTATCTCATTGTGGTTTTGATTTGCATTTCTCTGATGGCAGT
>NW_016824552.1:0-1470 GCF_001698545.2 Rhinopithecus bieti | reverse complement strand
TTTTTTTTTTGAGACAGTCTTACTCTGTCACCCAGGCTGAAGTGCAGTGGCACAATCTTGGCTCACTGCAACCTCCACCTCCTGGGATCATGTGATTCTCCTGCTCAGCCTCCCGAGTAGCTGGGACTACAGGCACACGTCACCACACCCAGCTAATTTTTGTATTTTTTAGTAGAGACAGAGTTTCACCATGTTGGCCAGGCAGGCTTTGAAGTCTTGACCTCAAGTGATCCGCCCTCCTCGGCTTCCCAAAGTGCTGGGATTACAATCGTGGGCCATCATGCCCGGCCTCTAGAACTTTTTCAAGTAAAAATACCTGTCTTCATATCTTTTCTCCAGGAGCCATTATCTTATATATGTAGGGAGGGCGCTATGTGTAGAGGGAGATGCCAGGTATCTTGAACTGGAATAGGGCCCCATCTTCTCTGCAACAATGCCAAAGTCCAGTTGGGAAAACAACTGTAGGAATAATTCTGTTATAGCTCAGTGAGAGCTCAGGAATAATTTTTGTAACATTGTATTAACATTTGACTGCTCAAGGAGGTTATTTTTCAAAAAAGTAGCAGCAGCAGCCTAAAGTTGGGTGGAACCTACTCTTCAGTTTATTACCAACAAGAAACTGGTATAGAGAGACCCTTCTTGAAAGTGTGCCTTCCTCGTTTTTCTTTTATATATTAAATTCAGATTATATGTCTATATAATTCATTTTTCTTTTATATATTAAGTTCATATTAGTACATCAGCCCTTGATGAAAGCTGGAAGCTTCCTATTGGATTGTAATTCTGAAAAGGCATTGCTGTAGGGTTAACCAAAGTAACAAGGTTCAAGCATTCATTACATACATATTTTTAGAACACCTACTTCATGCCAAGGCCCATGCCGGGTGCTGAGGACAGAATAGGCAGATGTCATCCCTGCCTGGTCTTGTGGCTTTCTCGTGACCTGCTTTGATAGAGGGTTCACACCAGCCCTGTGTAGGCTTTCTTTCTCCAAGCAGTCGTATTTTTCAGATTGAAATAATGCACTTTGCAGTAGACACCTGTCAGGCTTGTGGCTGCCTGGAACCTTTTGAATACTCATCCTAGACCTGGAGATTTTCCCTACAATTCCTGCCTCCCTAAGGCAGAATCCAGAGCTCAGTTTCCCAACCCCTCCTGCAGCTGGGGCACCTAGGGGTTGCCAGTTGGTTCAATCACATAATTCTTTCAGAAAAGAGCGACCCAGGATACAGGTTACATGAATAATCCGTTTTCAAGAGGGGATGAGACTGGAAGATTCTGGCTTTCCAGGACAGCCTTAATGAAGCTTTTGGCATCCAGGCTCCAGCAGTGTGAGCTGTGGGGGTGTCACTGCAGCTGGCCAATGGAATGACTTGTTTCTGACTGTGGAGACTGTAGGCCTCTCTGGCTATACCAGACATAGTGAGCTACCTAAGATTCTCAATTATCTATCTTTTTTTTTTTTTTTTT
>NW_016824551.1:0-536 GCF_001698545.2 Rhinopithecus bieti | reverse complement strand
ACCCTGTTGTTTTCATTGAGTAGTTTGATAACACTGTTTTCATGGAATCTTCAATAGGATATTTGGGAGAGCATGGCAGCCTATGGTGACAAAGAAAATATGCTCCGACAAAAACCAAAAAGAAGCATCCTGACAAACTGCTTTCTGTTGTGTGAATTCAACTCAGAGAGTTACACTTTTCTTTTTATGGAGCAGTGTGCTAACACTGTTTTCGTGGAATCTGCAAAGGGATATTCACAAGCACATTGAGGCAAATGGTGAAAAAGGAAATATCCTCAGACAAAACTAGAAAGAAGCTTTCTGAGAAACTGCTTTGTGATGGGTGAATTCATCTCACAGAGTTACACCTTTCTTTTCATTGAGCAGTTTGGTAACACTGTTTATGTGGAATGTGCAAAGGGATATTCGGGAGTGCCCAAGGGTCCAGTCATGAAAAGGAAATATTTTCGGGTTAAAAAGAGGAGAGAAGCTTTCTGAGAATCTCCTTCGTGATGTGTGCATTCATCTCATAGAGCTATACGTTTCTGTTGAGGGAG
>NW_016824550.1:0-2990 GCF_001698545.2 Rhinopithecus bieti | reverse complement strand
CCGGCTAGTTTTTTGTCTTTTTTTTATTATAGACGGGGATCACCGTGTTAGCCAGGATGGTCTCGCTCTCCTGACCTCGTGATCTGCCCATCTCGGCCTCCCAAAGTGCTGGGATTACAGGCTTGAGCTACTGCACCCGGCCTGGCTAATTTTTTGTACTTTTAGTAGAGACAGGGTTTCACCATGTTAGCCAGGATGGTCTCGATCTCCTGACCTTGTGATCCGTCAGCCTCAGCCTCCCAAAGTGCTGGGATTACAGGTGTGAGCCACCGCGCCCAGCCAACCATACTTTATTATCCATTCACCTGCTGATGGGCTTGGGCTGTTTTCACTTGTTGGCTGTTGTGAATGAGCACTGGTGTGACCATTCATGAACACTTATGTCCAACTGTGTGGTTGCTTTTTTTTTTGGAGACAGAGTCTCGCTCAGTCACCCAGCCTGGAGTGCAATGGTGTGATTCTCGTGCCTCAGCCTTCCGAGTAGCTGGGACTACAGGCATGCGCCACCACACCCAATTAATTTTTGTATTTTTAGGAGAGATGGAGTTTCACCATGTTGGCCAGGCTGGTCTTGAACTCCTGACCTCAAGTGATCTGCCCACCTCGGCTTTGCAAAGTGCTGAGATTACAGGTGTGCGCCTCCACACCCGGCTGTTTGTGTGGTTGTTTCTTAAAGCTTCCGTTTTCTTCTCCCCAAAGTGAGGATAATGGGTGAAAAGGCCAAACCTGGTTTGCCCTGCCTCCTGGAGTGAGCTCAGACAGAAAAGCCCCACATCAGCCTTTTCAGGGTTGAGGGTCTGAGGCGAGCCAAGCCCGGGGCTCTACCGTCTTCCTGACCGGAGGGGGAGGGTTTTGGGAGGAGGGAGGATACTACTCCACCTCCACCCCTAGGCATGGCAGAGCCAGCTCAGCATCTTGGCTTAGAAAAATTCCTCTTGCTGTATTATCTTGAACAGAGGTCAAAAGACCTGCTCCAGTGGACTCCTGGACTCATCCAGGCCTGCCATGCAGTGCGTTCAGGCTTTCTGAGCTCTGGACTCCTAAGGAAACTTACAGGAACCTTGTGGGTGATTTTCCTTCCCTGGAAACTCCAAGCTCTGGGGTGAGAGGGGTATAAAATGGAGGCCACAGGCCTGTAATCTTAGCACTTTGGGAGGGTGAGGCAGGTAGATCAACTGAAGTCAGGAGTTCCAGATCAGCCTGGCCAACATGGTGAAACCCCATCTCTACTAAAAATACAAAAATTAGTTGGGCATTGTGGCAGGTGCCTGTAATCCCAGCTAGTTGGGAGGCTGAGGCAGGAGAATCACTTGAACCTGGGAGGCAGAAGTTGCAGTGAGCCGAGATCACACCACTGCACTCCAGCCTGGGTGACAGAGTGAGACTGTCTCAAAAAAAAAAAAAAAAAAAAAAAAATTAGCTGGGCATGAGGGTGCATGCTTGTAAGTTCCAGCTACTTGGGAGGCTGAGGTGGGAGGATCACTTGAGCCCAGGAGATGGAGGCTGCAGTGAGTATGATCATGTCAGTGTTCCCCAGTCCGGATGAGACCATGTCTCAGAAAAAAAAAAAAAAAAAAAGGATCAATGCTAGTTCCATTTTACAGAACAGAAAATAGTCCGAAGTTACGAGTGTTGACCAACGGGCTGGACGACTTGGCCCATGCCTGTAATCCCAGCACTTTGGGAGGCCACAGGGACCAGATCACCTGAGGTCAGGAGTTCAAGACCTGCCTGGCCAACAAGGTGAAACCCCATCTCTACTAAAACTACGAAAAATTAGCCAGGCGTGGTGGCGGGCACCTGTAGTCCCAGCTATTCAGCAGGCTGAGGCAGGAGAATCGCTTATACCCAGGAGGCGGAGACTGCAGTGAGCCGAGATCGTGCCATTCCACTCCAGCCTGAGCAACAAGAGTGAGACTCTGTCTAAAAAAAAAAAAAAAAAAAAAGTTGACCAGGGCCTAGGCCATGTAGCCAGAAAGTGGAGGATGCAGGATTCAAATCCAGGCCTGGGTGTGGAGCCCACACTCCCACCTGCCATGTTGGAGCTGATGTTTGGCTTGGCTTGCTTGAGGTCACCAAGTTGTAGGTTACAAAGCTAAGATTTGAACCCGTGTGTGACTCTGAAACAACTGACCCTTATGCCAAACCATATTCCAGACCATCACTGGCCACCCTACCCAGCCACCTCCCAGGCTCCTGGAGTTAGAAAATTGAACTGTAAACTGGAAGGACTTAGGGGTCATAAGACCCCTAGTTTTATTTTCTGGTGAGGACTCTGAGCCACGATGGGGTCGTTTGTGACTTGAAGTCACACCACGAGGATAGCAGGTGGGACTAGCCCTCCTGACTGTGGCCAGGGTCCAGGAGCTGCTCCCCTGGACTGGGCTCACCTGTGCCTCTTTCTTCCTCTTCCAGACGGAGCCCGTGGCTGGTGAGGCCGCAGAGCAGGGCCAGGCCGGGCCCTGCCCGCAAGGACGCCCAAACCCCTCATCGGCCCCTGGGCCCCAGAGCCCACCAGGCTCTCCCGCCGGCCCCACCATGACTTCGGAGTCCACATCACCCCCAGTTGTGCCCCCGCTCCACTCCCCCAAGTCCCCAGTCTGGCCCACCTTCCCCTTCCACAGGGAGGGCAGCAGGGTCTGGGAGAGGGGTGGTGTTCCACATCGGGACCTACCCAGCCCTCTGCCCACCAAGCGGACCAGGACCTATTCGGCGTGAGTACCTGCCCCTTGCCCAGGCCCTTGACCCTTGCCAGGACACAGGCTGACCATCCCCATCCTTTTCCAACTCCTGTTGTCCTCACCTGGGATAGGGGAACTGTGTGTGGACCTTCCAGTAACTGGATAGATGTTTGTCCCCTCCATTCATTTATCCATCTATCCACCCACCTGTCCGTCCATCCATCCATCCACGCATCCACCCATCCATCTGCCTGTCCATCTGTCCATCCATCCATCCATCCATCCATCCACCCATCCATCCACCCATCC
>NW_016824549.1:0-892 GCF_001698545.2 Rhinopithecus bieti | reverse complement strand
AAAAGAATTGTTTTTTCTAATTCTGTGAAGAATGATGGTGGTATTTCAATGCGGAATTTGTAGATTACTTTTGGCAGTATAGTCATTTTCACAATATTGAGTCTACCCATCCATGAGCATGGGATTTATTTCCATTTGTTCGTGTTGTCTATGATTTGTTTCAACAGTGTTTTGTAGTTTTCCTTGTAGAAGTCCTTGACTCTTTGGTTAGGTATATTCTTTTTTGTTCAGCTATTATAAAAGGGGTTGAGTTCTTGATTTTATTCTCTGCTTGGTTGCTGCTGGTGTATAGAAAAGCTACTGATTTGTGTACATTAAACTTGTATCCAGAAAGCCTGCTGAATTTTTTTATTGTTGTGGGAAGTCAGGGACCCCAAATGGAGGGACCGGCTGGAGCCACGGCAAAGGAACATAAATTGTGAATATTTCATATTAATATGGACATTTATCAGTTCCCAAATAATACTTTTATAATTCCTTATTGCCTGTCTTTACTTTAATCTCTTAATCCTGTTATCTTCATAAGCTGAGGATGTACATCACCTCAGGACCACTGTAATAATTGTGTTAACTATACAAATTGATTGTAAAACGTGTTTGAACAATATCAAATCAGTGCACCTTGAAAAAGAACAGAATAACAGCGATTTTTATGGAACAAGGGAAGACAACCATAAGGTCTGACTGCCCGCGGGGTTGGGAAAAACAGTCATATTTTCTTCTTGCAGAGAGCCTATAAACGGATGTGGAAGTAGGAAAGATATTGCTAGCAAGGAAAATTAATATTAATACCCTGGAAAAGGAATGCGCTCCGGGGGGAGGTCTATAAATGGCTGCTCTGGGAATGTCTGTCTTATGCGTTTGAGATAAGGACTGAGATATGTCTCCTGCA
>NW_016824548.1:0-705 GCF_001698545.2 Rhinopithecus bieti | reverse complement strand
TCAAGTTATTAATAAAATATTTATTAGGTAAGGCTAAATCTTTGTGATTATCTCCCTACTTCATTAACTCATGTTTCAAACTGCTTGAATAAAAAATAATTAATATAATAAATAAATGTTCTTTCATATCTCCATATATTAAAAACCAGTATTGTAAGGTACAGATATCTTACATATTTTAACTTGAAATAACTAAACCAAAAGGCACCACATTCACATAAATTAGAGCTAATGATTTCACAAAAGAAGGAACAAGACTAAAGAAAGTGATTAAATATATCTGATACCCTGTAAAAAATCCTACAAGCCAAACACAAATTATTTGTCATTAGAAGTAAATGTAAATGCTTACACTAGGTAGGGATTAGGTTTTGAGGAATCTGTGTTTGCAGAATCTGTGAGTGTGAAAGGTAACTTCTTGTATATTAGAAAACATTACTGACAGAGACACTTTTGCTTATGTGGTTCCATACAGTCACTACCAACTGACTGTGTTATTGCTCTGATGTTTGCTTTTATACTATTAGGTAGACTTTCATGTGGGTAAATTTAAGATATATGATAAGCCATATGATAGCAGCTGACATTTATAGCACTAATTTTACAGGCATCTGTCACACTGTCTAAGTTTTATATTTTAATAGAGATGGGGTTTCACCCTTTGGGCCCATTCAGTCTCATTGTCTTATAAAAAGAGTTAAGATC
>NW_016824547.1:0-703 GCF_001698545.2 Rhinopithecus bieti | reverse complement strand
TGATTGTGTGTTTGTGTCCTACTGTCCTACTGGATCAAGGTCAGAGGCACGACCCCATTCCTTCAACCCTTCTGAACTCGGCATTTTTCTCTTTGGAATCCTCTTCCCCAGAGGTCTGCACGGCTTACTCCACACTGCCCTCAGGTCCTGCTCATATCAGGGCATCCTTAGACTTCTTTCCTGACACCTCTTTCAGAGACCCTGGGCCTTCCCTTTCTGACTTTCCCTGCTCTGCTCTCTCCAGAGCTCTTGCCAACACCTGACCTCACATTCCAGATCTCTTTGCATGTCTGTCTTCCTGCCCATAAGAGCGTGAGCTCTGTGAGGACAGGGACGTTTGTTATCTGGGTTGCACCCCAGTGCCTGGGACAGGCTTCAAACTCCTGTAGGTGTGAGAGTTCCAAGGACCCTCCATGCCTGGGGTGTTTTTTTTTTTTCTTTACCCAATGGTAGAGGTTTTCTGGTGAGGACAGTGTTTCATGCCCTGCTTATATTTTCATTTGAAGTGTCATCTGATAATAATTATTATTATTGTTTTTCAAAATGTGGTGGCCAGTGATGATTAACCAGAAAAAGAGAACACTTGAGATTTTTCTACCTCTTATCAATTCCATTTCAATGTGATTTTCCTGTTTTGACCCCTGTCCCTCACTGGTACATTTTCCCCTATCCAGTCTCCAACAGACCCTTCTTTCCTCTATTT
>NW_016824546.1:0-404 GCF_001698545.2 Rhinopithecus bieti | reverse complement strand
TTTATCACCATAGGTCTCAGTGCGCTCCAAAATATCCCTTTGGAGATTCCATGAAAATGGTGTTAGTAAATTCCTCCATGAAAGTAAAGGTGTAAATTGTGACGTGAATTAAATCATCTCAAAGAATTTTCTCAGAAAACTTCTTCCTAGTTTTTATCTGATGTTATTTCCTTTGACACCATAGGCCTCAATGCAATCCAAAATATCCCTTTTCAGATTTCCCAAAAACAGTGCTATCAAACTGAACCATGAAAAGAATCGTGTTCCTCTGTGAATTGAATTGACATATCACAACACAGTTTGTCAGAATGCTTCTTTCTAGTTTTTATCTGAGGATATTTCCTATGTTACCATATGTTTTAAACTTCTCCCTATATATCCTAATGCAGATTCCATGAAAACAA
>NW_016824545.1:3826-7521 GCF_001698545.2 Rhinopithecus bieti | reverse complement strand
CCTATTCGGCCATCTTGCTCCGCCCCCAACTTTCTTCTTTCAAACAAGGTTTGATCAAGAGGAAAAAGTGATGGACAATGGATACCACAGCATCTTACCTTCATTTTGCATGCATTGGCTTTTTCCTCCTCAACGATTTTATTCTAGGAATTTTTCTGTCTAAATTGGGACAGATATTTACTGGGGATTAAATGATATAATGCAATATAGTACCTACTAAACTGGAATGTACTAAACACTCAAAAACTGCCACCTAGTGGTAGTGGTGGTAATATATATGGTGGTCTACATACACTCTGATACTCCTCTCACCAAAATGTGGAAATTGATCTTTCTTTCCTTGAATATGCGTGAGCCTTACTGATTCGCTTTTGTCAAATAGTATATGGCAGCAATGATGCTGTGAGATTTCTGATGTTATAAGAGGCAAATACAGCTTCTACTTTGCTCTCTCTGTGTGTGTGTGTGTGTGTGGCTCTGTCGCTTTGTCTCTCTCTCTTTTACTGCATGTCCTTGGAATGTACACACTGCCATATATATATATATATATATTCCAGCTGAGAGTCCCATCTAAGGTTTCAACCTACAGCCAGCATCGACTGCCAGACATGTGAATGAGACATCACATAATTCTAGCCTTCGTTCAGCGTTTAAACTTCCCTTAGCTGACACCAAGTAGAGTAGAAATGAGTTGTTCTCTCTAAGTCTTGTTCAAATTGCAGATTCATGAGAAAAATAATGTTGTTGCTGAGGTTAAGTCACTAAATTTGAGAGTTGTTTGTTAAATAGCAAAAAACAAGTGGAACATCATCTAAACAACATGGGGACATAACCATATCTCACTTGATGGCTGTAACAACTCTAAAAAATACGATCAGTAACTACTTTTATAGATTTGGCCAACTGAAATTCAGAGGCATTAACTACTTTGTACAACATCACTCAACTGATAGGTGATGGAGTAAACTTTGGACTTAACCTTTGTCCTATGTGACAATACATAGGATTCCCCTGAGATTTTATTTTCTTTCCTAAGACAAGTTGATATCATATTTGGTTATCACATCTATAGGACTCCCTTAATTTTCTTCCTAAAATATTTATTGACACTCTGCAGAGAGTTTGAGATACAGAAAAAGATCTACTCCATCAAATAGTTAATTATCTAATAATAAAGATAGCTAGAAACTTATGATTAATTGAAAGCCATAGTTAGCGAAAAATGGCAATGACACAACACAAACCAATAGCAAATATTACTCTTGGAGAATCACTAAAGAGCTGGCAATAATAGTACAGCTACATGGTAGAGGTGTTTGTCAGGCATGAGGAGAGTTGCTTGGAGCAGATCATGGGTCGAAGGATGAAATACTAAAAAAAGAGCTGTCATTACTTCTATCCCTGGGCAATGGGAACAGTATAGAATGGACAATTTTGAACTATGCAATGGGAAACAAATGGCCATCCGTGGGAATAAATAGACATTTTATAATTGGGGGTGGTAAATAAAGTAATATTAATAATTCAGGAAACTATAGGCAGTAGAAGAGACATAGAGGGCAAAGACCAGAAACTTATCTAAAATCCTATTAATATACTAAATACAAACATAGCAGTATAATATTTTTGAAATATGAACCACTGCTTTCTTTTTTGCCTCTCCCTCCTCTCATCAGGTTTTTGACCTTATGCAATTTTGAACCAATAAAACAGTGAGAGTTAATAAAAGTAGCTACCCTTTATGGAGAACAAACTATTAAGCAGGCACATCCCTAGTGGACTTCACATCCGTTATTTTATTTAATCCCAATAACAGTGTTCTGATGGAGGTATTGCTAGTGTCCTCATTTTATAGATGAGGGAACTGAGCCACAAAGGTTGAGAACATTGCCAAGGTCAAACTGCCCTGGGTACTTGGTGGAGATGGGACTGGAACCCAGGCTGTCAGTCTCTAAAGGACATCCTTTTAATCTCTAATTTATATTGTATTATATAAAGTATTTAGTCTAATTTTAATATCATTAGAGGACATCATGAAAGTTTTTTTAATATTCCTTTCTAGATATTTTATGCAAATCATGCCAGAAATTCTTTATATTCTTTGTCAAAGTGAACATGAATTATGTCCATGTAATTTTTTTTTCTTTTTTTTTTCTTTTGAAGTAGAGTCTCACTCTCTCACCCAGGCTCCAGTGCAGTGGCTCCATCACGGCTCATTGCAAGCTCCACCTCCTGGGTTCACGCCATTCTCCTGCCTCAGCCTCCCTAGTAGCTGGGACTACAGGTGCCCACCACCACGCCTGGCTAATTTTTTTGTATTTTTTTTTAGTAGAGACGGGGTTTCACTGTGTTAGCCAGGATGGTCTCGATCTCCTGACCTCGTGATCTGCCCCCCTCAGCCTCCCAAAGTGCTGGGATTACAGGCACGAGCCATCGTGCTCAGCCATGTCCATGTCATTTTATCTGTACTTTGCTGAGAGTATAATCTCAGGCACCTAGTATTTGAAAAGTACACTTTCATAATGATAAATGGATATTAGCTATTACCAATACTGCTAATCTAGGGTATCTTATTGTATAATTAGCAATCTATGTATGTGTAAAATAGTTTATATCTCTACTGTTAGAATACATAAATATGAAAATAATAAGCAGGAGGTAATTTTAAGTCATATTACATCAATCCTGGAAATATTTTCTTTAGGGAAATGTTGCATTTTGCCCATTGAAAGCCAAATGACTTTGTGTTGTCAGTGCAGTACAAAGAGTTATTCTTATTTTGTCTTTTTTCTCAATATGTTATCAAGCATAGGAGTGTTTATAAGGCAGAGATTTACGAGCTCATAGTCAGCTGGATTTAAGCTTATATGTCAACTGGATGCATTTTCATCACTCTAGTGTCTATATAGTTGATAGCTGTAGTCAGATAACAATAGAAAAGTAATAGCGCTGGCAGGCATATGATCAAGCTAGGCAAGTTAAATCTATCCAATGAGAAAGAATTGTCCTCTGTGAAGTACTTAAAATATTAAACCCAAAACAATGAGTTTTGTTAGTTTGAAAACCAAGCCATCACTGCAGCAGAGTGGCTTCACAAAAACAACTCACAAAACAGAATCTCAAAACTTTGACCTACCTAGAACAACTCACTCTGAACCTCTGCCAATATAGGGCTAGCTAGGGTGATGTCAGGCAGGGTACTAACAATCCCTTCCCATTCTGTGACCATTCCACTCCCACTGGGCTCCACCTCAACCACAATTACCATAAATGGGTGTGACATCCCTGTCCTTTTATACTGAAGAATCAAGCTTCTTGGCCACAAGGGTAAGGCAGGGCAGAGACCACAGTGGGAAGGGCAGGCACAGCGAACTTCTGATTTTTCACTCCAACCCCTTGTCTTGACTATAGAAAGCTCTTTGATGCAGGAATAATAAAGGTCCTTGAAAAGTTCAGGCCCCACTCCCAGTCATCCACCAATCCCTTTTGTAAATGCTCTGGGAGTTTTCTTGTTATTCATGCCTCCAGTAGCTTTTTTCTCTCCTAAAATACAAGCATGGTACAGCTTTTCTTTTTTTCTGAGCCTACATGGGTAAGAAGTTTACTCTCTGAGAGGATAGATTAGAGCTCAGCAAGCAAATGGCCGCTTATTCTTTGCCAAAGATAGTAATCGCAAAAGAAAGTTTCCTGTGGCA
>NW_016824545.1:0-1276 GCF_001698545.2 Rhinopithecus bieti | reverse complement strand
CAGATGAGACAAACCTGAATGATTTCAAGGCATGGATATTGAAAATGAATAAATCATCAAATAGTCTACTAAATTTTCTCATTAAAATGAAAGTAATTGAAGACCAAAGTAGCTTGAAGTATGCTATGTGTATCTGCACCAACATCATGCTGAAGAGGACTCAAAGGAATAAAGAAATACCACAGGATCCTTAGGAGGGTCACAAACTCTACTGGAACTGTGGATTTGGACTGGAAACTTCAGAGTAACCACAACCACCTAGCTTGTCTGTGTGTGTGTGTGTATGTGTTTGTGTTGGGGGAGGAAGGCAGGATCTATTTCTGCTTCAGGTATGCTACTAAAGTTGGAAAATACCAGATGTCCTAAAGTACTCCTAGAGATTCAAATTTAACTAGATCCTTGTTGTTTATTTGTTTCCAAAATAAACAGCTTTTCTAGAAAGATTATTTGAAACTTATCAATATACTCAGATGTATAACTCTTATGTATAAATTAATTAAAAGATAATAAATTTAGAGCAATCTTAATATTAGAGCATCTTGATATTTTCAGTGCCCTGAAAAGAAAATTCATAATTCATCTTGACATGTTAATATTAGTGGTTTTCAGCTCCTTTCAAATTCAGAGAAACTGCATCACCATTTATTCTGAGAAAATTGTAAAGGGTAGACAATGGCCTTTAATCTATCCCTAAATCAGAGGACTTCAAACTTTTTTTTTAAGCTCAACCTACAGGAAGAAATATTTCAAATTGTGATCTAGAAAACGTGTGTGCGTGTACACGTAAAACTAAGTTTCATAAATCAGTACTTACCCTAAGTATATGTGATGCATACTGATGTTTTTTATTCTATCCTATTTTACTCTTTAAATATGGTAGTTGCGATGTACTAAATTGATTATATAATCCACTAATAGTCTTCAATTGCAGTTTGAAAAGCACTACTCTAGATCATAGTGGTCGTTAAGTTTCTAAAAGCCATAGCTGCCACTGCCACCCAGTTGCAACATCCATGGTTTCTTATCTCTTCCCCAGGAAGAACTACAACCTTATGCAAAAAACAAAAACAAAGAATACA
This sequence comes from Rhinopithecus bieti, assembly GCF_001698545.2. Taxonomy (NCBI): domain Eukaryota; kingdom Metazoa; phylum Chordata; class Mammalia; order Primates; family Cercopithecidae; genus Rhinopithecus; species Rhinopithecus bieti. Next base: position 197 of record NW_016824545.1, on the reverse strand, counting down.
CACAGTAACTGATCCTTAGAGACGACGAAAAAGTCCTCAATCACTTCAGCTAAGTTTCAAGTGTTAAACTATGGTAGCTGCTTTGCTTTTGTTGTCCCATTACTGTAATTTCTCAAGATAATTTCCCTCATACCTCAAGTTATTATTGAGGTGCTGCTAAATCTCAGATGATGCACCAAATAATTTTTTTTTTTTTT
>NW_016824544.1:0-235 GCF_001698545.2 Rhinopithecus bieti | reverse complement strand
CAGATCTCAGCCTCCGGGCTGGGCGATCCACTGCTCTCTTCAAAGCTGTCAGACAGGGTCATGAACATCTGCAGAGGTTTCTGCTGCTTCCTTTTTTTTTTTTTTTTTTTTTTTTTTTTTTTTTTTTTTTTTTTTTTTTGCTATGCCCTGTCCCCAGAGGTGGAGTCTACAGAGACAGGCAGGCCTCCTTGAGCTGTGGTGGGCTCCACCCAGTTCGAGCTTCCCGGAGGCTTTG
>NW_016824543.1:0-684 GCF_001698545.2 Rhinopithecus bieti | reverse complement strand
GTTGTACCTTCTTGAAGATGACATTGTTGATTTGTGGAATTTAGGAGACAGTATATTCATTTGCACCAGTTTGGCTTTCATCAGTTTTCTTGCTAAAATTGATGATTTTCAGTGTAGACGTAAATGAAAGAAATTTATGGATAGAGGCAACTTTAAGTAAAACCATGGTTTTACTAAGAGGAAGAGAAACGGTGCTAAAGCAGAAGGCTGAAACTTTTGAATGGCAAGTATGCATGTTTATTTTCAAAATTCTTCTGAATTCTTTTCTTTTCTTTTCATTTTGCAATTACCAGGCCTTAAGCTCCCCTCACCAATCTAGTAAGAGTGTGTGTGTGAGGGAGAAATTACATTTATTTCAGAGATTGAGGACATTATTTTCTTATTTATTTATATGCTGTTACAGAGATGAGATTTTGCATCTTACACGGTGTAAGTGAGCAATCTAAATTTTATTTTTGCTGGATACATTTCTCAGGCTGGGAAGGAAACATTTTGGGCCAGATTTTTTTGGTTGCTAGGAGACCAAAATCCTCTTGTGATATCATTGCTATTCAGCTTGGGAACCATGGTGATGGTGTAGATTACTTTATCTGCCTAGAACTCCTGATAGCATTTGAAGCTGCAATCTCAAAACCCATGCAGGTTGGAACAGCGGCTAAAGAAATATTTATTTGAGATGGAACA
>NW_016824542.1:0-892 GCF_001698545.2 Rhinopithecus bieti | reverse complement strand
CCCAGAATAGTCTTCTAATTTTGTTTTCTTAAATGTATAGAAAAAAGACTGTAGGCCGGGTGCAATGGCTCACGCCTGTAATCCCAACACTTTGGGAGGCTGAGGCAGGCGAATCACCTGAGGTCAGGAGTTTGAGACCAGCCTGACCAACATGGAGAAACCCCGTCTCTACTAAACATACAAAATTAGCTGGCATGGTGGAGCATGCCTGTAATCCCAGCTACTCGGGAGGCTGAGGCAGGACAATCGTTTGAACCTGGGAGGTGGAGGCTGTGGTGAGCCGACATTGTGCCATTGCACTCCAGCCTGGGCAACGAGTGAAATTCCGTCTCAAAAAAAAAAAAAAAAGAAAAAAGACCGTAAACAATGTATCCACTGTTATCAGACCTATCTCTGAATGGTGACTTTATGGGGGTTTCTTCAGATATTTTTGGTATGACCTAAATTAATTTAAATGAATTCATATACTTGTAAAGCCAGACAACAAACCTAATTACAAAACCCATAAACCTCTCAATGGCTCTCCATAGTAACTAAAGTACAAACACATCACTTTGGTGCCCAAGGCTCTCTACACTATATTTCCACTGTATTTGGCCATGTGTGCTTACCCTCCTTAAGGTTATCAAAGCAGACTTCCTACTGCTTCTGAACATGCCCCATACCTTTTTTTTTTTGAGACGGAGTCTCGCTCTGTCGCCCAGGCTGGAGTGCAGTGGCCGGATCTCAGCTCACTGCAGGCTCCGCCTCCCGGGTTCACGCCATTCTCCTGCCTCAGCCTCCCGAGTAGCTGGGACTACAGGCGCCGCCACCTCGCCCGGCTAGTTTTTTTTATTTTTTTTTTTTTTTTTGAGAGGGAGTCTGGCTGTCCCCAGGCTGGAGTGCAGTGGCC
>NW_016824541.1:0-237 GCF_001698545.2 Rhinopithecus bieti | reverse complement strand
GACGGTGTCTCACTCTGTCGCTCAGGCTGGAGTGCAGTGGTGCTATCTTGGCTCACTCAATGTCTGCCTCCCAGGTTCAAGTGATTCTCCTGCCTCAGCCTCCTGAGTAGTTGGGATTACAGGCGCCCACCACCATGCTCAGCTAATTTTTGTATTTTTAGTAGAGACAGGGTTTCACCACGTTAGCCAGGATGGTCTTGATCTCCTGACCTCGTGATCTGCCCACCTCGGCCTCCC
>NW_016824540.1:0-1712 GCF_001698545.2 Rhinopithecus bieti | reverse complement strand
CAAAAATTAGCTGGGAGTGGTGGCAGGTGTCTGTAATCCCAGATATTCAGAAGGCTGAGGCAGGAGAATCACTTGAACTGGGTAGGCAGAGATTGCAGTGATCCAAGATCCAGCCAGTGTACTCCAGTCTGGGCAACAGAGTGAGACTCTGTCCAAAATAAATAAATAAATAAATAAGACATATAATACTTACTTCAAAGAAAAACAAAACATGTACTAGTTGTTTTTTTCCTCCCTCTGTGGAATTCTTAGAAGATTTATGGTGGTTTGAAGCTTTGCATGGACCATTTTGAAACAGTAGCAGCCTGAGGTTCCAGGGGGTTATGAAGACTCCCAGCTGAGGACAGACCCTGGCAAATAAATTTCAGGGGGCTCTACACCAACCATTAGAGTCATAGAATAAGCACAATAGAAAAGGACCATTAAGGTCAGTTAGCTAAACTCCAGTGTTTGTAGATGAGAAAGTCAAGGTTCAGGATAATTCAGTTGGTAGCCCTGTAGCAGACAGAGAGACTGAAAACAAATCTGACTTTCAGTTCATATGGTGCTAACCCCGAAAATAAATAAACACGAGGAGAAATCAGACTAATCCCAGTCTTCTAACTTGTCGCAAGACACAAACCGCTTACCTTCACTTCCTCATTTTTGCCATCTAATAGTTCCCAGTTATATACATGTCCTTCTCACTCCTCTGATTGCAACCAGACATCTCTTGCAAGTTTACAAAGTTTTGAAGATAAAAATGCTATTTGGAAAGCATGAAGTTAAAAACAGCTTGGTAAATTTTTTTTTTCCTGTTAATAATCAGATCTCTACAACTGTAAACATTATGGTAGGAATCTAATACAGATCTAAAATCAGTAAAATTCAATCTTGAATATGGTCTTCAGTCTTGCCATCAAAATAATGCATCCAGGTGGATAGGTTTTGCCACCTTGAAGAGTTGTTTATTCAAACTTTTGTTTGAAGAGTGGGAAAGCAGTGTTACCTTTAGGCCTGATTTAGCCCTTGCCCCACAATATATTGTTTTTTCTCACCATAGATTTCCCTGACAGCAGAGAGAGAGTTCTGTGCTCAAGAGATACACACAACTTCTGATGATAGAGCAGCAGATGTATTTGGTTCCTAATTGAGCATCAATGGTGTTTGACTCATCATGATTTCCCTACTTTATCTAGCACAGTACCTTGCACAGAGTAGATTCTCAATAATGTTTGTTGAATGACTGTGTGAGCATATAATTCATTATGGAGGTAAAGCTCAATGTGCCTTTAAATTTCTAAATTCACAGACTGCCCTAACGTAACATTGCTGGATGATATGGTTTGGCTGTGTCCCCACCCAAATCTCACCTTGAATTGTAGCTCCCATAATCCCCACATGTCATGGGAGGGACCTGGTGGGAGGTAATTGAATCATGGGGGCAGGTTTTTCCCATGCTGTTCTCATGACAGTGGGTAAGTCTCATGAGATCTGATGGTTTAATAAAGGGCAGTTCCCCTGCCCATGCTCTCTTGCCTGACGCCATGTAAGACGTACCTTTGCTCCTCCTTTACCTTCCACCATGATTGTGAGGCCTCCTCAGTCATGTGGAACTGTGAGTCCATTAAATCTATTTTTCTTTATAAATTACCCAAACTCGGATATGTCTTTATTAGTAGCATGAGAACAGACTAATACAATGGACATTGGATGCAATTCATTAAGAAAAA
>NW_016824539.1:0-890 GCF_001698545.2 Rhinopithecus bieti | reverse complement strand
ACCTAATTTTTTGTATTTTTAGAAGACACAGAATTTTTGGCATGTTGGACAGGCTGGTCTTGAACTCCTGTCCTCAGGTGATCCACCTGCCTCGGCCTACCGAATTGCTGGGATTACAGGCATGAGCCACTGAGCCCGGCCCTATGTACCATATTTTCTTTATCCAGTCTATCACTGATGGGCATTTGGGTTGATTCCATGTCTTTTCTATTGTGAATAGTGCTGCAATGAACATGCACGTGCATGTATTTTTATAATAGAATGATTTATATTCTTTTGGGGATGTACCCAGTAATGGGATTGCTGGGTCAAATGGTATTTCTGCCTCTAAGTCTTTGAGGAATCACCACAATGTCTTCCACATGATTGAACTAATTTACACTCCCACCAACAGTGTAAAAGCATTCTCTTTTCTCTGCAAGCTCACCAGCATCTGTTGTTTCTTGAATTTTTATAAATGCCATTCTGCCTGGCATGAGATGGTATCTCATTGTGATTTTGATTTGCATTTCTCTGATGATCAGTGATGTTGAGATTTTTTTTTCATGTTTGTGGGCTGCATGAATGTCTTCTCTTGAGAAATGTCTACTCATGTCTTTTGTCTACTTTTTAATGGGCTTTTTTTTTAAATTATAAGTTTGTTTAAGTTCCTTGTAGACTCTGGATATTAGACCATTGTCAGATGGATAGATTGCAAAATTTTTCTCCCATTCTGTAGGTTGTCTGTTTGCTCTGTTGATAGTTTATTTGCTGTGCAGAAGCTCTTTAGTTTAATTAGACCCCATTTGTCAATTTTTGCTTTTGTTGCAATTACTTTTGGTATGTTTGTCATGAAATCTTTGCCAGTGCCCATGTCCTGAATGGTATTGCCTATATTTTCTTTTCTTTTT
>NW_016824538.1:0-1129 GCF_001698545.2 Rhinopithecus bieti | reverse complement strand
AGAATGTACCTAAATGTTTTTAACATATTTATTCTCCTAATTTGCATATATTTGATTTATGATTTTATTAGTCATTAATATCTCTTCTTATGTTTATGTGTTCTGCATATTTATTTTATGGGGCATTTGTGTTAATAATTGATTTTTATGAATTTTTATATATTAAGTATATTAATCATTTGTCTCTCACATTTGGGTAATGGGCTTCCCAGTCTATTATTTTTTTCATTCAATATTATGTGATTTCTTAACACTAAAGAGTTTAGTTTTTATGTAATCAAAACTATTGCTATTTTTCCTTTGATTTTTTTCTATTGCTTTTAAGTTAGAAAAACTTTTTATCCTGGGATCAAACATTTAAAGTCACCTCTGTGATCTTTATGCTTTGTATAGTTTTATTATTATTATTTTTTACACCTAAAATTCACATTGGCTTATTGTGCGAGGAAGAGAGGATTCCAAAACAGATAAATACAAACAAAATGATTTAAAAACTCCAAATTCTTGGCTTTGAATACAAAAGTAGGCTCTATAAATTCAGAGTGGAAGCAGCAATCTTGAAGGCAGGGTCCTTTAGATTTTTTAAGAGCTGAATATTTCAAGAGTAATAGCTTTGCGTTCAAAGAGCAAAAGCCTGAAAGACTTGGGGCACAGATTTTAAATCATGAACCAGAAAGCAGAGAAGCACCAGAGAGATCTCATAAGGGTGGAAATAAGACGTTTCTCTGAACTGGGAGGAGCTCAAAGACAATCACAAGAGTAGCAAGATATGGCGGGGCACGGTGGCTGGTGTCTGTAATCCCAGCACTTTGGGAGGCCGCGGTGGGCAGATCACCTGAGGTCAGGAGTTCAAGACCAGCCTGGCCAACATGGTAAAACCCCATCTCTACTAAAAATACAAACTTAGCCGGGTGTGGTGGCACATGCCTGTAATCCCAGCTAGTCAGGAGACTGAGGCAGGAGAATCGCTTGGACCCGGGAGACGGAAGTTGCAGTGAGCCGAGATCGCGCCATTTTACTCCAGCCTGGGCAAGAAGAGTGAAACTCCGCCTCAGAAAAAAAAAAAAAAAAAAAAAAAAATGGGAGGGGAGATAGAAGATTATTTAAGTTGGAAAACACAAAATCCCCC
>NW_016824537.1:0-6241 GCF_001698545.2 Rhinopithecus bieti | reverse complement strand
ATATGATTAAATACCAAAGCAGACATAAAGTAAATAAATATTGTAGGTGGTTAAAGCAGGGTCTTCTATGACCTTTACATTTTCAGACAAGAGGGTATTATGTCAAACATGTTAACTGTTTTCTCTCTCAACTGCTGTTAAATTTTCCTCCCCACTTTTCTTACTCTTTCTTTGCTCAAATTTCATTAAAGAGTTCTGTAGTCTTCCTCTCCCCTGCTATCTTATTTTGTTCATGCCATGTTAATAATAGAATCCAGAAAATCCGATTGACACGTTGTGTATTTTGGCATAATCACAATGGCTATTTTACTGCTATGATAAAGTTGCTAATAAAAAAGTAGCTAATATTAATTCCCATTTCTTATCTGTATAAAATGATTCATTAAAGCTCTTTTATTTATCAAGTTCTCATTAATGAAGCGAAGTTTAAGAGTTGCCACAATGAAGAGATTTTAAGCACTCTAATTTTATGGGCATTGAGGCAGAGCCTTGCCATGAATATGTACTTTGTCACAGAAGTAGTGTGATAGGGGACTCAGACTGCAGTAGAGGATGGGTTTTACATAACTGAGGAATTTATGCTTGTTTGGCTCAAAAATACCTAGATTTGGCTCTGATCCAAGTTAGTATACATAATGCTCTTGTTAAGAGTTAAATTTTTGGAGGATACTAACTCCTTGTCTGTGGGAACATAGTCAGTTTGATTCAGAGTACTTCTACTAGAACTTCTTCATGGTCCTTGGAATTTTTCCATTATGTGATATATGATGTTTGCTGTAAACCAATTGCTTTCATGGAAGCATCAAATCTTAGTAGGAATGGAACTTAAGTCACCCAATCCAATTCCCTAATAACTGGGTTACACTGACTCCCTCTATGAATTCCTGGACAAATAGCCATCCAGAATCTAATTAAACTCCTCCAGAAACAAAGAACTTTGTACTTATCTGCAGTCCATTTCATTTTATAGACAGTGCTAACTAGCAGAAAGCACTATCCTATATTGAGTCAAAATCTGTCTCTATAGTTTTCACCCTTGAACATAGTTCTTACTCGGGAAACTACAGAGCAAGCCTGCTCCTTCTTCCCAATGATAGACCTTTAAAGTATTTTAAAACAGACATTATATACTCTTTAGTATCCCCCCTTCCCAGACTAAGTATGTTCAATTCCATTAACTATTTCTAATTTGAGATTATTTTTGGCCCTTTCATGATCCTGATTAGATTACCCTAGATGTACCCTAGTTTGCCAAACTTCCTTTCAGAGTGTGGTACCTCAACATCAATATTGTACTCCAAATAAAGAAAGGTGCTCTTTCTACTAGTTCTATGTCAGTCTGGACTGACTGAAGATAATTAGTAGAAAGAACACCTTCCTTGATTTGAGCACAATATATTTGTTAATGTAAAATTGTTCACTTTCTGTTTCCTTCTTTTCTCCCTCTCTCTTTTGCATTTTTGGCAACCACATAAATTCACATTCAGCTGTAGTCAACTAAATTCCTGAAACTTTTCCACACAGGCTACCATTAAGTCACGTCATTTCCCAAAGTCAATAAAAACGTACATTGGGGAAAGGGCACCCTTTTCAATAAATGGTGCTGGGCAAATTGAATTGCCATATGCAGAAGAATGAAGTTGGACCACTATTTCTCATCATATACCAAAACCAACTCAAGATCACTTAAATACTTAAATGTAAGACCTGAAACTATAAAATGCAAGAAGAAAACCTAGGGAAAACTCTTTTGGACTTTGGCCTAGCAAAGAATTTATGACTAATATCTCAAAAGCAAATGCAATAAAACAAAATAGACAGTGAGACTTAATTACACTAAAAAGCTTCTGCACAGCAACAGAAAAAATCAACAGAGTGAACAAACTTGCAGAATGGAAGAAAATATTTGCACAGTATGAATTTGACAAGAGACTAATACCCAGAATTTACAATGAACTCAAACAACGCAACAACAGCACAGAAAAAAATTACCCCATTATAAAGTGGGCAATGGACATGAACTAATGTTTTTCAAAATAAGACATACAAATGGCCAGCAAGCATATAAAAAAACTGCTCAATATCACTAATCATCTAATTATCAGAGAAATGCAAATTAAAACTACAATGAGATATTATCTTACACCAGACAGAATGGCAATTATTACAAAGTCAAAAAATAACATTTTGGCAAGGTTGCAGGGAAAAGAGAATACTTACCCAGTGTTGGTGGGAATGTAATTAATACAACCTCTAGAGAAAACGGCATGGAGATTTCTCAAAGAACTAAAAATAACACTACCATTTAATCCAGCAATCCCAGTATTGGTTATCTACCCAAAGGAAAAGAAATAATTGTATTAGAAAGATACCTACACTTGTATGTTTATCACAGCACTATTCACAACAGCAAATATATGGAATCAATCTAAGTGTGTCTATCAATGGTAGATTGGATAAAGAAAATATATTGTATACACACACACACACACACACACACACACACCACAAAATACTACTCACCCTTAAAAAGAACAAAACCATGTATTTTGCACAACATGGATGGAACTCAAGGCCACTGTGTTAAGTGAAGTAACTCAGAAACAGAAAATCAAAAACCACATGTTCTCACCTGTAAGTGGGAGCTAAATTTTGTCTCAGCATGGACATGGAGTGTGAAGTAATAGACACAGAAATCTCAGAAGGGTGAAAGAGATGGGCAATTACATAATGGTTACAATGTACATTATTCAGGGGAAGGTTATACTAAAAGCCCAGACTTCACCACTATGCAATATATCTATTTAACAAAACTGCACTTGTATAACTTAAATTTATACAAATAAAAGAGAGAGGAAAAGCCATGTCATTTCCCATATTTTATTAACCATTTATTTGTTTAATATATATTGTCTCTTATGTTGCAAGCACTTGGTAAACTTGGGAGTACATAAATAAATTTGAGGGTTGACTTGCAAATCTAGTTCAGAATTTTACTTTTTCCTTATTTTACTTTGTTAAATTCTACTCAACATTGAGATCTTTGTGGATCCCAATCACGATGCCCATCATATTCACTGTATCTTCTAACTTCAAATAATCTGCACATTTCAACAAATTACGCTGTGTCCTTATCAAAGTCCGTGATAAAACTTTTGAATAGTTTTCAATTTTAGTAAATTTGCTGCCAAAGCAAGTACTTGAATAGTTTTCAAAATCTGATTGTGCATAAATTGATAAATTTCTTCTTAGCCGCTTCCTTTTCCCTTGCCAAATTAATGGCTCTGATGTTTTTGAACTTACATTTTGTTTTTAATTGTGTATACATATGGGTACATTGAGATGTCACAATACATGTATACATGTGTGATGATCAAATCAGGTAATCGGCATATTTGTTACTTCAAACAATTACTTCTTTGTGGTGAGAGGAATTAAGAGATTCTATTCTAGCTATTTTGAGACATAGAATATATTATTGTTAACTATAGTCATCCAACTGTGAGAACACCAGAACATACTCCTTTCTTCTAACTGTAACATTGTACCCATTGGTACCCCTCCCCATATTCCTCTTCCACCTCTCCTCCTCAGACTCTGATCACCACTATTCTACACTCCGTTGCTATGAGATCAACTATTTTACATTTCACGTATGAGTGAGGTTGAGTTATAGTTCTACTGTGCTTGACTTTTTTCACTTAATATAATGTTCTCTAGGTTAATCCGTGTGGTCGCGAATGACAGAATTTTATTCTTTCTTCTTGCTGAATCGTATTCCTTTGTGTATATATACACTACATTTGCTTTATTCATTCATCTGTTCATGAACACTCAAATTGATTCCATGTCTTGGCATTTGTAAATAGTGGTGCAATAAACCTAAAATCGTAGGTATCTCTTCAACATACTAAATTCATTTCCTTTGAATATATATATACCCAGTAGTAGAATTGTTAGATCATACGGTATATTCATTTTTAATTTTTTGAAGAACCTTCATACTGTTATCCATAGTGGCTGTACTAATACATTCCCATAAACGGGTGCATAAGATTTCCATTTTCTGTACACTCTCATTAGCATTGTTTTTGTCTTTTTAATTATAGCCATTCTAACCCATTCTAACTGGAGTAAGATGATATCTTATTGTGGTTTTGATTTCCATTTCCCTGATGTTAACTGATGATGGGCATTTTTTCATACACCTTTTGGCCATTTGTATATGTTCTTTTTAGAAATATCTATTTAGGTCTTTTGCCCATTTTCTTATTTTAAATGTACACATAAGAGTTGTACATTATGTTGAAATAAATGTGACATCTTGATACACATATACAATGTGTAATGAACAAATAAGGGTAACTGGGATTTCAATCACCTCAAACATTTATTTTTTCTTTGTTTCTGGAACATTACAATTCTGCTCTTCTAGTTACTTTGAAATATACAATAAATTATTGTTGACTATAATTTCTCTACAGTGCTATCAAATAATAGAAAGTGTTTCTTTTATCAACTGTTTTTGTACTTATTAACTAACTTCTCTTCATCCCGTCTACCTCTCTTCCTTTCCCAGCCTCTCGGAACCAACATTCTACTACTCTCAACCTTCATGATACCCACACTTTTAGTTCCGTATATGAGTGAAAACATGTGATATTTGACTTTCTGTGTCTGGGTTATTCCACTTGACATAATGACGTCCAATTCCATCCATGTTCCTGCAAATAAGATAATTTCTTTCCTTTTATACCTGAGTAATATTCCATTATGTATATATGCCACATTTTCTTTATCCATTAATTTGTTGGTGGATACGTAAGATGATTCCATATCTTGGCTATTGTGAATAGTGCTGCAATAAACAAAAGCATGCAAATAATTCTTCAATATATTGATTTTGTTTTCTTAGAATGTACACCCAGTAGTGAAATAGCTAAATCATATGGTAGTTCTATTTTAATTTTTTCGAGGAACCTCCATGCTACTTTCCATAATTGCTGTCCTCCTTCATATTGTCACCAAAAGTGTAGAGAGTTACGTTTCTCCACAATTTCACTAGCATTTGTTATCTATTGGTTTTTTTTGTTTTTGTTTTTTTGTTTGCTTTTTGCAGCTATTCTAAATGGAATGAGATGAAATCTCAATGTGGTTTTGATATGCATTTCCCTGATGATTGAGTGATGTTGAGCATTTTTTATATACATGTTGGGCAATTGTTTTCTTCTTTTAGTAAATGTCTATTCACATTTTCGCTATTTTATATCAGATTATTTGTTTTCTGCTAATAGGTTTTGAGTTCCCTATGTATTGTGGTGATTGGTACTTTGTTAGCTGAATAGTTCACATTTTCCCCTTCTGTAAGTTGTCGCTTTGCTGATTTTTTTCTTTGATGTGCAGAAGCTTTTAGCTTCAAGTAACCCCATTTTCCATTTTGATTTGGTTGCCTGTCCTTTTGAGGTCTTACACAAAAAATTTTTGCACAGACCAAAGTCCTAACACATTTTCTCACCATTTTCTTCTAGAAGTTTCATAGTTTTAGATGTTACATTGAAGTTTTAATCCAATTTGAGTTGATTTTGTACAGCATAAAATATGGGGATCTAGTTTGACTATTCTGCATATAAATATCCAGTCTCTTATTGTTCCATATAAATTTTAGCGTTGTGTTTGCTATTTCTGTGAAGAATATTATTGGAATTTTGAGAAGGATTGCATTCAATCTATAAATTGTTTTAAGTAGTATAGTTATTTTAACAATATTAATTCCTCAAATCCATAAGCATGGCATATTCTTCCTATTTTTCGTGTCCTGTTTAATTTCTTTTATCGTGTTTTACAGCTTTTGTACAGATCTTTTTTTTTTATTATTATTATACTTTAAGTTCTAGGGTACATGTGCATAACGTGCAGGTTTGTTACATATGTATACTTGTGCCATGTTGGTGTGCTGCACCCATCAACTCATCAGCACCCATCAATTCATCATTTACACCATGTATAACTCCCCAATGCAATCCCTCCCCCCTCCCACCTCCCCATGATAGGACCCAGGGTGTGATGTTCCCCTTCCCGAGTCCAAGTGATCTCATTGTTCAGTTCCCACCTATGAGTGAGAACATGCGGTGTGTGGTTTTCTGTTCTTGTGATAGTTTGCTTAGAATGATGGTTTCCAGCTGCATCCATGTCCCTATAAAGGACTCAAACTCATCCTTTCTTATGGCTGCATAATATTCCA
>NW_016824536.1:0-401 GCF_001698545.2 Rhinopithecus bieti | reverse complement strand
TTCTTTCTGTGTAATTGGAACTCCACCATGTTAACTGTTTTAGCGGTACCATTATACAGCTTTTGCCCAAGACAACTAAGCCGCCCTACAGGATGAGTGGATCCCTTTCCTTCTCTAGCTATGCAATACTGTCCAATAATTGAGGCTTTTAGAACCCAAAAATTGTCAGGGTGGTTCTTTTGGGCCAGGAATTCATCAGGAACTGGGTCTATAGGAACTAACTCTCGGGCTTCCCATGGCCAGAGATCTCCTGTTACAGTTCCTCCACAAACATAACATGAAGTGACTTTTAGAGACTGGGCTACATGTTCGGCTAGTTGTAAAAACAAATTTAGTTTTCCTGGAATCTCAGGTACTGGCACATTTAGTTCATCATAGAAAGTCTGAAATACTGGTTCTGG
>NW_016824535.1:0-2564 GCF_001698545.2 Rhinopithecus bieti | reverse complement strand
AGCAGCAGTGGAGTCGGGTAGAGTTGGGGCGGAGCAGCGGTGGGGTGGGGTGGAATGGGGTGGAGTTGGGGCAGAGCAGCAGCAGGTGGGGGCGGGGTTCTCACCTTCACTCTGCTGACTCCCGGTGCTGCCGCTGCCATAGCTAAAGCCCGGGTCCTGGTAGGCAGGCGGGAAGCAGGGCGGGGGCCCCGAGTACTGGTAGGGATAGCCCTGACCCAGGGGCCAGGGTGCAGCCGGGTGGGGCAGCGGGGCCAGCGTGTCCTGATCCGAAGCCCCACTGGAGCCACTGTTGAGGTTCAGGGTGGCGAGATCTGGCGGGGGAGGGTAGGTGAGGGCCGCGGAGGGGCCTCCGGCATTCCCCTCCCCCGCGCCCTGAAGCCCGCGGTCCCCACTCACTGCTGCACAGGTCCCCGAAGACGTAGTAGCATTGCTCGGAGAAGGTGATCTTGTTGACCGTGTGCCGCAGGAAGCCGTGCTTCAGCAAGCTGCTGGCGTACTTCCGGGCCTCCCTCCGCTCCTTGAAGCCCTCCACGTGTGTGTACAGCCAGTCCACCACGTCCGCCCCTGGCCGGCAGCAGCGGTCAGCCCCACCCCGGGCACGCGGCCCCGCCCCTGGCGCTATCGGCCCGCAGGGACGGCCACTCACCGATGACGGCGTTGGCGATGGTGATCTTGAGCCACATGCGGTCACGGATCTCCAGTCCCGAGTCCGGCAGCTGCATGACCCGGACGACGGCACCCATGTCGCTCTTCACTGTCAGCGGCGCCTCCTCCAGCTCTGCAAAGCACAGCCCCGCCTCAGCCCCAGCAGCTGAAGGTTGGGGGACTCAGGGCCCTGCACCCCCAGGGGAGCCTCTAGGCGAAGCCAGCGCCGGGGGCCCAGGCTGGAGGGTGCGTGACAGCAGGCCCCTGACCCACTGCAGGATGGACCCCCGTGAGGCTGGGGCGTGGGCAGGAGGATTGGACATTTCGTCTCCTAACCCTGCAGACACTTTTCATCAGGATGCTAGGCACAAACTGGGCTGAGGACACCCCACCCCGCAGACCAGGACGTAATGAGAACGGGGCAGGCCCCTTCCCCTCCCCGCATGCCCCGCCCGAGAGCGCAGGCAGTTAGTCATGTTAGCGGCAGGAAGCAGAGTGGAGACCTGGCCCCTGCCTGGGACCCCCTGGGTGCGCCTCGCATAGGGGCCCCACATACATCCCCTGCTCCCAACACACAGACCACGAGCAGGGTGGGCTGCGCAAGGTGGGCACGGGTGCTTGTGCACACACGTCTGTGCAGGGTGTTGGGGACGGGAAACACGCATGTCACAGCCCCATGACGGCTGCAGGCGGCCATGGCGGAGGCTGGCAGAGACGCCCCCTCCAAGTCTTAGTTTCTGCTGGGGCCCTCGGGAGCTGCCACTTACGTGGAGCGCCAGGCACGGAGCTGGTTAGTGAGGAGGAGCTGGTGCGTGTGACGGCACTGGAGCAGGGGCTCGTACCGTAGCGGGGCAGGGCTCCAGTCAGAGCCGCCGTGTGGGACAGCCAGGCGGCGGGATCGATGGGCCGCACCGGGTCAGCTGGGTGGCCACCATGTGGCGATGACGACAGGTGGACAGACGGACGAGGTGGGAGGGCAGAGCGCAGGGCACAGAGGACAGAGGCCTTCAGGCTGGGTAGGCGCCTCCTCCCCATCCCGCCCCGTGTACCCCGAGGGTCACTCACCCCGTGGGATGGTGAAGTAGCTCCGGGGTGTTGGGTCCCAGCACTTGGCCACGGTGAGGCTGATGGGCCTGCAAGAATGGTGGTCACACAGCAAGGCCCCGATGGTCCCCCCTGCCTGGCCCCTCCCGCTCCAGTGCCCCTAGCGCTCACCCCGTCTGGGACACGATCTCCCGCAGCACCCGCACCGCGTCATCGTTACTCATGTTCTCAAAGTTCACGTCGTTCACCTGCAGGGGTGGGGATTAGGGTGGTGCAGGCAGAGTGTGCAGCTCAGTCCACAGCCCCCGCAGACCCACCGCAGCCCCCGCATACCCACCGCAGCCCCCACAGACCCACCCGCAGCCACATGTCACCCTGTGGCCCCCACAGACCCACCTGCAACCGCATGTCACCCCAAAGTCCCCACAGACCCACCCGCAGCCGCACGTCACCGCAAAGTCCCACAGACCGACCTGCAACAGCATGTCACCGGGCTCGATGCGGCCGTCAGCGGCCACTGCCCCACCCTTCATGATGGAGCCGATGTAGATGCCGCCGTCTCCGCGGTCGTTGCTCTGCCCCACGATGCTGATGCCCAGAAAGTGATGTCTCTCTGCGGGAAGAGCCGTGAGCCACGACCAAGCCCGCCCCTGCCCCCAACCCTCACCCCATGAGCCAAGCGGGGAGCTGCGGCCACGCCCCGCCCCGAACCCTCGCCCTGAGGCCTCACCCATGTTGAGCGTGACAGTGACGATGTTGAGAGACATGGTGGAGTCGGTTATGCTGCTGAAGGAAGAGGCCTGCGGAGGGAAGGGGACATGTGTGAGGGGCACAGGGTTGCCCGATGCTGACTTCACCTCCCCAGCCCCGCCCTG
>NW_016824534.1:0-537 GCF_001698545.2 Rhinopithecus bieti | reverse complement strand
CCATGACCTGGTGCATATTTACCTTTTTCTTGGCTAAGGCCAATTTACTCTGTCGAGTTTCTTCTGCCATCGCAAGGTGGGGAGGGAAGCGGGATTGGGACCACGTCAGCAAAATCCCAGCGAGCACTGATCAACGCCTCCAGTCACCTACCAGGCAGCTGAGCAACTGAACTAGAGGAGGCGTAACCAGGGCTCCAGTAGAATGCAGAAAAGGGGCGTGGCCTTAATGCTCCAAGCCCATTGGTCAATGAGAAAGATGAAAGGGAATTGGGGCGTGGCCAGCCAGCAGTGTGTCCAGAGGGACCTGTGGCTCACAAGGAAAGCTGCCCATGCAACCACTGTCCCCACTCACTCTGATATAGAGGGAAGGGGCCGCCCAATCTGGGAGAGGGAAGGGGCCAGCTTTTGTTTTAAAAGCTTTAAAACTTTTTTTAAAAAGTGTGTATACTGTATATGTGTGTGTGTCTGTGTGTGTGTATGTGTTCCTCCAGAGCTGTCTTCATTATCCAGCTTCTATGCAAGGTCTTTGATTTTGAT
>NW_016824533.1:0-530 GCF_001698545.2 Rhinopithecus bieti | reverse complement strand
GAATTTATGCAAGAAATGTTGTATAATTTAAAAGTAACTAGGCCTCCTGAATGTAAAACTGAAAAAAAAAAAAAGAAAAAACAGTTTATGTGCAAGGTGCATAAGGAAAGTACAAAATACCTTTGGTAAAAGAATTATAAGGAGTTATAAGAATATAAATTTTACCTACATTAAAAGGTTAAAATATGTATATTTTGTTTTAAAGGTTTAATCAAGTTTTAAAATGTTAATTGGAAAGAAAATTCTGTGTGTAAACATTGGCTAAAGTTAAAGAGGTATCATCCAGTTTTTCTGTAAACTGGACATTAAAATAAAAGCATAGCAGGTTTTTCTTAAAGCACCAACCTGCTCTTTAGCAAAATTATAAAAGGTTAAAAGAGTCTATAAAATCTTACCTTATGGTCAAACATTACAAATTAGATAAATATGTCTATAAGGTTTTATTAAAGTTAGGTTTAACATTAATAACACACTAATATAAAGGTTAAATTTAGCTTATCTGGTATAAAATCATACAAAAGCATTGTTAA
>NW_016824532.1:0-706 GCF_001698545.2 Rhinopithecus bieti | reverse complement strand
CAATCAGAACACAAAAACAAAGGTGAACAAAACTGCTGGCACATTATTAGCACAAATCAAGGCAGAGGCACCAAACTATAGCAATAGTCATTACATTCTGCACTCAGTTTTTTTTTTTAAGGGAGTTCCACTTAAGATGCCCTTGATGAAGCAGCAAAAATTATGAATTATCTTGAGCCTTTAGTGCATTTTTAAAAAGTATTTTTTGTGATGAAAGGGAAAGTACGCATAAAGCACTCTGCTGCTTTATGAATTCTCAGGAAAAAGTACAGTACAACTGAGTTGCAAAATGAATTAGAGCTTTGCTCATGGAACACTATTTTTACTTGGCAGAACTACTGACAAACTGATTATCTGAAACCTGCTTCACTAGCAGGCATTTTCTTGCAAATGAACAAAGTGAACTTGTCACTTCAAGGAAAACCAATGATGATATATTTGCTGCCAATAATAAAATCTGATTTTTTAAAGCAAAGATTAGTGTTTTTGAAAACTGTATCAACAATCGTGAACTTAAACATTTTCCCAAGACTTTATTGGGGGTGTGTGTGTGTGTGTGTGTGACGGAGTCTCGCTCTGCCGCCACGCTGGAGTGCAGTGGTGCGATCTCAGCTCACTGCAACCTCTGCCTCCCGGGTTCAAGTGATTCTCCTGCCTCAGCCTCCCGAGTAGCTGGGACTACAGGTGTGCGCCACCACGCCCGGCT
>NW_016824531.1:10765-28963 GCF_001698545.2 Rhinopithecus bieti | reverse complement strand
CATCTTGCTCCGCCCCTAAAATCTTTATATCGTATTTAGGATTTTGATTGAAATTTAAATTCAATAGATTGCTTTGAACCACTAATAGACATTATACACCTCTCAAATTATTCAGTTTTTAGTATTTAGCACAACTTTAATATTTTAATAAAAAATTTACATGTTATTTCTTAACTGAATCACTGTTAGTTGATATTACACAGAAATTATGTTATTATTTATAATTATATGACAGTGTATATTTATAAATATGTATATGCTAACACATCTTACTCTATTTTATTTCCTAGCAATATTTTTATGTTGCTCTCATAACTGGCAAACTTGTTGCAACTTTTAGTAGTTTTGCTATTTGCTGGTACAGTAACTATTCTACATTGATCTTCATTTCATCCACAAACATTGAAAACTATTAACCTTTACTTTTCATATCTCATACTAATTTCTTCTTGCTTTATTTACTTGACAAGCTAGAGCTTCCAGTTTTGCATTTATCATTTATAAGAAATGATACCAGGTATTCTCTTGTTTGCAAGTGAATTAACATTTTTCCATAAAGTATGATGTTTACTTTTCGTTATTTAGTTTAGGTAGGCATTATTTCTACTGTTTAGACCTTTTATTACAACCACTTTTGTTTTTGTAATATGTCTTTTCTCCATTATTTTAGATAATCTTATGATTTTGTTCTCCTTCAGCTCATAATTGAGTAGCTTACCCCAACAGATTTTCAATGCTAAATGATCCTCACTTTTATTTGATTATAATGAATTATTATTTTAATTACACTGTTGTGTCTAGGTAGGAGTTTTTAAATATTTCTAAAGGAAACTTTTTTTTTTTCTTTTTTGAGATGGAGTCTCACTCTGTCACCCAGGCTGGAGTGTAGTGGTGGGATTTCATCTCACTGCAACATCCAGCTCCCTGGTTCAATTGATTCTCGTGCCTCAGCCTCCTGAGTAACTGGAACTACAGGTGCGTGCCACCACACTCAGCTATTTTTTTCTCTTTTTAGTAGAGATGGGGTTTTACCATGTTGACCAGACTGGTCTCCTGACTTCGTGATCCACCCACCTCGGCCTCTCAAAGTGCTGAGATTACAGGCGTGAGCCACCGTGCCCTTATTTCTAAGCTGATGAGTCCCACAGTGGGCTGTCTGCAAGTTGGAGAACCAGGAATGCTCGTGTACTTCAGTCCATGTCAGAAGGTCTGAGAACCGAGAGCCAATGCTGTAATTCTATCTGCAGCTGAAGGCTTGAGAGTGTGTAGGAGGAGGGGATACTTACAGAATTCCAGAATTCAAATGATAAACAACCTGGAGTTCTGATGTTCAAGACTTAGATAGTATGCATGTTCCAACTCCAAAAGAGAAAGTAAATTTGCTTTGCCTCTGCTTTTTTGTTTTATCCTGGACTTCAAGTGATTTGATGGTGTCCATCCACATTGGCTGAATCTATATCTTCTTTATTCACTCCGCTAATTCACATGTTAATCTCTTCCAGAAACATCCTCACAGACATACCCAGAAATAATGTTTTACCAGACATTTGAGTACCCATTAACCCAGTAAACTTGACACCTAAAATTAACCTTCACAAATTATCACTGGGGTTACTTTGTATTCTTAGATAAATTGGGGACAATTGACATTTTAGCAACAATCAAATTTTATCAATGAACATGGTTAATTATTCTACACTGAGAGCAGAAGGCTTTTCTTTCTCCTATTTCCCTGGAAGCTGTAGATCTTTGACTATATTATGGATAGGGGAGTATTCCTATCCCTGCACAAGATGCATAGAAATTTTGCCTCTACTCTGTCTGCAGAAAAGTGGCTTTTGCCTGGGCCTTGCTCTGTAAGAGGAAAGAATATGGAGAAATAGGATTCCTATCCACTTTCCACCAGCCACCAATAACCTCCAGCGTGCCAGCCTGGCTGCATAATATGTGAGGCCAAGTATACAATGAACATATGAGGCCCCTTGTTCCAAAATCATTAATAATTTCAAGATAGTGACAGCAGAGCACTAAACCAAATGCAGAGCTCTTTTAAGTGTGGGACCTAAGTAACTGTAGAGGTCCTGTGCCCAGGAACCGGCCTCCTTGTTCATACAACCAAAGAGAGATCAGAAAGGAACTTGGAAGTGAATGCCAACCTCCCTTGTAACTTAGAATTCTAGCATTCCCACAATAATATGCCAACCCATACTTGGCCTTTAATAACTTGCTAAAATTTTACCTCAGTTCTTTCTGGCTGCCTATATAGTAATCACTTCTTCCTCCTCTGTTCTGTGAGATAAATAATTAATGTGCTCTGTTTCTCCTCAGATGGTCTTGGTAATCTTAGGGATTTGCCTTCTAATTTCAAAACAAAGTTATAATGATGTAGATTGTCTGGATTTTTTTGGGGGGGGGCGGGGATGGATTACGCTCCCAGTAATGCTTTCTTGAAAGCATATATATCTTATGTGACTCCTCACTTGTTTGTATGTATAAAAATGTTTGTGGTTAGCACTTTTGAATGTTCTGATACAACTTCTCTTACCATTTAATATTGTGTGTTTCCATTTCCTTTCTCATGCAGTTACAATCATCATGTTGGGGAAAATGGCTGTCTTTTCATTTCATTGTTTAAATTAATTTTAGATTGTGTTTATCCTTATTTAGTAAAAGAAAATCTAAAGCAGGAACTCATGACACTATTCAATCTCAAATTTGCCACTATATAAATACTGTCCTCAGGCAAATTTCAGAATTACTATTTGTACAATCATTTCAAGTGTACAATCCAGGAGAACATACTTCTAATCTTCAAATAATGATGACATTAAGTTCAATGCAATTTTTATTATTTTCTATTTATTTCTCTTGTCTGATTATCTTATCTAGCCTCCAAAATGATGCTAAATAGTTGTGATTATGTACATTCTATTAGTCTAAACATAATGAAATATCTTTTAAGGTTTTACTATTAGACATTATTCTGTTTTTATACTTAATAATTATGGATATATTTTCAGATTACAGCCCCCACCTTCAGATCTCATTTAACTTTTATCACTTTCACACAGATCCTACCGGCAATTACTGTCACATTGTAGACTAGAGCTTGTACATAAGAATTGGGGGAGACACAAACATTCAATCCATAACAGAGATATGAGGTGGGGTATATTTTATAAAGGGTGGTCAGAAAAAGTCTCTCTGATAGGATGACATCTGAGCTTAAAAGTTGAGGCATGGCCGGGTGCGGTGGCTCAAGCCTGTAATCCCAGCACTTTGGGAGGCCGAGACGGGCGGATCACGAGGTCAGGAGATCGAGACCATCCTGGCTAACACGGTGAAACCCCGTCTCTACTAAAAGTACAAAAAACTAGCCGGGCGAGGTGGCGGGCGCCTGTAGTCCCAGCTACTCGGGAGGCTGAGGCAGGAGAATGGCGTAAACCCGGGAAGCGGAGCTTGCAGTGAGTCGAGATCCGGCCAGTGCACTCCAGCCTGGAGGACGGAGCGAGACTCCGCCTCAAAAAAAAAAAAAAAAAAAAAAAAAAAAAAAAAAAGTTGAGGCAATAGGGGAATGTAGTGGCTATCAGTGTAAAGAATATTCCAAGTCAGAAAGACTAGGAAGTGCAAAGGTCCTGAGCCTGAGGTGAGGCCTTGCTTTCTGCACAAAAAAAGTAGTATAAGGGCTAGCCTAAGAGCAACGAGGAAAAAAGGTAGGAGATAACATGAGGAAAGTAGTAAGAATTAAGATGATACAGAGAGCTATTCTCTATAAATTCTGGGTGAATTTGTCTGATTAAATATTCTACACCTCCTCATCGATGATATCACTTTTTATAAAAAGTATTGAACAAAATGACTTCTTATAATTTTAATTTCTTATATCTGTGATTATTTTTGTATTTTCATTTATAATGTTACACTATTTGTGATTTCTATATTTTCTTTGTTTGGTGAGCTCACATTTTATTTACTTTTGTTAGTAAAATGAACCAACTCATATATCAACTTACTGATTCTTCCGTTTTAATTCAATCTATTAATATCCATTTGATATTTGTCCAAAACCTTTTGCTTTTAGGCTTTTTCTAAATTTATTGCCTCTTCTTTATAACACTTATGTTGAGTGCTAAATTCATTTATTTTCAGTCATATAACTGCTTCAAAAAAATCTCATTGGCTTTGAAAATGTAGTATTGTCATTTCTATTAATATCTATATCTTTGAAAATTTTATATCCTGTGTATATCCTAAAACAAAATTTCTGTCTATACTAAAATTTTGTTTGTTTCATATAATAATATATTTTTCCTAACTTAAACATATGATAAACTTTTTTAACTTTAGAAACAGAAAATAGTTGTGTCATATTCCCATGTTTATTACTGAAGTATTCTTAAATTTTGTGTCTGTTCCTTGAACATTTGAGAGAAGAAACAGTTTGTTGTCTGCCTTTAGGATATAAAATTCAATATACAAAAATTAGTTCTACCTTGTTATTATGTAAACATTCTGTATTTTTAATGGCTTTTGGTTTATTCGAATTGTCATGCATTAAGTGACATGAAATAAAGTCTTAGTAAGACGTGCTACCTTCTTCAGTGTTAGATTTTCATCATAATACTATCAATTCCCTTTATTTTCTATTTTTCCAGTAAGGATATCAGCTTTATGAGAAAAGAAAATGTGTTCTTTTGTTTATTATATGACTTTAAAGCCTAAAATATTGGCTGACATATGAAAAGAGCACAAAAGCAAATGAATAGTGTGATATTATTTGGAGCAAAATAGTCATAACAGATATATAACCATTTTGATTTATACTATGTATTATCATCATTTTAATGTTTTGTTCTTAATTCCATATAACCTATTATTAAGAAGGTGACCCCTAATTTCCTTGAGTGTGAATTTTTGTTTACTTTTATTCATTTAGCTTTGCTCTTTCACTTTTTTTTAACTTTTCCAAGTCATTTTTATAGATGTGTTGCTTACAAATAATATGTGATTAAGTTTTGCTTTATACTCTAATTTAAATGATCTTTCATCTTAAGTGGATGATTTCACCTTATTTACCTGAAAGACATTAGTTGTTTGTTCAGTCAACTTATATTAACTGTTTCAATATTTCTTTTGGGTTTTATTATTTAGTATGTATTTTCTTTGCTTTTTATATTGAATATTTATTTCTTCTTACAGTTTATGTTGTTTACAATCTGTTGTGTCCTTCTGGTTATAAACTATTATTGTTTTTCTAGGTTCAAAATAGCAAATATTGATATATCTCAGAAAATACTAGGTAATCCTTTAAGAGATAGCGTTTTCAATTTGACCCTCACAAAATCATAGGCTATTAGATTTGAAAGGAACATCAATCCAACCACCTCACATCCTACTTGATAGATGCACATCCCCGACTGAATGCCCCTCCAGTACAAAGAGCTCACCATTCTAAGACAGCTCATTTTTAATGCTAGGGAGTTCCAATGTTTATCATGTGCTTTCATCTGTTAAGACAAATTTAGCTTCAAGTAATATTCAGCCTCTCATCATAGTTCTCATTCTTATCACACACTCATGTAACTATCTCAGACCCTCCTACTTCGTTTAGCAATTCTTCACAAGTAAAGGCAGCCTTATCCTCAACTATGCCAAATACCAACTTCTATATAGTCTACTTTGTCAATGTTCTTGTTACATATGCCATTCAGAATAAAACTCAGTGTTGCCAATATATCCTACACAATAGTGAAAATATGATATCATTACCTCATTTAATCTATATATGTGTTAGTATAATCTATAAAAATTTTCAGAATTTGTCAGCAGCCAAATTACAAAAGTAGCTCTTATCCTTTCAAACACATCAGAAGAAAATAAATAAAACCATTAGATAATAACAAAAGCAATGTTAATACAATTTCTCTTTACCTGACCTTTTGGGAGGAAGACAATTATTGCATTAAGTAGAATAGATTGCATATCTATCAAGATAAACTTTCTGGAAGATAACGTGTAGATAGGATCAGATTGAGAGAAGAAGAAATATGAGCCCAGTTCAGTGTGGACAAGGAATGGGTTAGTCTGTGATTTAAGAATATTCTCCAACAGAGCCCAGAAAATTTCCAAGTTTAGAGAAGCAAGGTTTAAGAGAGAATGTAAATAGGGAAAAGTGAAGGACTTGAGTAACTTTAAGCATTTGGTAACTCTTCAGCTGTCTTACAAAGAAAGCTTCAGAAAGCATTCCCAGCCATGATATGCCAGAGATTATACAATATTCAAAATGGAGGCTCTGTCACAGTGTTGCTAAAATTATCCCTGAGAAGAGCTGAGTCAACATTTCTCTATCAAGTAATAGTACCCAAAGGAAGAAGAGAAAACCTGGAGAAAAAAATCCAATTTGTTTTTTTCAAATACACAAATGCATTGAATCTATGCAATAGAAGCCACCTGGCATTAGTAAAAAACATATTCAGATGAAAGTTACAATTGCCTAAAAGAAAACAGACAAGAAATAAAGAGGCAGCAATCTGATTATTGAATGCTGCAAAGTTCTCATCAGTTATTTAGAGAACTGATTTTAAAATAATATGCCAAAATTTGAAGAAAAACTTTAATGAAGTTGCAGAAATGAGGAGTAAAACAATACAAAAAACTGGATCACTATATACATGTACACACACACTTTTTTTTCCTAGTTCAAACTCCCAGATATTTTCAGGGAAGACTGGAAGTCGCGAGTATAGGAAAAAATGTGCAGAAGCAGAAGCAGTGATACTTAGAATATATTGATTCTTTTTAGATAGTTCATTAATAATTCTGGAGGCATGAAGCTTAAATATATCGAGATCGTGGTAGAGGCAATCACACCCAGGGTGCTAATAGTTTTGTGACTTCTAGACCACTGTGGCCCAACCTTAAAATATCTAGTACAACAGGGTCAACTTAGCCTTTCATGCCATGTTCTTTATGCTCACACCGCTGTAGCCCATCTGCCTTCCACTTCGGTGGATCCGCTGTAGTCAAGTTTGCTAACAGTCTGCATGGTGATATGTCATCAGACAGTATCGTGAAATTGGGTGTTAAATAATTACTAATGTCATTATGAATTCAGATTTATTTAAGGAGCTCTGTCTCCTAGAGTCTCATCTCTCTAAATCGATCCTGCTCTTACTTTCCGCCATTGACCTTGCTTTTTACATACTTGAGAAAACATAAACTTTTACAATAAGTCTCATTCATCTCCCCATGACAAAATCTACAAACACTCCAGTGTCTGTTTTCTGCTTCAGCATCCTCCCTTCTATTTCAATGAACCAAATGTTTATATTCCTGTCATAGGTAGATGTTTTACTCCATTAGAGTCAATGTAGTATTTTATTTCCTGGGTCTTTCCTTTTTCTTCCTCACTATCAGCATCTCCCTATTAGACTATTCTCATCAGCATATAAAACTGCTCTATTATTTCTCAGATCAATTTATCTTTGCTTTTCTTGAATTTATATTATTCGTTAACAAAATACTTCCATAAACTTCTCCAAAACCTTGCATACATCTCTCCTCCCCACTTTTTTATATTGCATTCACTCTTCATCCACTCCAAGTGACTTTCAACAAGTGCTTCAATGAATCTATTTCAAATGAAATTACTAACAACCTTCAGTTTTTCAAACTCATAAGTATATTTTTATATATTTATTTAATAACACAGCAGCATTAAAACAGACGATTCTGTGCTTTATAAGCTGTTTTTTCTCTCATGTTCTATAACAATATATAATTCTGATTGTCCACGTATTTAATGTCTGCTCCTTCACACACTGCTTTGCAAATTTCTCCATGTTAGCCAGATCTCAAGATGTCATTTCTTGCTCCAGGCCCCATCTTCTCTCTATACACTGTCTTTGCAGATGGTCTATTCTCATGATTAAAAAAAAAAAAAGAAAAAAATTGTCAGATTTGTTTCTCAATCTACAGTTGATCCTGTTAGATACATATACCTTCATACTCGAGCTCAAACTGCTGAGATCTAAACTGTTGACTTTAACCACTGCAATCAGTACTCTTCTAATCTTTGAGTGGCCTGAGTGAAAAATATTCAAGTTATTCTTTTCTATTCCCAACTTGCATCAAGTTATGTTTTACCACAGATGTATAATGAGAATCCATTCACTTTTCTCTATATCCACTGCCAAAATCCTATACCAAGACACTATGATTTCTTTTGTAAAAGACCTTGGTATTATTCTAATTATTTTTCCTTTCATCTAAATTCATTCTCCATAGAAGTCTTAGACTATTATGTATATCTGTATACATATAGGTGTATACACACACACACACACAATTAAACATATTACAATTGCCAACAGATCTTTGTGGGCTCTATTAATCTACACAATCTCATCCAACACTCCCTTATTCACTCACTATGGTCTAACCACCCTCATTTCATGTAGCTCTTTGAGTCTGTACATAGCTTTACTGTCTTAGAGACTTTAAAGTGTTGGCTCTTCTACCTCGAACGCTTTTTCCCCAGAAGTAGACACGGCTCACTCCTGTCATTATGCCAGACTCACCTTAAATTTCAACTTCTCAGAGATCTTCAAGATCTCATCTTAAGAGATCTCTTTTACTAACATTCACAGTTATCCACTTTTATAGCATCCTATAATTTTTGAAAATCTGTACTACAATTTTAACATTATCACTCTGTGATTTTTCCCTCACTTCATATTTAAATGCAACTAATTTATCATGAGAGAAAACTGATTATATCATAATCACTTTTTTCTAACACAGATTATTGCACTGAGTGTGAACTCAAAAGATTTTTGCAACTTACTTATACATGGCAGAAATACAAACTAGAAAATTAAAATGCTTATTTACATGATTCAAGACTGAAATAATCAATATAATAATAAAACAAGAAAACAAATTAACAAAACCACCCCAAAGTCCTCTTTCATGAAAACACAGACAAGAATTTGAATAATATATAATTTCTTAGTACATGCATTTCTCTCTCCTATAAACTTTCACAAAATTGTTTTCAACTGTAAAATGATTATGAGGTTTTCTTTGTAAAATATGCATGTTCATGATGTTTATGTCACTTGTTAAATGTTATGCTCATTGTCTGGATTCAGTAAAGGTTTTGTTCAAAATTAATAACAAAATATTAGCTCGAAAAAATAACATTTAATCAAATTAATACATGCAGAATTTTGATAATGTTAGAAAGCTTCAAAATAACTAGGAGGTTGTAGTGTCTGTTAAAGAATCCAGTCCTTAGAGAAATCAAATACAAGAGTGGAAAACTGACTATGTAAGTTTTATGTGTGGGAGATGACCTTGTCTTAACATTACTAATCGTAGGCCTTAAAAATTATGTATTTATAACACAGAATACAAAAAAAAATTGTTTGAAAGTTAATTTTGTTTTGAAGAGTAATGTTTTAAGTTTGTGAAAATATGCTATTATAATGGATTTCTGATTACTTAATAGTGTGATTCTCCATTTCATGCAGTCCTTGAATCAAATTGTATTCTAAATATAATAATGACTCACAAATTACCTCTGACAAACTGAAAAAAATATATACAACAGAAAAAAAGTATTAAAAGGAAAGACTGCTAGAAAATAAGGAGAAGAAATTGAAATTTTCTTTTCCTTTCAAGCTACTCAGCTGGAAGACCTGACCTTTCTCTACCCCTATGTTCCTTGTAAATATAGCTTCCAAAAGCTCATTTGTCTGTATAATCTGCACACAATAACAGAAAAAGAAGAACCAGGAGTTACTTTTTGACATAACTTATCAATGTTTTTATTCTCCTCCTCTGTCCATTATCAACAGTTTTGAAAATGTATTAATGATAATATCGAATGTTAAAACAATCATTTTCTGTACTATTTCTAAAACTATACACTTCATCACTCTTACATAGATTTACTTCACAGGGCAGTAGAATAAAATTTAAGGATTAGGAGATGGTGATATCTGTTACAAATATTAAGAAATAGTTGAGTGTTTCATATGTGCTAGGCACTGATATAGACCCTGAGGATACAGTAGTACAGACACACCTCAGAGATACTGTGAGTTTGGTTTCCAGACCACTGCAATAAAGTAAATATCTCAATAAAGTGATTCACATGACTCTTTTTTGTTTCTTGATACATAGAAAAGTTATGTTTATGCTACACTGTAGTCTATTATGTGTGCAATAATATTGTGCCTAAAACTGTCCATGCTTAACTTTAAAATATTTTATTGATAAAAACCGCTAATGATCAACTGAACCTTCAGTTAATTGTACATAACGTTTTGTAACGGTAGTGCCTCCAGCCTCAATGTTGATGGCTGCTGACTAATCATGATGGTGGTTGCTGAAAGGTGAGGTACCTGTGCCAATTTCTTACAGTAAGACACTACGAAGTTTTGACATTGATTGACTCCTCCCCTTATGAAATACTGTTTTATAACATGTGATGCTGTTTGATAACATTTTACTCACAGTAGACCTTCTTTCAAAATTCGAGTCAATCCTTTATAACTGTGTCACTGCTTTATCAACTAAATTTCTGTAATAGTCTAAATGTTTTGATCTCATTTAAACAGTGTTTCTAACATCTTCACTGGAGTAAATGCCATCTCAAAACCACTTTCTTTGCTCTTCCATAAAAAACAACTCTTCATCCTTTCAAGATTTAACATGAGTTTGCAACAATTCAGTCACATCTTCAGGCTCCACTTTTAATTCCAGTTCTCTTGTTATTTCCACCACATATCCAGTTGCTTTCACCAGTAACGTATTAAAATCCTGAAATGTCATTTATGGAAGTTGAAATCAACTTCTTTCAAACTCCTGTTTATGTTGATATTCTGATCTCCTCCCATGAATCATGAATGTTCCTAATGATATCTTGAATGGTGATTCCCTTGCAGAAGGATTTCAATTTACTTTGCCCAGATCCATCAGAGAAATCACTATCTATGGCAGCTACAGCTTTACAAAATGTGTTTCTTAAATAGTAAGACATGAAAGTAGACGTTACTTCCTGATCCATGGGCTGCAGAACAGATTCTGTGTTAGCAGGCGTGAAAATAACATTAATGAAATCTCCCTGAGAGCTCTTGGGTGAACCAGTGCATTGCCAATGAGCAATAATACTTTGAAAAGAATTATTTCTTCTCTAAACAGTAGATCTCAATCATGGGCTTAAAATATTCAGTAAGCCATGCTGTAAACAGATGTGCTGTCATTTAGGCTTCATTCTTCCATCAATGGAACATAGGTAGAATAGATTTGCCTTAATTCTGAAGGACCATAGAGCTTTTGGAGTGGTAAACAAGCATTGGTTTCAACTTAAAGTTACCAGCTGCATCGGCCCCTATGAAGAGAGTCAGCCTATACTTTGAAACATTGAAGACAAGCATTGCCTTCTCCTCTCTAGCTATGAAAGTCCTAGATGGCATGTTTTTCCCATAGTAGTCTATTCCATTTCCATTGAAAATCTACTGCTTAGCATAGCTACCTTCATCAGTTATCTTAGTTAGACTTCTGGATAACTTGCCACAGCTTCTACATCAGCACCTGTTGTATCACTTTGCACTTTTATGTTGTAAAGATGACTTTTTTCATTGAACCTCATAAACAAATCTCTATTAGCTTGACACTTTTCTTCTGCAGCTTCTTCACCTCTCAGACTCCAAAGAATTGAAGAGAGTTATGGCCTTGCTCTGGATTAGGCTTTGGCTTAAGGAATGCCGTGGCTTGTTTAATCTGCTATCCAGATAACTAAACTTCCTCCATATCAGCAATAAGGCTGTTTCACTTTCATACTATTCCTGTGTTCACTGGAGTAGGAGACACTTTGAAAACCCTTCAAAAGCTTTTCCTTTGAGTTTACAACTTCCCTGTTTGGCACAAGAGGCCTAGCTTTTGGCCCATCTCAGCTTTCTGTACTCAATCATTTCTTAAGTTGTTTTGATTTAAAGTGAGAGACCTGCAGCTCTTCCTTTCATTTGAACATTTACAGACCATTGTAGAATTATTAATTGACCTAATTTCAATATTGTTGTGTCTCAAGGAACAGAGACATCCAAAGAGAGGGAGAGAGATGGGGAAACAACTGGTTGGTGGAGCAGTCAGAATACACAAGACATTTGAAAATTAAGTTTGCTGTCTTATGTGGGTGTGGTTTGTGTTGCCCTAAAACAATTATAATAGTAACATCAAAAGACCACTGATCACAGATCACCATAACTGATATAGTAACAATGAAAAGTTTGAAATATTGGGAGAATTACCAAAATGTGACACAGAAACACTAAGTGAGCACACGCTGCTTCAAAAATGGTACCAACAGATTTGTAAAATGCAGGATGCCAAAAACTTTGAATTTACAAAGTTTTAGTAAATTCACCAGAGAACTGTGATGCCAACCTAAATGACCTGGGCCCTCTTTCCAAATTGAGGAGGCCAAAGAACCATCATCCTTATAGCTCATATTGGAGGTATTCAAATGCAGGAATTAATAATAATATCTGCAAAGCACAACAAAGTGAAGCAAAATAAAATGAGGTATACCTGTATACATAGAAGACAAAGTTCTATTGTGGAGCTTAATTAAGGCATGAACAGACAGATAATTAACAATTAACAGATAATTATACAAGATAATTTCCATTGAGATACATGTTTTGAAGAAAAAGCAAGATATGGTGAAGATGACTTCAGATAGGATGATCAAGGAGGCTCCAATGAGGAGGAAACATTTAATCCACATGTGAATGACAAGAAGTCTATGCCAAGAAAATCTTGGAGAATGTCCGTACAAAGTTCATAGGGAAAGAAGGGGCTTGGCAATTCCAAAAAAAGAAAAAAAGAAGAAGAAGAAGGAGGCTAGTATTGCAGCACAGTGAAGGAAAGAAAATGGCTACCAGATGAAGTCAGAGAAGTAAATAGAGGCTGCTTAATGTAGGACCGTATGATAAATACGTGGTAGATTCTGAATTTCCCTCTCAGGACAGTGGGAATCCACGGTATAGTTTTAAGTGAGAGAAGAGCAGAAATGAATCTGAATGCCAAAAGAAGAGTGGATTAAAATGGGTGGGGAATAATCTTAGAAAAATATATCTTAAAATATTATTGCCATAAGAAAGCTGAGAGCTAATAGTGGCAATGCAGATGGAGGAAAGTAGACAGTTTGGGGGCATATCTTATAGGCTGAGCATTTAGAATTTAACATTGTATTAGGTTTCTATTCTGATGCATTTTGCAGACAGTTCTGAAAGAAGAAGCTCAATGACCTTTCATATTTTTTGTTAATTTTTCTCATGTTTTGCATTTTTATAATTTTCAGATGTTTACAATTTTATTTCAACACTTTAAGACAACATATTTCATTTGAATGTGGGGACACATGTTGATGGAGGAAAGTACATGCTGTGGAGAGAAAAACGTTCTTTATTTTTGTATCATACTATCATCTTAAATTGAAATCACTCAGACTAAGACATATTTGAGTACTGTTATTTACACACTGACATATAGTTTTTAAATCTTGATAAACTTCACAAATACTTATTAAATTCTAACAAATATTCTACAATGTGCCAAATGGACAAAACCATGAAGGTAAGTACTACAGTTAGGGAATGTGTGAATCAAATAATAAATAAATGAATATTAACTGTTTGAAAACAGTTACAAATTATGTTAATGAGCACAGGACTAAACTTTAGCCATTTCATGTGTAGCAGATTAAGAATAGCCTGTCATTTCTGTCTGAGAAATTATATGAAACTCCAGCATTCATCATACTCCTGTCTAATACCTTTGAAGGCCTGAGCAGAATCCATATTTCCAAGTGCATTCAATTTGTTCTGAGATCACTTTTGATTTAAGCCTTCAGTTTAAATTTGTGTCACAGTCTGAGAGAATGCAGTTTTCAAATATAAGGATTGAAAAATCATCATATATAGTTCAGGCTTTCTAACTGCTATTTGGTACTATCATGGATCATGCAGTGTTTTAATAGGCACACAACACTCTGCCATTCTTTACCTGTGAACCCATGGAAAAGCCACTGAACTTCTCTAAAGCCTCACTTCCTCATATAAAAAATGAAGACGTGATATATGAGGTTTATTTCAATTCCAAGGTGTTTACAATTTCCTCCATAACATTGTACTAGATTTGGAAATACTTCCCAGAACTTAAAACTAGGTTGTCATAATTATATCACATATTTAACTGGTATAAACTTCCTCCTACTCACTTGATGTTACTTTATGAGATTCCACCACAAATAACTCATCTAGAATAGACTCTGCTAATAATGAAAATGAACGAAACAGATAATTTGGCTAGCATGTAGTCAAGATCGTTGATGAACCTAGCCAGAAAAGAAGGGGAATATAAGTTTCAAGTCACATACCACATATCAACTCTGGTAGATGTGTGGTAGTGGTGGAGAGTGACTCTGAAGTGCCTATGTTCATTGGGAAAGTGTTGTGATGCTATTTCTGGCATGTGTGTAGAATGAGAAAAGTTATTATGCATGCAGATATTCACCATCCTCATGCAAAATCTAACCATTTTTCACTTCCTCCACACCAGAGAACTGTGATGCCAACCTAAATGACCTGGGCCCTCTTTCCAAATTGAGGAGGCCAAAGAACCATCATCCTTATAGCTCATATTGGAGGTATTCAAATGCAAGAATTAATAAATAGTGGTATATTCACACTGATGAATTACCCCAATACTTAGGAAATATATCTCTGCTTGAAGTTTTTTCACATTGTGTAGATTATATCTCTGGAAACAAGTTAAGCCTGAGTACCTTATAATCTTTTCAACAGTTGTAACAAAACTAACTGAACTCTTAAAAGCCCTTAACGAGGAGGTATGGGTGATAAACTCTGTAAGTAAAGAGAATACACTATGCAACATATATATATATTAAAAAGTTGCTGATTGTTCTCAGACATTAGACAGTTGGTAGGCAAATTTGCAAAGATGATATTAATGGCTCTAGTACTAAGTAAGGATTAGTGGTTTTTATCCTTAAATTTGTTATTATTTTTACATCCAAACATGTGGTAATGAACTAAAATAAACAAAATATCTATTATTGTAAGGTTCTGAATAGCAGTAGGTATTTTTTCAGATATTCCAGTTGTGTGTAGTAACATTTGTGTAGAAGAACCAGACATAAATGAAAGCTAGAAATCTAGTCTGTTGCCTTCATCACTGTATTATCAGTACATAGTAACCTGGCTCATTTTAGGTAATTTATATGTGTGATAGACAAGCAAATAAATCAGTAAGTACCATATGACTTTATTTTCACTTATTAAAATATTTATTAAACTTCAACTACAATATACACTTTATTCATATTGGCAATACAAAATGAATAAAAGTTACATCCTCCTGAATTTCTCAATAAATTACAAACAGAAAACACATACAAAATCAATAACAAGTACACAAATGCTATGTTTATCAATAATAACTAAAGTAAATAAAATGAAGCAAGTTATTGGTTAGAAAATACAGGATAGGTGGAGGTTACTGTATTTTAAATAGAGTAGTCAAGATAATTCTCTCTGATAAGGTCATATTTGAGTAGAGCCCTGAAGAAGATGAGAAAAGCAAAGTGACCACAGAGATCTATATGTGGCAATTTTCCTTTTTTGTTTATTTTTATTTTCTCAGTATTGTACAATGAATGTGTATCATTTTCCAATAGAAGAAAACAGTATGATTAAAACATTTTAAAAGATACAAATAAATTTTCTTCCTATTGAATACAAAACAGTCACAATTCCTTAGTCTACCATTTAATGTTCTCTACAATTTAATTTCAAGCCCTCTTCATAGGGTGACTCCAATAATTCCATTTTTGCTAAGTGAAATATTTACAAATCCCCACATAGATACATACTTCAAAATCTTTTGTTTTTTCCCACTAATTTGCCTCAAATACCTTTCCATCCTTATATAGACTTCCCTATATCAATTTTAAGACCTAGCTAAAATTAAACATCTAAATAGAATCATTTTTGTCCTCTGTAATTAATATTTTATTTTTCCAGCTTTTACTCTTTGTGTTATAATTATTTCTGTACTTACTTATTCATTTTTTACACTATAACATACTTAAGATAGATATCATGTCTATTCTATCCTTGTATTCTCTATAACACCTACAATGTTCTTACGGTTGCTTTTTTTTCAATAAAATACCTATGAATGAATAATCAGGGAATTGTCAAATATTAGATACCTTACAAATTCTCAAAATGTTAGTCACAATTTGTATGCATGCAATGTTTTTCAAATAACTTACATTTCTGTGTAAGAAAAGTTGTTTTTAATGTCAACAGTAAATAAATATAAATGTCATTTAATGAAACCTGCCATTTTTAAATAGTTAACCAACTTGTTATCACAAAGTGTTTTTTATAGTCTACTTCTTTTAAGTTTTATATTCTGCTATTTCAATGATAGAGATTATTTTCCTCTAATATATTGGGAATATCCAAATCTAGATTTTTTAAAAAGATTTTCCAACTAAGAACAAGTTTCAAGGCACTTTCATCCTTTGTTACTCTGACCCTTTATCCCTCAGAATGGAATAGCTGTGCTCATTTGGCAGCACCTATACTAAAACTGTGAATGATACAGAGAAAATTAGCATGGCCCCTGAACAAGAATAGCACACAAATTCGTGAAGCATTTCATATTTTTCAACAGAGTAAGAAACAACTCACAGAATGAGAGAAAATCTTCACAAACCTTGCATCCAACAAAGGCCTACTATAAAGAGTCTTTAAGGAACTTAAACAAGCAAAACAACAACAAAAACAACAAAAAACATTGAAAACCAGACAAGGCCGACATGAACAGACACATCTCAAAAGAAGACATACAAGTAGCCAACAGACATGAAAAAATGCTCAAAATCACTAATTATCAGAGAAATGCGAATCAAAGCCACAGTGAGATACCATCTCATACCGTTCACAATGCTTGTTATTAAAAAGACATAAAATAATTGATGCTGGTGAGGCTGTAGAAAAAAGGAATTCTTATACACTTTTGGGGGGAATGTAAATTAGTTCAGGCACTGTGGAAAGAAGTTTAGAGACGTCTCAAAGAATTCAAACAAACTAGCATTTGACCCAGTTTTCCCTTTGCTGGGTACATACCCAAAGGAAAACAGATTGTTGTATAAAAAAAGACACAAGCATTTGTAAGTTTATTGAAGCACTTTTCACAATAGCAAAGACATGGAATTAACCTGGGTGCCCACCAACAGTAGATTGAATAAAGAAAATATGATAAATATATAACATGGAATACTACACAGCCATTAAAAATGTGAAATAATATCTTTTCAAGCAATGTGGATATAGCTATAGGTCATTATCCTAAGTGAATTGACACAGAAACAGAAAACCAAATACCACATGTTCTCATTTATAAGCAGGAGCTAAACACTGGGTATGTATTAACATAAAGATAGGAACAATGGATACTGAGGACTGCTAAAAGTGGGAAGAAGAGGAGGAAGGCAAAGGTGAAAAACTACCTTTAGAATTGTATATTCATTGATGCATACCCCAAACCCCAGCATCATTTAATTTACCCATGTGACAAGCCTGCACAAGCACCCCTTGAGTCTAAAATTAAAATTAAAATTATTTACTAAAATAGAGCATTTCACCTTGAAAATATACGATCATTTGCTCTGGAGAATGCAAAATTACAGTATAAATGTGATATAATCTTTCTAAAGCAGTAATTTGGATCTGGGAAAATAATAAAAGGCATTGACATAGCTGGACTGTTAAAATGGTTGTTTTGGCCGGGCGCGGTGGCTCAAGCCTGTAATCCCAGCACTTTGGGAGGCTGAGACGGGCGGATCATGAGGTCAGGAGATCGAGACCATCCTGGCTAACACGGTGAAACCCCGTCTCTACTAATAAATGCAAAAAACTAGCCGGGCGAGGTGGCGGGCGCCTGTAGTCCCAGCTAATGTAGTCCCAGCTACTCGGGAGGCTGAGGCAGGAGAATGGCATAAACCCGGGAGGCGGAGCTTGCAGTGAGCTGAGATCCGGCCACTGCACTCTAGCCTAGGCGACAGAGCGAGACTGCATCTCAAAAAAAAAAATA
>NW_016824531.1:0-10450 GCF_001698545.2 Rhinopithecus bieti | reverse complement strand
AAAAAAAAAAAGGTTTTTTTTTTTTTATGTAAAAGAAAATATCCAGAATACATTTCCTATAGACCAATCTTATACTGATTTTGAGATATGATGCAATTTGGGAAATTCAGTAAATTATTTTAATTTGGAAACCAGAACATTGATGTGGTAAATTCCTTCAACATACGCAAAGCAATTAACACCCATGGAAAAAATATAATTTAATAATATATACCATTATTGAAATGCACACAAATATGTAAGGCATATGCTAAATTATTTAGATGTATCATATAACATAATCCTTGTCACTTCACAGCAAGTTATAGAGTGGTGTTATTATCACTGCTTACAGAAAAGGGTATTGAGGGACAACAGAAGTACTTGAGTGCTTGTCAAAGCCAATGTTTGTTTTTTCTTAACTTTTATTTTTGGTGCAAGGGTGCATGTTCAAGATCGTTATATAGGTAATGTTGTGTCATGGGGGTTTGCTGTACAGATTATTTTGTCATCCATGTACTAGGCCTAGTACTCATTAATTTTTCTGATTCTTTCCCTCCTCCCACCCTCCTCCCTCAAGTAAAACCCAGTGTCTGTTGTTCCCCTTTATGTGTCCATGTGTTCTGATCATTTAGCTACAACTTGTAAGTGAGAACATGCAGTGTTTGTTCTTCTGTTTCTGCCTTAGTTTACTAAGAATAAGGGCCTCCAACTCCATCCGTGTTCCCAGAAAATACATGATCTCATTTTCTTTTATGGCTGCATAGTATTCTGTGGTGTACACGTGCCACATTTTCTTTATCCAATCTGTCATTGATAGGCATTTAGGTTGATTCCATATCTTTGCTATTGTGAAAAGTGCTGCAATGAATATTCACATACATGTGGCTTTACGGTAAAATAAATTGTATTCCTTTGGGTATATACCCAGTAATGGTAGTGCTAGATCAAATGGAAGTTCTGTTTTTAGCTGTTTGAGGAATCACCACATTGTTTTTGACAATAGTTGAACAAATTTACACTCTCATTGGCAGTGTATAAACATTCCCTTTTCTCTACAACCTCACCAGCATCTTTTATTTTTTGTCATTTTAACAATAGCCATTATGACTGATGTGAGATGGTATCTCATTGTGGTTTTTATTTGAATCTCTCTGACGATTAGTGATGATTTTTTTTTATTTTTTTAATAGTAGCCATCCTGACTCAAAGCCCATGTTCTTAACTTCAATGAGGCACTGTTTTTATATCAGGCAAGAAGGCTTTGCATGTGAAGGCATAAATTTATTGTTCACACAGAAGGGGAAGGTAGAATGTGGGGCTTTTTTCAAAGTCCCAGATGTTCTCAGAAAAGTGTTTTGGAAAATAAGCCTGGCACATACTAACAATATATTTTCTTTTATTAACATTGCTTTTAAAATGACTTATAAAATTGTTAAACTTTCCTAGTAAATTTGTGTCTCATTAATTTAGAGATAGTTCCATAGTTTAAAATACATATTTTAATTTTTTAAATTCAGGTATTCCACAATAGGAAAAGAAAACTCTGAAATGTCTGATCGTTATGCTTTCTATTATCATTTATCATTTCTTCAGTTTTAAATGCTGTAACATTTAAATTACATTTTAATCTATAATTATGGGTCCAAAGTTACATGCAGATTATTTGAATCATAAGAATGGTCAAAAGAATTGAACATATTAATGACAGAATTTCAAAATATCTATAAACCCATCTGGAATTATAACAAGCTTGGCAGTTGGTAAGGATTTCCTCAACAAATTTGACATTGAAGAATATTGACGTTTGATGACGTTATACTGTCATCAAACTACCAAATCAGTTTATCAGTAGTTGGAATCAATACAAAATTCTGAGAAGTACATGGAAGTTTAAATAAGATGACTCCTAATATTGTAAATGATACCAAACTTGGGAGACTCTTCAAAGAACTCCTAAGCAATGGTTATATAGAACTGAACCACCTCCTGAAAAGAGGCCTTTAAAAATTCATCACTGTCACTTAGAGGTAAGACAACACAATTCTGAAAGTTAAAAAAGCACCATTTTTAATATTAGGAACACTATAATGAAAAACACAGTAAAACTTACATTTAAAGAAAAATAACTTCTGACTTTCTCTTCCAGTTATATTCTTTGTTCAAGCCTGCCACTTAGTTAGTAGCTGACTATAGGTTTTTTCCCTCTTCCACCAACAATGACCAATCTCATGACTGGGCTCTGACATTACGCAAGCTAGAACTCCTTCTTTGTTTCTTAAATAATTTATCCATAATAACAACCGGAATGTGTAGCAATAAAACACAATTTCTGGTTGGTTTATCAGCCATGTATAATTGCTACCATTAGAAAGCTCAAACATCCCTTTCCTCGATGCGGGAGCATGAAGAGTTCCCAAGAGTGCTTACTGTTTAAAAATGTAAATCATGTGGATTATGGAATCACTGGGTAGAAACATCCAACAACAACAACAACAACAAAGGAATAAAATTTTAAAAGCAATGTCAGGTACCTTCCACTGTAGAAGTAAAGTGGGAATGCACCACAGCCAAAATGATTATTCATAAATAGTGAAACATACCAGCATATCACACAATGTCCTTTGATAAAAGAAAACTTCAGCTGAATTAAGTTTACAGGAGTTTAATTGAGCAATGAACGGTTTGCGAATTGGGCAGCCTCCTGACCTGGAGTAGGCTCACAGACTCCAGGACAGTCACGTGGAAGAAGAAAAGTTATGGACAGAAAAAGAAAAAGGATACAGAAAACGGAAATGAGGTACAGAAACAGTTAGATTGGTTACAGTTCGACATTGCCTCATTTGAACATGGTTTGAACAGTTGGCAGCATATGATTGGCTGTAATTCGGTTATTGGTAAAAGTGTAGGCTACAGTCTTGTTACACCTCCACTTGTCATAGTTCATGATATACAGAGAAACTTTTAGGCCAAACTTAAATATGTAAGGAAGAGCTTTAGGCTAAACATCATTTAAAAATTTCCACCTTTTCGTCATCTTCTTAATTTCGAAAGACTGACCAAAACTTTAGTTTTTGATGTGACTATCCCCACTGGCCTTGAAACCCACTTGGAAACAGTATAACAGTAGGTTTTGCAAGTTTGGAAAAAGGACTGAGTAGAAGGTACCTCCTTATGCTGCCATGTCCTGTTTACAGGAGAAAAACAAAACCAGATCTATTCCAGGATCTATGTGTTTCCTTAAGTCTTTGTTGGATTATGTCACATTTAACAGGAATGACTCTATTTTGGTTTGATCTGGTCTGTTATGGCCTAGTGCATGAGCTCAGTGCAAAACAATGGCTTCCCATAATTTTGTTTAAAAAATTATTTCCTCTTTTGATCAGGTTATCACTTAGGTGAGAGTTTGACCAAAACTTACAACCTTAGCGCCACTCTTGGTTACCATTATTTTGGGTTTCCAGCCTCAGCATGTCCTTAAGGCCACACATGTCTTTCAGCTTTTTTCATAACAGTTGAAGATAGGTCATTTGACATTCTAGAGATGGCTGCATACAAACATTTAAAACTTTTGAGAGAATACAGTGCACCAGAGAGACTACTAATATGACTATCAGGAGAAAAATAACAAGAGCTTGGAGTATGCTCTTTACCCAGGGTTCCCATAAACCAAACCAACTAAAATAAATGATCAAATAAAGAGCTAGATAAAGAATCTACTCACTTAATTAAGCAGTTTCTTCATTAATCCCCTGCAACTGAATCGCTATAATACCAGATGTTTTCTCCATAGGCCACAAGTGCCAGCAGCTGCAGAGATACTTCTGTTTAGCCAGTACGTAATCTAGAACAATTATATTATTTAGCATAACTATTACAAGAGAATTTAAAGTCGTTATGAAACCATAGCCTTTACAGTCAAATCTGTTATAGAGTCTATCATGAGAGATATATTTCTAATAATTGTCTCTTTTACTCCAAACCATGAAAAAAGGTCCTAAAAAATGATGCCCTTCTAGAATAGTGAAGGTCTCCTGGCAATGTTCTCTTTAACCCATGATATGGGTTAAGAAGAGTAACTAATGTTCTATTTCTGACTGATTATGAGGCAACATACGTGCCATTACAATTTTTCATTACATTGGGTCTTCATCCTTCATCTGTCAACATATAAGGTTATCCATTTATAAGGCTGGGAGCAAAATACTTCACAAATAAAAGTATACCCCATAAGTGCACACAACAGACCTCCTTTTCACTTCTATTGTTCATAGAGGAATAAGCAAGTGAAAAAAGTTTTTAAAGATAAGAGTCTCATGATAGTAGATAAGTCTTGATCCATGATCTTGGAAAAAGCTGTTTACATCAAGGATGCCACCTTCCTCTGGGGAGAAACTTCCCTGGTTAGCTTTACTTTAAGAGTTCCAATGGGTGTACAGTTTCAAGAGTGTGGAGGGACCCTTCTCACTTGTGAGATTATGAAGCCTAGCTTCAAGTCGTGAAGTTTTGCTGCAGTGTGGATGGTAAGGGAAGTCTTTCTCTGATGTTCTCAGAAGATCCAAACTTCAGGTTCCAGACTGCGAAGGGTTTGATTGTTCTCAGTCAGTGAACCATCAAAAGCTTTCTTTATGTGGTGAAAACACACTGTGGCATAATAATATACTGTCATAACATCCGTGTTCTTGGATGGAAAAGCATTTATACAACCAGAAAATATACATTAAAAATGACAATCAAATGAAACCCTCCCTATAAATGTTTAAATGTCCCATCTGCTAGCCAAATGTACCTGAAATTTTGATTGTCTTCCCAGGAATATGTGTTTGACAAACTAAATATTTGTCACAAGTCATTTTAGCAATTGAGAAGTCACCACACCAATATATATTTAATTTGGATCACTTTATTTTTTCCATAATGGTTATGGAATGCAGAACTAAGAAAGGACAAGGCAGCCGTCCTGGTTCTCCATGAGTCCATGCTTAACATTGGACTTATGCCCTCTTGAACACCAGTTGTTTCTCCAATGTAGGGGTGTAGCACTGATAACTAATGGGTTATAATAGATAATGTGACTTAAACTATGGAATTCATTCAAAAGGTGCATCTAAATAATTTCAGTATTGATTGATTTGACATGGAAACCTGGCAAAGTATTTTCTTGGTCTTCAATTAATTTTTCTACTTGGGTTAGCAGTTTTATAAACCAGTCAGTCTTTTCTTTAAAGTTCCAGGAATTCTTACCCAGTCCAAATGATATGATTCTACAGTTATCAAAAATTTTCATTTGAAAATGCTTTTCAGGATCTTTTCCATCCTTTCATGAACCTCCTAACAGACGGCATATTCTAAAATTGTGCATGCTTGTGAAGTTTTCAAAAACTGCATCAGCATTAAGCAGTTAACTGTGGAATGACTTTAAGTAGTCATAAAGACATAATTGATAAGGAAATTTGGTTATTTCTGTGGTCTTCAATAACTTAACATAATAACCATAGTTATGATTTATAGGATATCCATAGACATATTAGAATTTTAGAAATTTCATATAATTTTAGAATATATATTAACATCATTCACTAAAATATAACCAGAATAAGGTTAAACATTATTTTTTATTTTGATGATTCCTATGTAACTTAACATGTCAAATAATTCTGTTTACCTCTCTTTTGCATGCTTCAGGGTTCTTTCGTAGCAACTCAAAGTTAGAGATTTAAAAAGACTTAATTTTGAAGCTGAAATTTCATTTTGGGAAGCCTGTCAAATGTGTTAAAGGTTTAAAATGCTTCATATAATAAAATAGAATTCCAGGTCAACATAAGTCATTCATTTAGCCAAAATGATAACTCAAAATTTTAAGAAAGGCAAAACCTTTCCTCATTGATAGAGGGAAGACTTAGCTTTCCAAAACATCTGTCTCTTGTCTTTACCTTCTTTTCCTATAGTTTATTGAAAAGACAAACAAAATATTTTACTATTCTTTAATATCACATGAAAATCTTATTCAAGATATAAAGCCAAATGTTACCCTTGCATTAGTGTACTATTAATGTTGTCCCATTTTTTAATAAAACCTTACAGAATAATCTATCAAATCTTAATCAGTTTGCTCATAAGGTGAGATTCCCATAAACATTGTATAACCCTTTACAAACTTTTGTTAAGGAGCAGATCAGTGTTCCAAGAAAACCCTGTTATGCTTTTATTCCAATGTTAAATGTATGGGAAAAAAATGAACAATACTTCTTTAAATTTAGCCAATATGTTCATACACAGAATCTCTTTTACAATTAATTTTTCATGAACCTTTCACAATCTGCACAAATATTTAGCTTTATCCTATCTAATTTAAAACAATTATTTAACCCTCTAACCTAGGCAAAAATTTATATTCACATGTCTTCTTATAATCTTTTAGTAAAATAACATTTTACTTTCCTTACACACTTTGCATGTAAAACTGTTTCTTTTGGAGTTTCAAGTACATGTTACACTGTTAACTCTTAGCAACTTTTGGTAAAAAATCTGGTTAGTAAGGTAATTTAATTATGTACTAGGTTTAGAGCCTAGGAAATCAGACTGAAGTGCTGATAAGGTCTGACTCTTTCCAGCATAGTTAGGGGGATGGCTAATTTCACATGTTCCCAGGTATAACCTAATATTTGACCTGCCTAATTTAGACTAAATGTCTTTATTTTACCAGTAATCTTTCAAACTCTTTATTTCCTAACACTGATCTCACATGAACTAAAAAGCATTAGTTGTATTTTTCTAACAAAAGATTTGATTTTCTTTAAGCCAATTAATTACAACTGCTTTGTTTAAATATCACACACAACCCATACATAACTACACAGACAGAGAAAGATCCAGTATTGTAGAATTTTTCATTTGCCATTTATTAATTTTCTTAATTGGATTACTGGCTTCGGGGTGGAGATCTTCAAGAAACAGGGCCAGGAAAGCATATGGTTTCTAGGGCCTAATAAGCAGGCACAGCTGGAAAGCAAAAACAGATCCCCAAATTAAGGGCCCCATTTTATATCATCTCCTGGATCCACCAAAACAAGGAAATGCTATGGGAGAAGACAGTGCAAAACTTTTTACCATTCATTTCATTGCTAAGCAACCCAAACCCCATCAGCCCATCCTGTGACTAACCCATCCCCCATGATAGGCTTATCTCAGTGGGGATAGCGACATTTCCATACTTTTTGGGTGGCAGAGAGCATGCTTTTCTGATCCAAATGTGCAATTAGTCAAAAACTGCCATTCGCCATCCCTAAAAGTATAATTAGGCTAAGATTTTGAGAGGGATCTCTCTGCTTTCAATTCCTGGTGTTTCATGAGGAAAACAGAGGTTATATTCTAAAACAAGATCTATGGCACCTCATCTTTTTTCTTAAAGACTCCCAAGCTGTTAAAAATTCTTTTGTGTCCTCTCAGGTGTTCATCAAGAGTGGCGAGATGAAATGGAGAAAACAATTCAGTTAGCTGAGAAGACCAAACATTTTACCAGAAAACAAATTCAGAAGAGAAAAAAACCATAAAGGCCTTTCAAATACATGTACAGCTCGAATATCCATTAAGTGTACCTTTAACCATAGTGCTCTTTTAAAAAATATCCATCTAAATTTCCTATTACCCTACTTTAGCCAGCCAAAGAGTCAATATTTCTGACTTTTAAATCTTACTTAAAGTAACTTCTTCAGGTGAAACCAACAAGCATTAACTAAGGTTATGACTTAACCACAAGTGAATGAGGTATTTTCAAACAGGTGGTTAGCAGTTTTCACCAGATATAGGATCTCCAAAGGTACCTCAAATAAAGGGAAATTCAAGATGTTTCTTGTAGAGGAAGAAAACCAGCAAGTGGTAAAGGTCACACAGATATTAAACCAGAAAGGACTCATTCTTTAAGCCAAGAATTGAATCCTGAACCTGGGCTGCCACTGTGAAAAGACAAAGCCTTAGCTACTAAGCTAAAGCACTGGGCAATTTCCTTTGCTCTTCCTAGGAGCCAAGAATGGTCAGTTTTGAGTTGCAAAGGCTTTTGACTGCTCA
Organism: Rhinopithecus bieti; assembly: GCF_001698545.2. Lineage (NCBI taxonomy): Eukaryota > Metazoa > Chordata > Mammalia > Primates > Cercopithecidae > Rhinopithecus > Rhinopithecus bieti. Next base: position 2,404 of record NW_016824531.1, on the reverse strand, counting down.
AGACAATTTTAGACCTAACTATAACAGGAACTCCAAAATTCCTGTTCCGTGAATGACAGAGACCAAGAGGAAGTACCACCAGATGATTACATGGTCAACCTATCAAGGACATAAAACAACATGGAGACCTTATCCAGTTTTTTTGTTTGTTTCAGGGACCTGCAGCAAAGTTTCTTACTGGCCAGCATGCTGTACCATCTTGAATACCAGACTTGTGGGATCCTATGTCCATGCTTTATCCTAAGGTACCTCTCTTTATGACAGAATGACACAGAAAAACAAATTAATAGCACAAAGTACACCAGATATGCTAAAGCTTAGGACTAGTCTCACAAATGCTTTTTTCTACTAATCAAACCATTGCAGGGGAGATAAACAGTGATGTTTACCATTTTCAGTCACACACATGCACACACACAGAGAGAGACAGAGAGAGAAAGAGAGAAAGCATTGTTAATGGCAGGGTGGGAAAGGTAAGGAGCTTGGGGAAGTCAGAGAAAGACCCACCCATTGCACTAATACTGAATCAAAAGTTCAGGCTGCCGCTTCTTGGTGACACAGGGATCTTTTCCAACAATCCCATCAGCTCTCAAGTTTCCCACTTTGGGGAGAAAAGTCCCCTTGTTCCAATGGTCCTGTATATTACCTAATCTCTCACCAACAGCTGTCGGCAAAGAGTGCAAGGCAGATTTACTTTCTCCTTTTACACTCATTTGTCATTTAAGGTTTTTGTAATTTGTTTTTCAATAAACTTTTAAAATAAAAAATATTGTAATCTTTTTAGAATGTTCTGCATGTGAATAGGCATCCCTAGATGAGACAAATTTTGGATCCCTCCTTTTTAAATGTACCTCAGTGCACTGTTCCTTATTTGGAACGTTCCACTGAAAGTTATCTTTAGTAAAATTTTGCCATTTCTATAAGATATTGCTGCTCAGTTCTTCAGAAATTAAAAATTCAATTTTTTCCTCAAATATTGGCTTTGCTCTGAGGTTCCCTTGATTAACTTAGCCAGTGTTTTTTCCTACCTAAGCATGCAAGAAAATGAAGCTAAGGAGTAGAACACAAAAATCCACGCACATTTCCAAAAGCCAAATTTTACACACCCTGCAATATTGACTTTACTACCAGTTTCTTTTTGACCCTGTCAAGTGTAAGAAGCTTCTAACTAGATGATTATTATGTACAATTATTTCAAAAGTCATTCTGGCAAATGTCTAAATATTGCAAACGAGCTGTTTTTGAAGTTGATGAAGGCAGTGATAGCTACTTTACACAGTTCTTTAGCATTAATTATATTTATCACTGTTATTAAGAATCATGCACTATTTTAAAAAATACATATAACTACAGGTTTATAATTTTTACACCTATATGGGAAATTCTGTCAATATCATTAGCCACTATTTTATCAAAATTATGGAAAATGTTATTACCATATATTTCTCTGTTATCATTATTGGGTTTATTTTCTGTTTTTTTTTTTTTTTTTTTTTTTTTTTTTTTTTTTGTCGGGAGGGGGTATTTTTTTTTCCAAAGTACAAGATTTGTTCAAGAGATGAAAATAGGACACGCTCCATGGAAGTCCCCAAGTAGAAGCCTGTGTTAACTAAGTCATCAAATTCTCTGTTTTGGATAAATTGTTACTGACATCATTCAGAGACAAAAAGAAAAACAATTTGTTCTAGAGAAGCAATGACTCATTTTATATTCCTAGTCCATATTTTTGTCAAGCATTTTCTCAGTTCTACTGAATCCAGCTTCAAACATGTTCAGAATCAATTTCGGCATATAAGTAATTCATGATAAAATAAATTAATTAAATATTGGAAAAATTTAGTTAAAAATAATTTTTCAGGGAGGGGCAGAGCAAGATGGCTGAATGGAAACGGCCCCAGTCTCCAGCTCCCAGCGCAAGCAACACAGAAGACAGGTGATTTCTGCACTTTCAACTGAGGTACTGGGTTCATCTCACTAGGGAGTGCTGGACAATCAGTGCTGGTCAGCTGCTGCAGCCTGACCAGCAAGAGCTGAAGCAGGGCGAGGCATCGCCTCACCTGGGAAGTGCAGGGGAAGGGAATCCCTTTTCCTAGCCAGGGGAACTGAGACACACAACACCTGGAAAATCGGGTAACTCCCACCCCAATACTGCGCTGTACCAAGGGTCTTAGCAAACAAGCACACCAGGAGATTATATCCCACACCTGGCAGGGAGGGTCTCATGTCCACCCACGGAGCCACCCTCATTGCTAGCACAGCAGTCTGTGATCTAACTGCAAGGCAGCAGTGAGGCTGGGGGAGGGGCGCCCACCATTGCTGAGACTTAAGTAGGTAAACAAAGACCCTGGGAAGCTGGAACTGGGTGGAGCTCACAGCAGCTCAAGGAGCCCTGTCTGTCTCCATA
>NW_016824530.1:0-893 GCF_001698545.2 Rhinopithecus bieti | reverse complement strand
GCTCTGTCGCCCCAGGCTGGAGTGCAGTGGCACGATCTCTGCTCACTGCAAGCTCTGCCTGCCTCAGCCTCCTGAGTAGCTGGGGACTACAGGGGCCCACCACCGCGCCTGGCAAATTTTTTGAAGTTTTAGTAGAGACAGGTTTCACAGGTTTTTAGTAGAGACATGTTAGCCAGGATGGTCTCGATCTCCTGACCTCGTGATCCGCCTGCCTTGGCCTCCCAAAGTGTTGGGATTACAGGCGTGAGCCACCACACCTGGCCAGGGAAGCCATTTCATTCAGAAATATTCCTCCCTGCATTTCCTCCTATTTGTTCCTTCTTCTCTTGCCAAACTACCCACCTATATGGGTTCTCATTTGAACTCAATGGTCTCTATCTGGAATCCACATTACAAGTGGATTGCAGAAATAAATCTCAACAGGAAAAAAGTAAAAGAGCAATTCAAATCATTATGGATCCAAGTACAAATATTTTTGTTTTGAGAGGGTCACTGAAATATGGTTGTCTAATAGCTAAAAAGCAAAAACAACCTAGATGTCTGAAAAAGGAACCAACAGAATTAACTGATATACCTATATAATGGAATACCATGCAATCATTAAAATAGATGTAGGCTGGGCACAATGGCTCATGCTGTAATCCCAGCATTTTGGGAGGCTGGGGCGGGTGGATCGTTTGAGCCCAGGAGTTTGAGACCAGACTGGGCAACATGGTGAAATCTCGTCTGTACAAAAAAAATCAGCCGGGTATAATGGGGTGCCCCTGAGGTCCCAGCTACTTGGGAGGCTGAGGTGAGAGGACCACCTGAGCCTGGGAGGTTGAGGCTGCAATGGGTTGTAATCGCACCATTGCACTCCAGCCTAGGTGACAGAGTGAGACTGTCTCAAAAAA
>NW_016824529.1:12241-14872 GCF_001698545.2 Rhinopithecus bieti | reverse complement strand
GGAAGTTCATGAAAACCAATAATGATTTAGAAACACAGTAATTATAATTCAATATATTGTATAAGCAATATTCACTTATCTGTCCTGGAAAGCAGTGTTGAAATATTTAGAAAGTTTAAATTGATTAGAATTTCTATGAAAAAACAAACTCATAGTCTCCAAAATGATTAAGTATTAACTTATAAGCAGATGCTTTGGTACCCCTCATTTATCACCTTGTCCTATCTTGGAGGTCACCACAGAAAGTTACTGTACTTGCAGACAGCATTTTGTATCTCTGTGCCTGGGATTATTTTCTAGTTACTGGAGCATGTTCAGTTTGTTTGTGGGATCAGCCAGATGTTCTGAGTGGTTAATACTTCAGGCATCACTCAACCAAGAGTGAAGGGAGCTGGTGAATATGTAGCACTGGTTCTTTGGCTCTCAGAGGGAAAATGAGATGCACTCCCCATTTCCCACTCTCTCTCAGTGTTTCCTGACATCATTTTCTAAATTAACTTCTTGCAGTCAAATTCTGTGACTCAGAGTCTGCTTTTGGAGAGGCACAAAGTAACACAGATTATATTATCTTCCACAATATATTGAAATCACAGAGAATTCATATGTGTGTGTGTTTTTTATTGTATTTATTTATCTATGGAGACAGAGTCTCCCTTTGTTGCCCAGGCTGGAGTACGGTGATGCAACTTTGGCTCACTGCAAACTTCGCCTCCCGAGTTCAAGCGATTCACTTGCCTCAGCCACCTGAGTAGCTGGGATTACAGGCGTGCACCACCACATCTGGCTAATTTTGTATTTTAGTAGAGATGGGTGTTTCGCCATGTTGCTCAGGCTGGTCTTAAACTCCTGACCTCAAGCGATCTGCCTGCCTTGGCCTCCCAAAGTGCTGAGACTACAGGCATGAGCCACTGCACCTGGCCCATATGTGTTTTAAATCAAAATTATCAAACTAGTTTGATGTGCCTAAGGATTTACCTTGACTAAGAGTATTATATAAATTTAATTATGATATGGATCCAGATATAATTCTGCATTTACTTACCAAATATTAAAATTGATTCAAAGGCATTTTATTAGTACAATTTTATCATGGCTAATTGTTAGCTTAATACCGATTTGCATTTTCCTTGTTTGATTATAAATCTGTCTTTGGAATTGTTTCCCTATATTACAGACAAATGACAGACACATGTTCAATTAATCCCCAAAAGTGGCCCCATGAAGACATTCACAGATACATAGTGCTACTAACTCAAGTAGACCACTGGAAACGGTGAATTACTTCACCTCTGTGAGGAGGAGTTAAATACTTTGTTTGTTTATAGAGCCATAGGCACACAAAAGTAAATATAAATATAAATACAGCTATACACATTGTCAATAACTTCTGCAGGCAAAACCAGAACAAACAAAAAAAAGAAGACTCTACAAATAGAATCCTGAGAATGTACATTTTCAAACTAATCTACTGTTTAGAAAATACAGGTGTTAACCATTCTTCAGACATAAGAGTGTTACAGACCACTAGATGACACTAATTTTTCTTTCATCCACTCTAAAATTTGGCAGTCAGAAATCCACAGCATTTCTTAAACAAAAGAAACACTCCTAGATGTCTGCCAATCTGATACTTTACCTCACGTTTGACATTTTCCAGACTTTTAGACTCAAACACTGGTAACAAAGCTAGAACATTGTGCTCAAGTCTTCAGTTTTTAAAATGAAAGCCAGGTAGCTGCTGAGGTCTTCCAGACTCATCTGCAGAGCACCTCTGGCACCTAATACAGGAATTTTAGACTTCTCGAAAGATGATCACCAGGTCCCCATAAGTTTCTAATTGGCAGACAGTAATGGCATGTAAAAAGTGTCCAATTTTAAAAATCCTAAATTCCCTAAAACTTTGTCATGTGCGATCTCTGAAAATATGCCCAACTTGTTTTTCTCAACTCGAACACAACAGTTGGTGTCAGTAGCCCTGGAAGAGGGAGATCAGGAATGGTTCAAAGATCCTAAATGTGCTGTGGTGATCGTCATTGACTAAGGATTGATCTCTGTTCCAGTGGTTCTTCATGTGATAATCCCATCCATGAAAAATTACCAAAACCTTAAAACATGCATCTCAAATTGTTAATAATGTAATTCTTATACAAATATGTAATGAGTGGATGTCAAAGTTTTATTCAATTTATTAATGGAGAAACTAGAAAAGTAACAGAGCTAACTTCAAAAGCATTTGAGAAATATGGACTTACATAATTACTGAGGACAGAGACGTTGAAATAAATTTGCAAGGTTAGGTACAAAACTGTTCACCATCTTACCAGGCAATAAAATTATAATTTTGATATTATATTCTCCATTAGACAGAAAAAAACAATCATTCCATCCTTCAGTGTTCTACAATTTAAGGTGTCATAGAACATCTGGGCCTTGATGATCAGAAAAAGTACATTTCCTGAGAGTGTCAATAACTTTCAATGGGGTCAATAGAAAATGTTCTAACATGCTATTATAGGGTCATATGATTATCTTTTTACTTTGTTGTGAAGTTTTGATTTTTTTTTTTTTTTTTTTTTTTTCCCATTTGTGCTTTCAATTTTTTCCCTCGGGTTTTTTTCTTTTTTCTTTTTT
>NW_016824529.1:5175-10817 GCF_001698545.2 Rhinopithecus bieti | reverse complement strand
AAAAAAAAAAACAAAAAAAAACCAGGAAAAGAAAACAGTGAGAAAAACTTGAGCTAAACTTTTTCTCACTTCAATTCATGGTTTTCTCCACCTATTCACACTGTCTAGAATTGGAGATGACAATGTCTAAATCTTCAGTCCTCAAAATGTAATTGCAAGGCTATCCATTCATAGTTTTGCACAGCAAAAGAAATAATCAACAGGTAGAGGAGATACCCTGTTGAATGGGAGAAAATAACTGCAACTATTCATCTGACAGGGGATTAATAACCAGAATATACAAGGAACTAAAATAACAAAAGCTGCCACAAATAATCCCATTTAAAAGTGCGAAAAGAACATTAATAGACATTTTTCAAAAGAAGACACACATGGTCAAGAGGTTATTAAAAAATGTTCAACATTAGTACTTATTAAAGAAATGCAAATCAAAACCACAATGACATTATCATCTTACTGCAGTCAGAACAGCTACTATTAAATTAAGAAAATAACAGATGTTAGCAAGGATGCAGAGAAAGGGAACTCTTTTACACTGTTGGTGGGAATGTAAATTAGTACAGTCTCTATGGAGGACAATATGGAGATTTCCCAAAGAACTAAAAATAGAACTACTATTGGATCTAGCAATCCTTTTATATATCCTCTAAAAGGTCCTGGATTTTCTACAGCATCGAAATGACTCCTAAATTAATATCTCTAGTCTGATTTCTCTCTTGCACTCCAAACATTCATTTCTAACTATTTACCTGCCTTTTAAAAAACTAGGGTATCTAGTAAACACCTCAAATTTACCTGAGCTTTTGACGTCTTACACACAACCCATTTTAAGTTTTCCTTATCTCTGTAGATGGCAACACTATCCTCACAGCTGTTCAGAAAAATAACCTTGGAATTCATTGGGAGGAAAAACTTTTCCTCTACTGACTTTCTACTGACTTTGGTACAATAGTTGGGGGCCTCCAAATTTAACTGACAATAGACAGGTTAACAGGAGAAAAGTCAAAGTTGAATCATATGCCTATGAAACTGCATAAAAGAAGTAGCTCACTAATAAGAGATAGAGGTTTAAGGACCTAATTTATTATTGAGTGGGGTAGGAAAGGCTTTTATAAGAAGAAATGTTTTCTTTAGGAAAGTCAAATAGGACTTTTGAGAAATAAAGGAGAGAGAAGAGAATTTGTGATTGGTAATTTAGGCAGGTGTCAGTGGCCTTTCCGGCAAGAAAAACTCGAGAGAGGATTTTTTGCAATTTCACTTTCTGTCTTCTTTCTGGGAGTGGGGTGGCCCAGAAGAGGGGATTTATAACAGATGTTTCCACCTTCAGTCAGATAGAAGCTCAGATAAAGCTTCTTTCTGCATCTTTTGAATCTCATCCCTAGTTTAAAATGATCTTCATAACAATTTTGGGGATCCAAGTGGGTCCCTACACAGCCATAACTCCCTTGTTCTCATATTTCATACCTAATCTGTTAGCAAATCATGTGTTCCTTATCTTCAAAATATATTCAGAATCTGATCAAGTCTCACTAGGATAATCCTGGTCCACACCAACATTATCTTTCGGCCAGGCGCGGTGGCTCACGCCTGTAATCCCAGCACTGTGGGAGGTTGAGGCAGGCAGATCATGAGGTCAGGAGATCGAGACCATCCTGGCTAACACAGTGAAACCCCGTTTCTACTAAAAATACAAAAAATTACCCAGGCGTGGTGGCGGGCACCTGTAGTCCCAGCTACTCGGGAGGCTGAGGCAGGAGAATGGTGTGAACCCGGGAGGCGGAGCTTGCAGTGAGCCAAGATCACGCCATTGCACTCCAGCCTGGGGACAGAGTGAGACTCCGTCTCAAAACAAACAAACAAACAAACAAACAAAAATTATCTTTCTTCCTAAGTAGTCTCCTTCATTCTGTTCACACCCTACAGTCCTCTCACAAGCCTATACTCTACCCATTAGCCAGAAGAGCTCTTTTATAGCATTGGTCAGATCATGTCTTTATCTTTTTACAATCTTCCAATGGTTTTCCTTCTTATTCAGAGTAAAAATAAGCCTCTTGTAAAGGCCTACAAGGCCCTACGTGACATTACTGCAAACTGCTTTTTTGCTTCATGTTTCACCTTTCTATCTTGATCTAAGTCACACTGGTTTTCTTGTTACACTTGAGGCTCCTGCTCTTTTCGCCACCCTAAATGTTCTTCTGCCAGATAGAATGCTTCTTTCACTTGTTTTCTTTCAGTTGCTAGTAGACTGTGAAACGTATTTTTTCACACAAGAGAAAAATGAAAAGTTCTCTAATATGTAAAGACTCTTAAAACATGAATAAATTAAAAAACAAAACAACTAAATTGAATAATGAGTGAAGATATAAACAAGGCACCCAGATAAAAAATAAGAAATTGAAAACAATATTATAAAGTATGATCCACCTTTTTTATAAAGGCCTATGAACGGGAGCAAGTTAAATTTTTAAGTATCATCCATATAATGAAATATTATACATTAAATCTAAGACCTCAAACTGTAAAACTACTAAAACAATGGGGAGATTTTCCAGGACATTGAACTGGTTCTTGAGTAATACCCCACAAGCACAGGCAACCAAAGGAATAATGAACACGTGGGATCACATCAAGTTAAAAGGCTTCGGCAGAGCAAAGCATACAGTCAACCAAGTGAAGAGACAACCTGCAGAATGATACAACATATATGCAAACTACCCATCTGACAAGGGATTAATAACCAGAATATATAAGGAGCTCAAACAACTCTATAGGAAAAAGTCTAATAGTCCATTTAGTCAAATAATGTAGATCTGTCTATACCTACATGGAAATATCTTCATGATGTATTATTGGCCAAATAAACAGTGGCAGAAGAACATATAAATTATGAATTTATCTTAATAATGCTTAGTGTATGTTTGTATTGTGCATCATATTATGCTACTCTGAGCTTTTTCTATGACAATGTGAAGTAGCAGGGGCTCTTTTGATAGGTGCACTTGTGAGATTGGGTTCTGTGCTCTGGTGATGAGTCCTTGGGCCTACTATTTTGCTAGGAGGAAGTGTTCTCAATTTTGATGTATCTGGAATTTATACCTTACATATTTTAAAAAATACTTGTGGAAGCTTATAATGAAAATAAACAGCTAAATACTTTCAAAAATGATTAGAGTAAGGGGGAAGGTCAGAACAATATAGAGGTAAAAGGTGTAAAGTTGCACTTACATTTATACAAAATTATTCTGTTTATTTATTCCTAAATTCTACTTATTTATTATGTTTTTTTAGAGGGAGTCTTATTCTGTTGCCCAGCCTGGAGTGCAGTGGCATGATCTCGGCTCACTACAACCTCCACCTCCTGGGTTCAAGCGTTTCTCCTGCCTCAGCCTCCTGAGTAGCTGAGATTACAGGCACCCACCACCACTCCAGGCTAATTTTTGTATTTTATTGGAGACAGAGTTTTACCTTGTTAGCCAGGCTGATCCCAAACTCCTGACCTCAAGTGATCTGCCCGCCTCAGCCTCTGAAAGTGCAGGGATTGCAGGTGTGAGCCACCACACCTGGCCTTATTCAGTGTAGTTTTGAGCTTCCTGTAAACCAAGACAAAATGGGATACAAATTTAAAAATAGAAAAAAAAAATGTTGACATCTTGCGTACCCCAGCAGAGTTGAGAGCCACAATTGTAATAATGGAAGTAAAAATGCTTTACACAGTATAAAGTGCCATATAAATATAAGGGACTGTTTCTACCTAGTCAGTCACCTTTTTTCTTAGGGAAACTTCTAAACAGGCCTTCCTCTGGCCTGAATTAACCTTTGTGGTCAAAATACAGTAAAGAAAGTTTTTCTAGAGTTTCTTGAACTTGGTTTTATAGCTACTTACCATTCTGCCTTTGCAGAAGTGCTCTTTTAATCAGTAGCTGTATTATGTCCAATTATGTCAGAAACTAATTAGCACATTAAATAAAAAGTTCTTGAGGAAGACATAAGTGATTTGCATAGCCACTTAAATGAATCTAATTTATAGATGAAGTTTGTCAAGTTTAGAAATCATTCACAAACCAACTGTTGTTCTTGACAGTTCACATACTTATACCATGTAGTTAATATGGTAGTGCTTGTGACTTCATTTCTGGTTGGTATGCTTAGATAAGTTGGCATCATTTGAGACTATTGATTATAAAATTCAATCAGTAGAAGAGGCAACCCAGTTCGATCTTGACTTGATTATTAGCCATTTTTTTGTTTGTTTCAAAATGAGGCTCCCAGGAGGTGTTCTACATTTTTAAAAAGAACGTACTAAATGATGATTGAAGCAGTTAAGAGCTCTTCTTTAAACTGTGTACAAACTCATTAGAAAAAGTTTGCCTGAATAGCATAGTTTCTGGAGATAATCTGGCTGGTTAAAATCCCTTTTCTCTCATTTACCAGCTGTGCATCACCATAAGCAAAGGTCTTAGCAATTCAGTGACTCAGTTTCCTCCCACATAAAATTGATACAATAACAGTACCTACCTTAAAGAGTTGTGGTGAAAATCAAATGAGGTAATACCTATAATGGGCTTAGAATGATAATTTGTCTTCTAACATTGAAATTGTAGTATCACGTATGTCAGAATGCCATAGTCCGTGCTGCAGAATCCTCTCTCTCAGGGTAGGTGACTAGGAAACGCTATTTTATCTGTTTTGTGTCAGCACAATTTCTCCAAAGAAAGCTCACCAAAGAAACAGGTACCTGGAGTTGGTTTGCAGAATACTAGTGCACAAAGAAAGGGTGAGAAGAGTTAGAGAGGTTTCTTAAAGAAACCAGGGGTGATGTAAAAATCATTCAGTCCGCAGGATGGGCATCAAACTTAAAATGGGAGGCAAAGGCATAGGTTAAGAGCCAGGCAGAGGTAAAGTGAAACAGAGACAAAATTGGGAATTATGAGATAGGCCTTACTATTATTTAAAAGGCATTCGGCTCTTCTTCATTATCCTTGGTTTACCAATATGAGACCCAAACCTGAATGAATTAGGTTGGCTTAAAAAGTATAGGGCTAAATCTGTGTCTTCTGATGGATGTCTTATACACTTTTGTTTAATGGAAAAACAGAATGGTAATTCAGATTGTTAGGAAAGTTAAGACACAAAGCGTTTATTTAAGGATCAGGAAATTTCAGTATGCTTTTAGGCAAAAGAAAAGCAGTTAATAAACAGAGATTCAAAATGCCAGATAAAGAGGGATAACTGTCAGAGTCTGACTCTAGAGGGAGCAGGAATGAACGTGTTTCAGTTAACAGATGGAGATAAAAGTCTTAGAATGGCACAAGAACTGCTCTTGCTTTGAATTTGTTAGAAATAATTTTAAAAGTGAATGAACATATAGGAAGGTTTTGAATTAATGTGAGAAAATGAAAGAGATTGCTCTTGTGGGCACAGGGGGAAAGCTTCCCTTTTGTCCTTCATGTGTTTGCTGAAGAATCAACTCACAAAAGTCAGCTTAATAGGGGAAATGGCATACAGATTTATTAGCATGTATGAGGGGAAATATCACAGTGATTATTCCACCACAAACAAGATGGGGTAAAGGTAATTATATACCCTTCTCCTTAGGTCAAAAAGAGATGGGGGAGTGTGGATGATTTTGTGGGGGGGGGGGG
>NW_016824529.1:0-4121 GCF_001698545.2 Rhinopithecus bieti | reverse complement strand
TTATTATAACCAATGAGTTTTGTACCTTCAGGAGATTACTATTGCTTTCTAATGTCATTTTCTACTCCCTTCAGCATTTTTTGTAGGACAGTTCTGGTGTTGATGAAATTTCTCAGCTTTTCTTTTGTCTGGGAATATCTTTATTTCCCCTTCATGTTTTCAAGTCAGTGCTGGCAATAGAAATAAGAAAAGGTTTTCTGGAGAAGCTGAAATCTGAAGTCTGATCTTAACAACTAAAGTTTATATGGTTAGCTAGGAGAACGAATGAAAGAAATTTAAGTAAAAGTCTGAGAGAATGTAATTAGAGAGAGAACCCAACCTCAAAACACCTCATGTAAGTTATAACATTCTTATAAACGTACTTATTCCATTGTATTTTTTGGTAAGTGAACAATAAAACTATCTCTTTAGTTCCCCAAGGCAGAAACTAGGAGTTCTTCCAATTTCTTTTCTCTGTAATATTTCTAGCATTCTGTCAATTGAAAGTCTTGGTTCTAGTATATGTTCTTGACTCTTTATTTTTGCCCTAGTGTAGACACTGTAATATTCATCATCTAGGCCAGGGATTGGCAAACCATGGCACACAGGAAAATCTAGTCCCCAATTGTTTTATATGGCCAGCAAACTAAAGATAATATTTATATTTTCAAGTGGTTATGCAAAAATTCTGAAAAAGTGTATTTATATATAAAATCAAATAAAATTGAAAGTTTTATGTTCATAAATAAAGTTTTATTGAAATATAGCTATGCTCATTCATATTAATTTTGGGGCAACACAAACATTCAGTCTATAGTAAATGGCAAGCAGATAAGTCATATCTGCTTGATATTACATTTTGACACTCATTATATCCAAATGGAATCTCTTATTTTCTCAAAAAAATGTGGTTTTTTTTTTTTTTTTTTTTTTTGCTTTCCAACCAGAGCTTTCAGGGCAGGACTGCTGCATCAATGGGTCCAGAAAGTGGGACCTCTACGTCAGTGGGTTTGGAGGGCAGAATGTGGAACTCACAAGGGTTATAGTCAAGCCTTAAGATAAGGAGTTTGCCTTGTAGTTTGGACTTACTTGTGGTCCATTGCCTCTTCTTTCCTGTTTCTCCCTTCTGAAATGAAAATACATATTCTAAGCCTGTCCCACCACTGTAATTTGGAAGCACATAACTTGTTTGGTTTCACAGGTTTACAGCTGGAGAACAACTTGTCTCAGGATTAATCATACATTGACTCTCATCCATTTCTAATTAAATAACATTTAGATGAGACTTTTGATTTTACACCCTGGAGTTAATTATGGAATAAGATTTGGGGTCTCTTGGGATAAAATAAATATATTTTGCATATAAGAAGGACATGAATTTGGGGGTACTAGGAGTGAAGTGCTATAGACTGAATGCATCTTCCCAAAGTTTATATGTTGAAATCCTAACCACCAATGTGATGGTAATAAAAGGTAAGGCATTTGGTAGGTTGTTGGGTCATAGGGTAGAGCCCTCATGAATGGGTTTAGTGTTATTCTAAAAGAGATCCCAGAGAGATCACTCACCCTTTCTACCATGTGAGGACTCAGAGAAGAAAGCAGTCCATGAACCAGGAAGTGGGTCTTCACTAAACATGTAATCTGTAGAATCTTGGACTTCCCAGCCTCTAGAATGGTGAAAAATAAATGTCTTTTGTTTTGAACCCACCCAGCCTATTTTTTGTTGTTGTTATAACATTCTGAATAGATTAAGATAATATCCAAAATCATAAGACTGAATCATGAGTAAGAGACTAAGTGTATGAATTTAATGAGAACAAGAAATACATCTGTCTTATACCTAGTTATTATTTTCAGTGTTTAGCACAGAGAGTGTCATACACTAGGCCAGTGAGTCTCAAACACAGCACAGAATGAAAAACATCTGTGAACATTTTTTGTTTGTTTGTATTTATTTTAATAAAGTTCTCTAGGTCCCACACAAGCCTTTATGAGTGAATATTTTCAATGGTGGCTCTCAGAAGTTTCTAGATACTAAAAGCTCCACAGATAATTATAATGTATGAAATTAAAAATCATTCTAACTGGCATTCCGTAAATATTTGTAGAGTACGTGAATGACTAAATTCATTCACTCGTAGTGCCACTAGAATTGGGTAAGAGGAAAAGGTTTTTTTGTGATGTAGCTATAATGTGAGAGTGTGAATCTAGAGGGAAAGAATGACCAGGACTATAATAACACGCATAAAATACCAGCCAAAATGAGTAAAGGAGAATGGAGAAGTTTTCAATGGAAACCTCTTTTCCTCATATACTATGTTTTTAGAGGAAAATATAACATAAAACTTGGCTATATGGGTCTTTCTTTTGACTTACAGTGGGTCAGTCCATAGGCTATAAATGGGGCATCATAATTCCATCATTTTTACTGTAGACTCCATTTAAATGGCTCACTTTCTGTTCATGAGTCTAATGTGACATCTTTATTATTTCAATGGTAGAATAGGATTCGTCAACTTAATATCTGTAATCTATTCCAGAAAACTAAGCATTCATTAAAACACTAACCAGAAGCCTACTTCCCAATTTTTTTCTTATCATATTTTACTTTTTAATACTTAACTATTTTAAAGTAAACAAAATATCTTCACATTCAATCTTTACTTAATTGTACAACTCTTAAAACTAAAAACATGGCCGGGTGCAGTAGCTCACGCCTCTAATCCTAGCACTTTGGTAGGCTGAGGTGGACGGATTGCCTGAGTTCAGGGGTTCGAGACCGGCCTGGGCAACATGGTGAAACCCTGTCTCTACTAAAATACAAAACATTAGTTGGACCTGGCGGCATGTGCCTGTAGTCGCAGATACTCGGGAGGCTGAGGCAGGAGAATCGCTTGAACCCGGGAGACGGAAGTTGCAGTGAGTCGAGATCGCGCTACTGCACTCCAGCCTGGGTGACAGAGCGAGACTCCATCTCCGAAAAAAAAAAAAAAAAATACACATGGAGTCAAATAACACTACAAATAATACTATAATGTCTAAAAATTATTAATAATTTTCTAGCATCATCTAATCCTCAGTTTTCAAATGTACCAATTTTTGCAAGAAAAAAATCTTAACAGCCAGGATCTTATTCAAGAACATGTATTTTATCTGCATACTATCTCTCTTAATTCCTTTTAATAGTAGTGCAATCTCCTTTTTTTTTTATTTTTATTTTTTTATTTTTTTATTTTTTGAGACAGAGTCTCGCTCTGTCTCCCAGACTGGAGTGCAGTGGCGCGATCTCGGCTCACTGCAAGCTCCACCTCCTGGGTTCACGCCATTCTCCTGGCTCAGCCTCCCAAGTAGCTGGGACTACAGGTGCCCGCCACCTCGCCCAGCTAATTTTAGTTGAGATGGGGTTTCACTGTATTAGCCAGGATGGTCTCAATCTCCTGACCTTGTGATCCGCCCGACTCGGCCTCCCAAAGAGCTGGGATTACAGGCGTGAGCCACCGCGCCTGGCCGAGCAATCCCTTTTTAATGACACCAAATAGCTTAAGAAATCAGGGTCACATTGTACATGCTAACTCTTTAATTTATTTGATTGTTTTATTGAGGTGTTTATGTTTTATCTTTGCATGTTAAGCAGTTTGTTGTGGTAAAATTGATGTGTGTTAAACAGAATATATTTAAATTGCAAAATTTGATGCCCTTTGATATAAATATATATTCATGAAACCATAAACACAATGAAGATAATAAATATATTCATTGTCACCAAAATATCTCTCACATGCCTTTGTTATTCCTCTCTCTTACCAATCTCTGACCCTGTCTGGTTGCCCAGCAACCCATGACGAACATGCTTCATGTCACCATGGATTACTTTGTGTTTTTTAGAATTTTTTTATAAATACAATCATGTATTATATACCATTTTCAGTGGAGTTTCTTTTGTTTGGCCTAATTGTTTGTGGAGATCCATTCACCGTTGTATATAACAATAGTTAATTGGTATTCATTGCTGAGTGGTATACTAATGCATATGTAATGATTTGTTTATTGACTTGACGATATTCATTAGTTGTTTTTGCAGTTTTTCTTTTCTTTTTTTTTTCTTATTATACTTTAAGTTCTAGGGTACATGTGCATAACGT
>NW_016824528.1:0-3277 GCF_001698545.2 Rhinopithecus bieti | reverse complement strand
TCCCTTCAGGGGACACATCCCCCCTCCAGGGGACACATCCCCCCTCCCTCCTGGGACACATCCCCCCTCCCTCCAGGGACACATCCCCCCTCCCTCCTGGGACACATCCCTCCTCCCTTCTGGGACACGTCCCTTCTCCCACCAGGGGACACATCCCTCCTCCCTGTATGGGGAACTCTCTCTCATCCCTCCATGGGATGTAGTCAGGGCCATCCCTCCTCCCTGCACGGGACACTTCCCTCCTCCCTCCCCAGGACGCCCACACTAGAACCACGTGCTCTGTCTTCCCGTCCTCTTGCACACCCCAGACAGCCTGGTCGTGGAGGGTGCCAGGTCGCCCACGTGACAGGCCTGGCTGGGCCTCTGTGTTGCAATTCCTAGCACCATTGGTTTTGCTTGTTTGGGACAGTGGTTATTACAACTTCTGGCACCCCTGGAACTCTAAGAAAACAATACCAGGAAACAGAAGTTCCTGATTCCTCTGGGGCCACAGCAGAAACCCAGGCGGAGGGTTTTGTCCTGAGAACACTGGTGACTGTGGCCTGTGTCTGTGGGGACCTCACCACGTCCCCGTCCCTGAGGCTGGCTATTGCCTGTTTTTGCTCCTGGCTGTCTTGACCTGGGAAGGATGGAGGCTGGGCAGGAGCAGGCTCCCAGCCGGCCAGGGAACATTTGGGGAGAGCACTGGGGGGGCCCACCAATGTGATCTGATGGACAATGCAGTACCAGGCTGGAGGCTGGATCCTAGCGTGTGGCTCTGGGCCCTGTGGCCATGCGAGGCCATGTGGTGGGCAGTGCAGGGCTCTCCTGGGCCTCAGGGGGATGTGTTTGATGGGCTTCTTGGAGCTCTGGTCAGCTGGCTCTGGACCGTCGGGGTCAGACGAGTGGGCCTGCTCAGTGAGCCGTCAGCATCCACGCCTGAGCCCTCCTGGAACTGGGCTCCTGTGCTCCAGATGGGCAGATCCAAGCCCTGGACTCTACCATCCTCAGCCAACCAGCACCTGGGCACCCTGGAGCACATGGTCCCCGACTGTGTGAGCAGCCAGTGGCCACCTGTCCTGGCCCGAGTGGAGAAAGCGCATCTGCCTGTGGAAAGTGCACGTGCTGCTGGGCGAGGCTGGTGAGGGCCGTCACACACACGCGGGGCCGCTGGCTGCAGACGGACTTTTTTTTTTTTTTTTTTGAGGTGGAGTGTCGCTCTGTTGCCCAGGCTGGAGAGCAGTGGCCAGATCTCAGCTCACTGCAAGCTCCGCCTCCCGGGTTTACGCCATTCTCCTGCCTCAGCCTCCCAAGTAGCTGGGACTACAGGCGCCCACCACCGCGCCCAGCTAGTTTTTTGTATTTTTTAGTAGAGACGGGGTTTCACCATGTTAGCCAGGATGGTCTCGATCTCCTGACCTCGTGATCCGCCCGTCTCGGCCTCCCAAAGTGCTGGGATTACAGGTGTGAGCCACCGCGCCCGGCCCAGATGGACGTTTCTGAAAGGAGCCAGCGGGAGCCTGGCGTCTGCCCTCTGAGGCCAACGCTTCCCCATCACTATTGTCTCACGGCACCGATGCGAAGGCTCCCTGGTACCTCTTAGACTAGGTTCAAGTCCTGAATTCAGGCTGCAGCCCTGAGTCAACAGAACTTCTACCCAGATGCGGCCAAGATTTTGGGAAGAACAAGAGGCCCTTCCCCGGCGGGTCCAGAGCAAGTGGCGTCATGCCCACGATGGCACAGGGTCATGGGATGTGGCCCGAGGAGCTCAAAACCGGCATTGGTCACAGAGACACAGGGTGGGTCTGCCAAGGACCCTCAGGGACCACCAGGGCCTGGAGGCTCCAGTGTGGATGAGCTGGGCAGCTCTGGCCAGCAGGGGATGGGGACCCAGGGCCGGGGCCCTGTGCATGGCCCCTGGCAAGGTGCCTGGCTGGCCGTCCATCCGTGGGGTGAGCTCGGCCCAGGCAGGCAGGGTCCCTCCAGGTAGGCGTGAGTGTTGCTGGCTCCCGGAGCCTTGGAGAAGCTCTGCCCATTCCACAGCCGTCAGGCCAGGGGCCACAGGGAAGCCACTCCTTCACGGCCCGGGGCTGCTCCCTCAGGAGCCCACTCGGCCGATGCCACCTTGTCAGTCCAGCCAGCGGGGCCTCTCGTGTGGCCTTCAAAGCCACAGGCCTCTTTCTAGAAACCTCTTTGCAGTTCGTTTGTGGCGATTTATCCCTGGACGGGTTCTCAGGATTCTGTCCTTCTCCACCCGGCTTTTCTCTGGGTCAAGCGCTGACCCCAGCCAGGCAGAGGCGAAGACGCCCCGACGCACAGCCTGTCCTGCCCGGCGGGCGCAGCTCCGGGACTGACTGGTGGGAGGTGTGGCTGCTCCCAGCTGCCCTGTGTCTCACTCCCGCCCAGGGAGCTCCAAGCACAGGTGGGGGTTTGGTCTTAAAGTAAAATCCCAGTCTGGGTCTCAGATGCTGAAACCCTCCCAGGTCCCCTGTGTGGCCCCTGCAGTGGCAGCACCACCCTGGGGACCCACGTTTGGCCCAGAGGCTCTAGCACAGGTGGCCACGTCCCACGGGAGCATCAAGCCACGAGTCTTGGTCGTCCCCTTGGGACCAAGGAGAAGCAGCCACTCCGTGGCCCCCACTCCATGGCCCCCACCACCTGTGGCTCCAACATCCTTCCAGGAGGCAGGCAGGGTCCCGACTGCATCTCAGGCACCTGCCTTGTGGTGTTCCGGCTGCCCCAACCTTCCCTGCGGACTTGTGGCCTGCTGGGGTCAGAGAGCAGCAGTGACCGCTCCACCCCTTGCAGACAAGGAAGCTGAGGATGAGGGACATGGGGACCCTGCCAGAGGGGACGCGGGAAGCGGGGCTGGCTCTGCTCCCGGCAAGCTCTACCGCAGACTGAGACACACAGAAAGCAGTGTTTCCCTTTCTCAACAGAACACGCTTGAGCCCCGGAAGCAAGTGGGTCTGTGCAGGAGGGTGGGGGCGGGAATGGCACAGGGGTGCAGGTGCCACCTTGGCATCTTCCCGCCCTCGGTCCCAGCTTGGGGTCCCTTCCAGGCTGGCTCAGAGGCCGCTGTCCGAGCAGCCTGCATTTGTGTGCCAAGTCCTCACCGTGCCCTCCTCACTCGGCACTGACTGGCTGCCCATGGTGGAGGATGAGCGGGGCTTTCTCCCCATTTGCAGAACAAGTAAACTGAGGCTCCAGCCCCTGCCCTCACTACCAGAGTCAGAGGCTCCCGGGGAGCAGACCGTGGCCACCCAACCAGGCTGGGAGCAGAAAAGAGGGATCTTTA
>NW_016824527.1:11186-14696 GCF_001698545.2 Rhinopithecus bieti | reverse complement strand
CTCTGTGCCCCCCAAGACATGCATAGTTCCCTCAGCTCCACTATCAACATCCCCCACCAGAATGGTCCACCTGTTACAACTGATTAACCTTCACTGACATATCATTATCACCCCAAATCTCTAGTTTGCTTTATGGTTCACTCTTGGTGATCGTTCTACATCTATAGTTTTGGACAAATGTATAATGACATGTATCCACCATTATAGTATCATATAGAATAGTTTCACTGCCCTAAAAATTGTCTGTGTTCCGGCCGGGTGCAGTGGCTCAGGCCTGTAATCCCAGCACTTTGGGAGGCCGAGACGGGCAGATCACCAGGTCAGGAGATGGAGACCATCCTGACTAACACGGTGAAACCCCGTCTGTAGTAAATAATACAAAAAATTAGCCAGGTGTGGTGGCGGGCGCCTGTAGTCCCAGCTACCCAGGAGGCTGAGGCAGGAGAACTGCTTGAAGCCAGGAGGGGGAGGTTGCAGTGAGCCGAGATCATGCCACTGCACTCCAACCTGGGCGACAAGAGTGAAATTCCATCTCAAAAAAAATAATAAATAAATAAAAAATAAAAAAGGAAATACCCAGTCCAAGGAGTAAAAGGAAAAAAAGAATAAAAAAGACAGCATGCCTACAAGAACTAGAAAACAGCCTCAGAAGGGCAAGTTGAAGTTACCGGTCTTTAGAGGGAGAGATCAATGTAAAAAGTTTATTTAAAGAAATAGTAACAGAGAACTTTCTAAAACTAGAGAAAGATATGAATATTCAGGTATAAGAAGGTCATAAAACACCAAGCCAAGTCAGCCTTAATAAGACTACCTCAAGGCACATAATAATCAAACTCTCAAAGGTCAATGCTAAAAAAGGATCCTAAAAGCAGCCAGAGAAAAGAAGGACATTTTAGTAACATCATAAAAGAGCTCCAATATGGCTGGTAGCAGACTTCTCAGCAGAAACTTTACAGGCCACGAGAGACTGGGGTGACAAAGTGCTGAAGGAAAAAAACTTCCAATCTAGAATATTATATTCAGCAAAAACAGCCTTCAAACATGAAGGAGAAATAAGGATATTCTTAGTTAAAAAAAAAAAAAAGTGAGAGATTTTGTCAACACCAGACCTGTCTTATAAGATTCTTGTTAAGAGAGGAGTTCCTCACTGGTTGAATATGAATAGTCAAATGAAAACAACATTAATATTCTCCTGCTTTGCATATTCTTCTAAAACATTTTACATTCCTAACACATCAGTGTGTCCACATTTTGCTTCTAAGGCAGGGGGCAATTTGATCCTAAACACTTGAAAAATGGGATGAGGACTGGTTTAATCCCCAGATGACTACCTACAAGGAGTGACTGGCTAGGTGCGGTGGCTCAGGCCTGTAATCCCAGCACTTTGGGAGGCTAAGGCGGGCAGATCACCCAAGGTCAGGAGTTCGAGACCAGCCAGCCTGATCAACATGGTGAAACCCCATCTCTACTAAAAATACAAAATTAGCCAGGCATGGTGGCACATGCCTATAATCCTAGCTACTTGGGAGGCTGAGGCAGGAGAGTTGCTTGAACCTGACAAGCAGAGGTTGTAGTGAGCCGAGATCGTGCCACTGCACTCCAGCCTGGGTAACAAGAGTGAAACTCCATCTCAAAAAAAAAAAGGAGTGATTTAGGACGTCCCCAGATAAATGCCCTTTAGCCTGTGACACAAAAAATCTTTAGTTACAATGCAAACATCCCAGAAAAAATACAATATTACCATTATCAATTATTATAAATTCTTAAGGAGGCTGGGGGTGGTGGCTCATGCCTGTAAACCCAACACTTTGGGAGGCTGAGGTGGGCAGATCACCTGAGGTCAGGAGTTCAAGACTAGCATGGCCAACATGGCGAAAACCATCTCTACTAAAAATACAAAAAATTAGCCGGGTGTGGTGGCAGGCGCCCGTAATCCCAGCTACTCAGGAGGCTGAGGTAGAATCGTTTGAACCCGGGAGATGGAGGTTGCAGTGAGCCAAGATCGCACCCCTGCACTCCAGCCTGGGCGATAAGAGCAAAACTTTATCTCAAAAAAACAAAACAAAACAAAGCAAAAAAACCTTAAGGAATAGTTATTATCATCTGATATGATGGCTTATTAAGAAGGAAGTGAACACATGATAGGTCTGTTTTGAAAAGGAATGGGGACAGAACAAAATGTTACAAGGTCTGATCAAAAGAGGCTTGTTCTGGCTTGTCTTTGTCTGTCTTTGAGTCACGGGACAGGTGTAAGGCCAAATTTTGCACTTCCCAGTCATGTTACCTCGGGCAAATAATTTAATATCTGTAGTTTGCCCATCTGAAAATTGAGTCTGATACCTGTTCTAATTTAGTGTTGATTGATATGAAGCTCAAAATTAGAAACACATATGAAAGTTCTTTGCAAACTAAAATATATGTGTGAGGAATTGTTAGTATCAGTTTAGAGGATGAACTGTTGTCCTTAGAAGGCAAGTCTCTGGGTCCCACAGTTAGATGCACTGGGCGCTTCAGGAAGAATTTAGGGGTATGGGGCACTCAGCAATGAAAAGAGAGGGTGCTTAGAGAAGGAAGAAAGGACTTATTAATGGAGTTTGGAGGCTCCTTATTATCTAAACTTACACATTACGTGACCAGCATTATGAGGCAGCACCCCACTCCCAATAAATAGCCCTCTAGAACCAAAAGCAGAGTGCCTGGTCCTGGGTCCTTTTGTACACAGACAGCATAAAAAATTGAATAAGTCAACCCTGGCATAACTGGAGACCAGGCCCTGGAATAAGCAACCCACCAGCATTATCTGCATTTCTAGGCACTTGGGCTAGAAGGGTAGGAATGGGGTTGGAAGGGTTAGGCCACATGCCTCTAGTTAAAACCTGATGAACTTCCTAGATCCCCAACTGGAAAACGTAGGAGTTGGACTAAATTCCTCTCCTGCCTCTAATATTTTATGAATGCAGAACTCAACTCAAATGGGTAGTATCTCAGAGATTCTAAATTTCGTTCTACTTTTCTGTTTGCTTATCAGTCCCTTACCCTCACCTTCTGGTCTGATACCTTTATCCCATACAAGTGGTCAAAGTAGGTTGAGTAATGTGTGCTAAAAGGAGTAATACCTTGCATTCTTCCTTGTTATTAAAATAGAGGAAACTGCCTTGAAAGAAAAGACTAAAAAGAAATAAGCCTTAGTATCAGTATCTTCTGAAAGCTTTAAAAAAAAAAATAGTTTCATCTCTACCAACAGATTTTGATTCTAAAGTTCTGAGGTGGAGTCCAAGAGTGTGCAGTCAGCTTCTGGGGTGGCGTTTGTTAGATATAGTTTTTTGTTTATTTATTTGTTTTTGAGACAGGGCCTCACTCTGTCACCCAAGCTGGAGTGCGGTGGCACAATCATGATTCACTGTAGCCTTGCCTCCCAGGCTCAAGCAATCCTCCTGCCTCAGCGTCCTCAGTAGCTGGGACAACAGGTGCCCACCACCATGCCTGGCTAATGTTTTAAAACTTTTTTTT
>NW_016824527.1:5244-7944 GCF_001698545.2 Rhinopithecus bieti | reverse complement strand
AAAAAAAAAAAAAAAAAAAAAAAAAAAAGAACTCTGTAAAACAGACCAGTCAGCACTCTGGAAAATGGGCCAATCAGCAGGATGTGGGAGGGGCCAAATAAGGGAATAAAAGTTTGCCCGTCTCCACCATTGGTTTGCCCAGCTAGCAGCGTCAAGCAGCGTGAGTTTTTCTTCCTTGCTGCGGGGAGGGGAGGGGGTCTGCAGCTTCACTCCTGAAGCCAGCGAGACTAGGAACCCACAGGGAGGAATAAATAATTCTGGAGTGCCCCGCCTTTATGAGCTCACTGTGAAGGTGTGTGGCTTTACTCCTGAAGTCAGCAAGACCACGAACCCACCAGAAGGAAGAAACTCTGGACACATTCGAACATCAGAAGGAACAAGCTCTGGACACACCATCTTTAAGAACTGTAACATTCACTGCAAGGGTTTGCAACTTCATTCTTGAAGTCAGCGAGACCAAGAACCCACCCGAAGGAACCAATTCCAGACACACTATCATTTACCTTCTTTAGTTCCTGAGACTTCTGTGCACAGAATATACTTGACGTGGGCCACAGAACCTATATAAAGGTAATTGGAACAAACAGGGAATTGTATGATTAATGACATGGCACATGAGCATTTGGAACAAGATATAAAAGGCTTACCTTGAAGACAACTGTATTAGAAGCAGAGGCAAACACAGGTTTTGTGGGTTTGAAGCTTATGCATTTATAGGTTTCTCTAATTACAAAGATAGGAAATTATAAAATCAGGTACAAGGGCTTAGGAGGGGTCTAAAGCTTAAGTTTGATGGAAAAAAAAAAACTGGTTGAAACCAATAGCTTATGAAAAAGTAGAAAAAAGCCTGATGCATGGGGAGCTCCGGTAGTCCCTTCAGGTGTTTGACAGGCTGAGGCAGGAAGATGGCTTGAGCCCAGGAGTTTGAGGCTTGTAAGTGTGCAGTGATGGCAAACCACTGCTGTACTCCAGGCAGGCTGGCAAAGTAGTGAGACTCTTTTTTTTTTTTTTTTTTGGAGACGTAGTCTCGCTCTGTCACCCAGGTTGGAGTGCAGTGGCGTGATCTCGACTCACTGCAAGCTCCGCCTCCCGGGTTCACGCCATTCTCCTGCCTCAGCCTCCCGAGTAGCTGGGACTACAGGCGCCCGCCACCACGCCCAGCTACTTTTTTGTATTTTTAGTAGAGACAGGGTTTCACCGTGTTAGCAAGGATAGTCTCGATCTCCTGACCCCGTGATCCGCCCGCCTTGGCCTGACAAAGTGCTGGGATTACAGGCCTGAGCCACCGCGCCCGGCTGACCCTGTCTGTTTAAAAAAGCAGTTAAGACTGACTGGAACAAAAATGAGAAACCAGTTTAAGAAGATAATAACTACTGGCCGGACGCGGTGGCTCACGCCTGAAAATCCCAGCACTTTGGGAGGCTGAGGCGGGCAGATCACAAAGTCAGGAGTTCGAGAAATAACTGTTACCTCATTTGACTATTTTTACACCTGTAAGGAATGAAGCTCAGATGTCACACAGGAAGAAGCCAGCACCCTTCGATGTGGGATTGATGTGGAGGATAGGCATATACAGAGAACACACAAGCCAAACACCATGGTGCAGATTTTGACAGAAAAGCTCTATGATTAGTAATGAGTGAATTATTCAACAAAGTGATCAAAACCAACTTCAGTCCTGCATTCCTCTTCGCCATCAGGAGTTTGGCGCCTCGAGACTGCCCATTCTGCGGGCCAGCAAGCTTCTGAAAAGCAAAACTAGGAAGTTGCTTTCCAACATAAAGTGGAGGTTTCAACACAGCAGACTTTAAGCAAGTTCAAGTGTGTCTATATTTGGTCGGGCTGATAGGCTGGACTCTGGCCTTCCCAGCTGAGATTAACAGACTGCGCTGCCCTAGTGGGCGCTTAGCCTGCGACGGTAGCCTTAGAGAATCTCTAACAAGCTTCTTTCTCCCACCTCCGTTCAGTTGTTCCCAGGTCTGAATTCAAAATGGCCTCATCTCCTGCTGTCCTTCGAGCGTCCCGGCTGTACCCATGGAGCCTGAAGAGTTGGGCGCAGTTGCTGGGGTCTCCACAGATGAAGCAGGTTGGCCGAATCATTAGGGTTCCTGCTCGGATGGCAGCAACGCTGATCCTGGAGCCCGCCGACCGCTGCTGCTGGGACAAGCCGGTGCGAATCGCCGTGCGCGGCCTAGCTCCGGCGCAGCCGGTCACGCTGCGCGCGTCCCTGCGAGACGAGAAGGGCGCGCTTTTCCAGGCCCACGCGCGCTACCGCGCCGATGCCCGCGGCGAGTTGGACCTGGAGCGCGCGCCCGCGCTGGGCGGCAGCTTCGCGGGGCTTGAGCCCATGGGGCTGTTCTGGGCCTTGGAGCCCGAGAAACCCTTGCTGCGGCTGGTGAAGCGCGACGTGCGAACGCCCTTGGCCGTGGAGCTAGAGGTGCTGGATGGCCACGACCCCGAGTCCGGGCGGCTACTGTGCCGGGCGCGGCAGGAGCGGGACTTCCTCCCGCCGGGGGTGCGGCGCCAGCCGGTGCGCGCGGGCCGGGTGCGCGGGACTCTTTTCCTACCGCCAGGTGAGTCTCCTCTGCTAATTGTCCCCGTCTGCCCAACTCTGTTCCTGTGCTTTTCACTTTGTGTGTGTGTGTTTCGCCCCCCCGCCTCCCCGCTGCTCTTTTCACTTTGTGTGTGTCTCTCCCCCCA
>NW_016824527.1:0-1682 GCF_001698545.2 Rhinopithecus bieti | reverse complement strand
CCATTAAATGGATTCATTCACCAGTCAAAGGACATATGGGTTGTTTCCAGTCTTTGGTTATAATGAGTAAAGTCATTATCAACACTTGCCAGAAGTTTCTGGATGAACACAGGTTTTCATTTCTCGTGGGAAGATACCTAGGAGTGGGATTGCTGGGTCACATGTATGGTAAGTGTGTGTTTAACTTGATAAGAAACCATCCAGCTGTTTCAGGAATAGCTTAGCTTTGCGTTTTGCTTTGTTTCTTCCCAAGAACCTGGGCCCTTTCCTGGGATTGTGGACATACTCGGAACTGGAGGTGGCCTGCTGGAGTATCGGGCTAGTCTGCTGGCTGGGAAGGGTTTTGCTGTGATGGCTCTGGCTTATTATAACTATGAAGACCTCCCCAAGACCATGGACATCCTCCATCTGGAGTACTTTGAAGAAGCCGTGAACTACTTGCTCAGTCATCCTGAGGTTAGTTCTTCTCTCAGATTTATGGGCTATGATGTATCAGGTCTCTTCTTGAATGGTCTGCGTGTTCACAGAAGTTGGCTCATTCATGACAGCCATTCCCTACCCCAACACACACTACCTTTTTTAGTCACTTCTTACAGTGTCTTTATTTTTTTTTTTTGAGATAGAGTCTCACTCTGTTGCCAGGCTGGAGTCCAGTGTTGTGATCTTGGCTTACTGCAACCTCCACATCCCAAGTTCAAGTGATTCTTGTGCCTCAGCTTCCCGAGTAGCTGGGGTTACAGGCACCTGCCACCATGCTTGGCTAATTTTTGTGTTTTTAGTAGAAGTGGGGTTTCACAATATTGGTCAGGCTGGTCTTGAACTCCTGACTTCAAATGATCCACCCGCCTTGGCCTCCCAAAGTGCTGGTTTACAGGCATGAGCCACTATGCCTGGCCTAATTTTTGTATTTTTTTTTTTTTTTTTAGTAGAGATGGGGTTTTGCCATGTTGGCCAGGCTGGTCTCAAACTCCTGACCTCAAGTGATCTGCCCACCTCGGCCTCCCAGAGTGCTGGAATTACAGGCGTAAGCCACCACACTTGGCCTCTTAAAGATAGTTTCTATGCAATTCTGTATTACTGTATTTTCTGCTAGTAAATATACTCATAGTTGGTATTATACAATTTTAAATTCCAGTATGTTTTTTCTTTCTTTTGTTTTTTTTTTTGAGATGGAGTCTTGCTGTGTCAACTAGGCTGGAGTGCAATGGCATGATCTAGGCTTTACTGCAACCTGCACCTCCTGGGTTCAATCGATGCTCCTGCCTCAGCCTCCCGAGTAGCTGGGACTACAGGTGCATGCCACTACTGCCTGGCTAATTTTGTATTTGTAGTAGAGATGGGGTTTCGCCATATTGGCCAGGCTGGTCTCAAACTCCTGACCTCAAGTGATCCACCCGCCTCAGCCTCCCAAACTGTTGGGATTACAGGCGTGAGCCACCACGCGCAGCCATGAAATGATGTTCTTGTTGATGATGACTCAGTTTAGTTATGACAGTGGGAATGGGTGGCTCAGGTGGGAGAGAGAAAGAGATCATGGGAGATAGGAGATTAAGGAACTGAGAAACCAGAGTAGTTGATTGATCTTCCACATGGTTATCACCAAGAGTGGTGATGGAGAAATTGTGGAAAGGAAGAGATAGAGGGGAGGTAAATTCCCAAAGTTGCAAATCTGGGTAAATGGT
>NW_016824526.1:0-3446 GCF_001698545.2 Rhinopithecus bieti | reverse complement strand
TAAATCATATCACTTGCTAACAAGGATAATTTGACTTCTTCCCTTTCAACTTAAATACCAATTATAACTTTCTCTTGTCTGATTGCTCTAGTCACCACTTCCAGTACTATGTGGAATACATGAAAGTTGGCATGTTTGTCATGTTCCAGGTCTTAGAGGAAAGCCTTTCAATTTTCCCATTCAGCATACTACTAATAGGGAGCCTGTCATATATGGTTTTTGTTATTTTGATATATATTCCTTCTATATCCATTTTTGTGTGTGTGAATGGATGTTGAATTTTATTAAATGCTTTTTCAACATTAATTGGAATGATCATATGGTTTTTGTCCTTCATTCTCCTGATATAATCTATGACATTGATTTGCATATTTGGAACCATCCTTACATCCCTGGGATAAATCTCAGTTGGTCGTGATGAATGATCTTTGTAATGTATTTTTTAATTTGGTTTGCTAGTATTTTGTTGAGGATTTTTGCATAAATATTTATTAAAGATACTGGCCTGTAGTGTTCTTTTTTTAAATGTGTCTTTGGCTTTCTTATCAGGATAATTCTGACTTCATATAATAAATTCAGAGGTATTTTTTTCTTCGATTGTTTCTACTGGATTAAGTAGGATTGATATCAGTACTTCTTTAAAGGCTTGGTAGAATTTAGCAGTTAAGCCATCGGGTCCCAGGCTTTCATTTACTGGGAGACTTTTTATGATGGTTTTAATTTCATTACTTGCTATTGGTCTGTTCAGGTTTTGGATTTCTTCCTGTTTCAGTCTGGGTAGGCTTTATGTGTCTAGGAATTTATCCATTTTCTCTAGATTTTCCAATTTATTAGCACATAGTTGCTCATAGTAGCCACTATCTTTTGAATTTCTGCACTATCAGTTGCAATGGCTCTTTTTTTTTTTATGTCCGATTGTATTTACTTGAACCTTCTCTCTCTTTTCTTAGTGTGGCTAAAAGCTTGTTAGTGTTGTTTAACTTTTCGAAAAACCAACTTTAGCTTTCATTTATCTTTTGTATTGTATTTTTTCATTTCCATTTTATTGATTTATGCTTTGATAGTATTTCTTTTTTTTAACTGATTTTGGGTTTTGTTTGTTCTTACTTTTCTGATTCTTTAAGGTGCATTGTCAGTTTTTTTGTTCAAAGTTTTGTTACTTTTCACATAGGCTCTTTTATCTATAAAATTCCCTTTTACTACTGTTTTCATTGAATACCATAGGATTTGATATGTTATGTCTCTATATACATGTTTCATTTTTTTTCTTAATTTCTTCATTGACTCACTGGTCATTCAGGTGCATATTATTTAATTTCTATGTATTTGTATAGTTTCAAAAGCTTCTCTTTTCATTTTTAGTTTTACTCTATTGTGTTCAGAGAAGATGACTGATATTATTTTAATTATTTTGAATGCTTTCAGATTTGTTTTATGACCTAACATATGATCTGTCCTTGAGAATGATCATTGTGTTGAAGAAATGAAAGTGTATTCTACAGTCATTGGGTGAAATGTTCTGTAAATATCTACTAGGTCCATTTGTTCTATAGTGCAGATAAAGTCTGATGTTTCTTTGTTGAGATTCTGTTTGGGAGATCTGTCCATTTCTGAAAGTTTGGTTTGCAGTCTCCAGCTGTTTTTGTATTGTGGTCTATCTCTCTCTTTATCTCTAATAATATTTCGCTTATATAGCTATGTGCTCCAGGGCCAGGTAAATATACATTTGAAGATAATTGGATCCCAAGTCCAATATTACAGTATTTTTTGCAGACTCATAGAGACACAACCTTGGTGGCCTTTTATATGATCTGCAACAATTCTTTGGATACTCAGCCAGAGACTCTTATTATCATCCCTTACTTTCTCTGGAACAGAGTCAGTCTCTCTCTCTCTCTCTCTGCTGAGCCATCTGGAACTGAGGATGCAGTGACACAAGTACTCCTGTGTTTCCCTCTACTGGGACTTCACTGGGTTAGAACTGAAGCCAGAACAGCACTGGATCTTGCCCAAGGTCCATTGACTTATGTTTACTCAAGGATGTAGGGCTCTCAAATCAGTAGGTGGCAAAGTCACCCATGTTGGTGTCCTTCCCTTTAGGGCAGTGAGTTCTCCCAGGCCCTGGGCAGGTCCAGAGATGCTGTCTGGGAAACAGGGTTTAGAGTCAAAAACTTAGAAATTTGCCTGATGTCCTACTCTGCTACAGCTACACTGGCAAGCAAAGCCCAGTATAAAGTCCTTCCTACTCTTCTTTCCCCTTTTCACAAGCAGAGGAGCCTGTTCCTGTGGGCACCACCACCACCGGCCCGTGGGGGATTTCTGCTGAGCCATCTCTCATGTTCACTTAAAACCTAAGGGCTCTTCGGTCAGCTTGTGTGAATTCTCCCAGGTCTGAGACTCACCCTTCAGGGAGGTGGGCTCTCTTCTGGCCCAGGGCACGTCCAGGAATGCTGTCCAAGAGCTTAGGCCTCAACTTGGGGATCCCAAGGGCCTGCTTGTTGCTCTACAGCACTGCAGCCAAGCTGGAACCTAAGGTGAAAGACAAAGTCCCCTTTACTTTTCCCTCTGCTTTTCTAAAACAGAAGGAGTCTTTCCCTGTAGCCACCATAGCTGGGAATGTGCTGAGTCACACTTAGAGTCAGCACATCTCAGAGCCCATTGTCCATGGCATACTCCCGAGGTATCACTGCTGCTTATGTAGGACCCAGGGGCTCTTTAGTCAGCAGGTGATGAATCCTGCCCGTACTCAGTCATTCCTTTTGGGCCCAAAATGTGTCGAGAAATGTCATCTCAGAGCTAGGTCTTAAAACGGGGCCCTCATGACTCTGCCTGGTGCCCTATCTTACTGTGCCTGAGCTGGTATCCAAGATGCAAGACATAGTTCTCTTTACCCTTTTCCCTCCTCCCATTAAGCAGAAAGAAGGAGACACTTTCACTGCTGTGAGCGGCACTGCCTGGAATTGAGGGAGGATTGGTGCAAGCACTGCTTTAGCTGCCCTGGCTAGTGTCTCCCTAGGTTACATGCCACCCCAGTCCTCATCGTCTGGCTCTAAGTCCATCCCAGCACTAGGAGTTGCCCAGGAATTGCAGTCCCTGCGTCCTAGACTGCCCTTCAAGTGTACATAGGACCCCAGAGCACTTTGGTCTGCAGTGGCAAGGCTTGCCAAGAAACTCAAGTTTGGACCAATGGGATGGGCAATTCCCCTCTGGCTAGGTCTGGTCCAAATGTTGCTTCTGGATGTGGTCAGTGGCTGAGCCCTGCTACGGCTTTGCTCTCTGCTATGACAGGGTAGCACTCATTTCAATGCTAAATCCCCTCAGTGACTACGCTGTCCCTCCTCCCAATGCACAGACTCTCCAGACTGCAGGGTTGCTGCCAAGGGCATGGGGGAGGGGGTTATCATTGATTCAAGACAGTCTCTCTGACCCTCTTCAACGCCTTTTTT
>NW_016824525.1:0-2097 GCF_001698545.2 Rhinopithecus bieti | reverse complement strand
ACCCACCTTGGCCTCCCAGAGTGCTGGGATTACAGGCGTGAGCCACTGTGCCCGGCCCATGGCAGCTCTTTACTCTTTACGTTTTGCTAAAGGATTGAGGCGGCCAGATGCAATGGCTCACGCCTGTAATCCCAGCACTTTGGGAGGCTGAGGCAGGTGGATCACTTGAGGTCAGGAGTTCGAGGCCAGCCTGGCCAACATGGCGAAACCCTATCTCTGCTAAAAATAGAGAAAAAAAAAAAAAACTAGCTGGGTGTGTTGGTGGGCACTTGTAATCCCAGCTACTCGGGAGGCTGAGGTAGGAGAATCACTTGAACCTGAGAGGCAGAGGTTGCAGTGAGCCGAGATCACACCATAGCACTCTAGCCTGGACAACAGAGCAAGACTCCATCCCAGAAAAAAAAAGGAAAAAGAAGTCAAGATGTAATTCTAAGATGGTATGTTCACTGATACATGGTTAGCTGTTGTGTTCTTCCTAACCACAGAAAAATATTACAGATACTTTTTATTTGGTGTTTGGCTCCTGTGTGTGTATGTGTTTCTGTCTTCCCTGTCCAAAAGGACTTAATTGAAAAAACAAGAAATAATAACAAAACTGAGTTGTATAGCATTTTGGAGCTGAAAGAGATTTTAGGAATTACCTGATCCAGAACCTTCTTGTTACAGCTAAGAAAATGGATTCCTCCAAACATACAACTTAATTGATGAATAGGAAGATGGGCTCTCAAACTATGGAACTGTAGAGCTTCCTCTGGATAGTTCAGGGCTCTGCAGGGAAAACTCTTGGTGTTCCTACCTCTAGTTCTATCTAGGATGAATTGGGACTCATGGATGTTTGTTCCACCTCCTTCTGCAGAGTATGTATTCCCGCGTGCCAGAGTGCCAGGTCACCACATACTATTATGTTGGGTTTGCATATTTGATGATGCGTCGCTACCAGGATGCCATCCGGGTCTTCGCCAACATCCTCCTCTACATCCAGAGGACCAAGAGCATGTTCCAGAGGACCACATACAAGTATGAGATGGTAAGGGGGACTCTGCCTGCCACCAATGACCTTTCTAATCAGAGGACTCCTTGGCACCTATGCCAACCGTTCTTGGTAAACACCGTCCAAAATATTGCAGTTTTTAAGCCAGGAGTTCACGGCTGTAGAGCGCTCTTTGATGATTGTGCCTACTAGTAGATCACCTAGCTGGAGTGCAGTGACGCAGTCACAGCTCATGTCAGCCTCAACCTTGTGGGATCAGGTGATCATCCTACCTCAGCCTTCCCAATAGCTGGGTCTAAAAGTGCACACAACAGACACAACAGCGGCTCAGTGGCTAATTTTTTTTTTTGTGACCAAGTCTCTATCACCCAGGTTGGAGTGCAGTGGTGCGATCTCAGCTCACTGCAACCTCCGCTTCCTGGGTTCAAGTGATTGTCCAGCCTTAGTCTCCTGAGTAGCTGGGACTACAGACGTGTGCCATCGCATCCAGCTAATTTTTGTATTTTTAGTAGAGATGGGGTTTCACCATTTGGCCAGGGTGGTCTCGAACTCCTGACCTCAGGTGATCCATCCACCTCGGCCTCCCAAGGTGTTGGGATTACAGGCATGAGCCACCACGCCTGGCCAAGATGATGTTTTAATGGCTAGCGTACTCTAAGAGTTTCTGTTGTGATGCCTGTTACCTGAGATCATTAACATCTTGATGATAAAGACGATGATAATATCTTTTGTTTCAATTATATCCTCCAGCAGTGCCTACATTTATTTATTCAGCATCAATAGGAACATCAGAGTGTTCACTGGCTTCTAAGTGTTTTTTTTTTTTTTTTTTGAGACGGAGTCTCGCTCTGTCGCCCAGGCTGGAGTGCAGTGGCTGGACCTCAGCTCACTGCAAGCTCCGCCTCCCGGGTTTACGCCATTCTCCTGCCTCAGCCTCCCAAGTGGCTGGGACTACAGGCGCCTGCCACCTCGCCCGGCTAGTTTTTTGTATTTTTTTTAGTAGGGACAGGGTTTCACCGTGTTAGCCAGGATGGTCTCCATCTCCTGACCTCGTGATCCGCCCGTCTCGGCCTCCCAAAGTGCTGGGATTACAGGCTTGAGCCACC
>NW_016824524.1:66676-68118 GCF_001698545.2 Rhinopithecus bieti | reverse complement strand
TAAAGAATTTTTTTCCCTTTTTCTCATGTATTCACAATGCACACATATTAAGAAATTAATGTATTAAATATGTCCTTTGAGGATTAATGCTATTAAATATAGTAGTGAGCCTATCATTTTAAATATTTCCTCATTTTTATTTTAACACTTGTGTAAAGTATATAACGTATAATATTATATACTATTATTCTGAGGAAGTGAAATAGGTGTCTTCTGTGTCAGTGCTTTCATTTTACAAAACTAGAAATTGTATTGATCCTATGCCCTGAGACAGATAAAATGTAGCAAAAGTAGTTCCCCTTTGGTTCATTGTCTATGGTGAATAGATTAGAAATCTTATACTAATACTAAACTTACATTACTTTTATTAATTAATAACATTAACTATCCTTTTAGTCCTCATATCAATAGACAGAAGTCAGAAGTCATAGGTGGCAATCAGAATTTACTAGTGCCAATTCAAACAACATTTAATGTTTGTGATCATTATAAATCACACTTTATATATATATATGTTACTGTTACTATGAGTATTTTCATTTTGAGGACATTAGACTTTTCCTGAGCACATAGTTTCCTTTTATTATAAAACACACATTATACACTAATTAGTTTCTAAATTTCTGCTTCTCTCTAATGCCAATGAGAAAATCACAAGATAAATTTTCACCAATTTATTCACAATACTGTAGTTCTTAAAACAATGTTTACATTTATTACTTGCATAATTTATAATACTTTGCAAAAGATATTAAAGACTAATATAATATCCTTCAATGCCAAAAGAGGGTAAGAGGTACACTTGATACTATCACACAAGAGCTAAGACAGCAAATATCACTGAACTCCCATAAATAATTTATTTCATTAAAATGTTCCCTTATATTACCATGATGGACCAATTTAATCAGTTCAGAGACAAGACAGTTTTGCTCAAAAAAAAAAATCTTTTCTTATCACTTTAGAGTATGGTCTTGAAGCTCTGAGCAATGACAAACAGGCTATTTTCTCAGTGAGACGCATTCCTTGTGACAGTTTTGACAAACAACGTCAGGATAAGTAGGTGTGCAGGAGTGACACTGAGGAATGATAGTGGGCTCAGTGTAGCCTTCTGAGCAATTACCTGATCCCAATTAAATTGTGCTGGCACTGAATATTCAAAACGACAGGATAGAAATTGACCTTCATTGTCCATCATTATCTGGAAGCGAAACCCCTGCCACTCTGTTACATAATTACCATCAAAGCAAAATTCATATCAGTTGCTAAGCTTCATAAATGGTTCCATTTCTTAGCAAAGAAAATCAGACAAAATTATTGCTTTGTTTTGTTTACCACCATATTACAATACAACAAAGTAGTGAATGAATGTTCATTTCCAAACTTAAATTACCTATGACTTTAATTATATATCTCTCTCTTTCGCTTTCTCTCTCTCTCTC
>NW_016824524.1:60194-62601 GCF_001698545.2 Rhinopithecus bieti | reverse complement strand
TTTTTTTTTTTTTTTTTTTGAGAAGAGTTTTGCTCTTGTTGCACAGGCTGGAGTGCAATGGCATGATCTCCGCTCACTGCAATCTCCACCTCCAGGGCTCAAGCAATTCTCCTGCCTTAGTCTCCCAAGTAGCTCGGATTACAGGCACATACCACCATACCCGGACAATTTTTGTAATTTTTTTGGAGAGATGGGGTTTCACCATGTTGGTCAGGCTGGTCTTGAACTCCTGACCTCAAGTGATCCAGCTGCCTCGGCCTCCCAAAGTGCTGGGATTACAGGCGTGAGCCACCGTGCCTGGCCTGTATTTCCGTTTTCAGTTTTCTTTCTTCTTTCCTTTCTCCTTTCATTCCCTCTCCTTTCTTTTCCCCTCTTCTATTTTCTTTCCCTGTCTTGCCATATTTTGTAATGTAATTCTCATATGTTCGTCAAAATCTCTTAAATTGGAAGACAGGAAAGTCTCTGGCCAGTATCAACCTTAAACATGTTTAATTAATTTGGAAAGTTTCTTATGAACACAAATATTTCCACCAGAAGAAAGAATTAAACAATGGTAGATTAAAACTTCAGTATTTCTTTGCGCCTTGGAGGGAATGTCTACTTGATGAATAGCTAGATATTTGTGAAAGAAATAGGCAAATAAAATAAATAATAATATATGATCCATTATTGGGGTTACTGGTTCCACTGCTTTCTCCATTTGTTTTATTAATAAAAATGATTGAATTTTTTCACTCCCTTCTGCCATCTTCCATGGCTATACATATTGAGAAAAGAAAGTTCTTTGTTTTTGACCCTCTTCCTCCTCCTTCTATAACATGCTAATTAAAAAAAACAATTAAAATTGTAAAGTTTCATCATTAAAGAAACATTTTTTGAGAAGCCTTAACCTTTCCTACATATATTGGTGTCAAACAGTTTGTCCATTTGATGTGAGTTGTTAACAACAATTATGAATGTACATTATTATATTTTTTTCTAATTGACTCTACATTTTAATAACTTTGATGTAGTTAGGAAACAACTCTCTTTCCATTAGTTTTATTGCTGTAATATTTTAAACAGTTGAAGGACAGGCTAGAAACTAATTGACTTTTTGTTTTGTTTCTAATTATTTACCTAAAACATGTATCACTTGAGTCACATACTGTAGTTAAATTACTTTCTGCTTCTCTTTAGATACATGCAGTCACAGCAGCCAATCAAATGTAGCTTAACCCTTGGATCATTTGCCTTCTTGATACGATTTGCATGATTGGAAATTGGATAGAAGAAATTTCGTGGAGGAACAGAAGAGAAAGATATAGCTCCTATATTTGTTAGCACTTCTCAGTAGTTTATGAATTCCTTGTCAAATATTTGGCTGGGATGTCAAAAAATAATAATTCTATTGGCATGGCTAGACAGGTAAGAATCAAAATGAACCTGAAGCTTAAACTTCAAGAGATTATAATTTTATGAGCTATGCAACTGCCTGTCTTTTCTCTTCTTTTTTGTATATGCTTAAAAATATTAATTAATTTATTTTGGCTGTTAGTTTTCTAGACCTGTGGTAGCAAAGAACCACAAACGACATGGCTTAAAACAACAGACATGTATTGTCTCAGAGTTCTGGAGGTTAGGAGTCCAAAATCAAGGTGTTGGTAGAACCATGATCCCTTTGAAACATGTAGGGGAATCCTTCCTTGCCTCTTCTTAGCTTTTGGTGCTCTGCCAGCAATCCTTAGCATTCCTTGGCTTGTGGCTACAGCACTCAGTCACTGGCTCCATTACCCAATGGTGTTCTCTATGTGCCTGGGTGTCTCTTCTTATAAGGACACTAATCATAATGAATTAGGGCCCACTCTACACCAGCATAACCTCACCTTAACTAATTACATCTCTAATGTCCTTATTTCCAAATAAAACAACATTCTGAGGTACTTACTGGGGGTTAGGATTTCAACATATCTTTTTGGAAGAATATATCCAATCCATAACAGATTATAAAAGTGATATACGTGGCAGGACACAATGGCTCACGCCTGTAATCCTAGCACTTTGGGAGGCCGAGGCGAGTGGATCACCTGAGGTTGGGAGTTCGAGACCAGCCTGACCAACGTGCTGAAACCCCGTCTCTATTAAAACTACAACAGGCCGGGCGTGGTGGTTCACGCCTGTAATCCCAGCACTTTGGGAGGCCGAGGCGGGTGGATCACGAGGTCAGGAGATCAAGACCATCTTGGTTAACATGGTGAAACCCTGTCTCTACCAAAAAATACAAAAAAATTAGCGGGGGGTGGTGGTGGGCACCTGTAGTCCCAGCTCCTGCTGAGGCAGGAGAATGGCGTGAACCCGGGAGGTGGAGCTTCCAGTGAACCGAGATCATGCCACTGCACTCCAGCCTGGGTGACAGAGCAAGACTCTG
>NW_016824524.1:54422-56639 GCF_001698545.2 Rhinopithecus bieti | reverse complement strand
CTCTCCTCTGTACCATTTCTAAACCAACTGGAGGAAAAATTGCAATTAAGGTAGAATATCTGGGGATGTAAAATATACTCTCAGATGTGAAAGGACCATATCACCAAGGTTACTCAGGAAAGCATTGATTTAATATTCAAATAATACATGAATGCTCATCTCCTTTCATTCAAGTATTCTCAAAGGAATTAGCACTATCGAAGGAGAATCTTACCTATTTAAGGAAGTGGATTTGATGACTTCCCTCAGTTAACTTTCTAATATTTATCAATTCTTTTTTTTTTTTTTTTTGAGACAGAGTCTCGCCTTGTCCCCCAGGCTGGAGTGCAGTGGCGCGATCTCGGTTCACTACAACCTCCACCTCCTGGGTTCAAGGGATTCTCCTGCCTCAGCCTCCTGAGTAGCTGGGACTACAGGTGCACACCACCATGCTCGACTAATTTTTGCATTTTTAGTAGAGACGGGGTTTCACCATGTTGGCCAGGATGGTCTCTATCTCCTGACCTTGTGATCCACCTGCCTTGGCCTCCCAAAGTGCTGGGATTACAGGCGTGAGCCCGTGCGCCCGGCCTATCAAGTCTTAATCTGCATTATTTTTGATATCTAAATCCAGCAGTGTTTATTTACAATAAAAGTACATTAAAAATTTTTACATCTGTGGGACCTAATATATATATATATATATGACAGATAGGCACAGATATAGGTAGTTGCATTTTTTCGTGTTTTTTTGAGAGACAAGCTCTCGCTCTGTTGTCCAGGCTGGAGTACAGCTGTGTGATCATAGCTCACTACAACCTGAAACTCCTGGGTTTAAGTGATCCACCTGCCTCAGCCTCCCAAGTAGATAGGAATACAGGTGTGAACCACCATACCCAGCTAATTAAAAAATAATATGGTAGAAATGGGTCTCACTATGTTACCCAGGCTAGTCTCAAACTCCTGGCCTCAAGTGATCTTCCCACCTCGGTCTCCCAAAACACTGGGATTACAGGTTTGGGCCACCACACAGAGCGTCCATTTTTCCATATTTTTGAAGTTACATGCCTAAAAGTAAAATCACTTGTTAGAATGCTTAATTTTTATTTTAGAACATGTATTTATGTTATTATAAAATATATGTTCTTCCTCAGGTATTATGGTACATTGTCTTTTAAATGGATAAGAACAGATACTACACTTGATCTTAGCCAAAAGGCCAAGAAGCCATTAAATTGTCTTTTAAAGGATAACTACCATATTCAGTAGTAAATTTATACATATAGTTGTTTTCCACATTGTTGTTGCAGGAACATCAGAAATTCAGTAATGATAAGCATTTATTTATTTTGGTTAGTATATGATAATTTATTTAATGGCTGTCTCCACTGTAGACTGAACATTTTAGAAGGAATTATACCTAATTTATTTACAGCTGTATCAATATTTTGTGACCACATAGTAGGCTTTTAGTCCATATTTGTTGAAATATTAACTAGGATCTAGATTTAGATTATCACTTGCTCTGATATAATCCACATATTCAGGTTCTATTTCATATGTGTATATATATGTATATATGTGTTTATATGTATATTAATTTCAGAACAAAGCAAGCATTTGACTTTTAATACAAAATAACAAGAGACTAGAGTTGAGGAGATCAACTACTTTAACTCTTCATGCATAGCTTTTAGCAAACATTGGATTTCTGCTGATTCAAAGTTATTGTTTGAGAACCAATTCTCAACTTACGGATGATGCTTAGTAACCTATTCTGGATCAGCTTTTCTTATCCTTTTTTTCAATGAGATACCTGAGAAAATGGCAGGCACATATGTTTCGTTCCATGGCTATAACTACACCAGCTAGACTGTGGCTCTAATTCTATCACTCTTCCTCATGAAAATAGCATTTATCAGATTGTAAAATCTTAGGGTGATGTAATAATAGAATATATCTAAGTAGATTCTAATTGGTTAAAAACTAAGTTGTTCACAAAAATGAACTTTAATTATTTTTACCAAATTAGAAATGCCTCATCATTACACTTGTAGGTGTATCAATACCTAAGGAGGGAAAGACCTACTGACCTAATGAAATACTGTGTATTCCTTTGAAAGTTCCAAAAATGTATCTTATATGAGGCTCATAATCTTTGTTTCCTAGTGTGGCCATTAATAAATATCTGTAATGACTAAAAATGATTTTTTTCTCAAAATTATACCATAGCTATTC
>NW_016824524.1:31586-49960 GCF_001698545.2 Rhinopithecus bieti | reverse complement strand
CACTTAGCAAAAAATTCTTAAAATTTATTATTATAATTTCTCAGCAAATTATTACAGTTTGAAGAATAGAAGCATTTTAACAGTATGCTATTTAGAAATTTACATATTGCTAGTTAATTCCACAAGTGCCAAAATATGCCACCATTATTAATATTTCTCTTATTTGGGGAACTCAGATTACAAAGAGAAAACGTGAATTAAGAAACATAAAATTGTCTCTTGACAATTGTATTAATATGATGTAAAATAATAAGCTAGGAATTTTGATGTCTAAAAATAATGTTTATCTTAGCAATGACTGTGTATGTATAGAAAAAAATCATGAAGAACATGGCAGTTTTAAGCACAGAGAACGAAAATAACTTGATAGTGACCATATGTATAGAAAAAAATCATGAAGAACATGGCAGTTTTACATGCGGAGAATGAAAATAACTTGATAGTGACCAAAACCTACATTGGTATGGTAGACAGCAGAGACTCGACTTTAAAGCACACATTTTAAATGAGGTATATATTCCTCATCAGCAGTATACTTTTATATATAGGAGTGAAGGCCAAAGCTATTTAAAAATTAAAGAATAGGGCTGGGTATGTTGGCTCATGCCTGTAATCCCAGTACTTTGGGAGGCCGAGGTGGGTGGATCACCTGAGGTGAGGAGTTCGAGACTAGCCTGGCCAACATGGTGAAACCCCGTCTCTACTAAAAATACAAAAATTAGACGGGCGTGTTGGTGGATGCCTGTAATCCCAGCGACTTGGGAGGCTGAGACAGAAGAATCGCTTGAACCCAGGAGGCAGAGGTTGCAGTGAGCCAAGACTCAGCCATTGCACTCCAGCCTGGGCAAGAAGAGCCAAACTCCATCTCTCTCTCACACACACACACACACAATAAATAAAATTAAATTAAGGAATAAAGAGAAGGGTCATTTTTGCCCCTGCAAAGACTGGATAATTCTTGTCTTACCTTCCTGAATTTATTACTGTCATGTACTCTTGAGACACTTCTAAACATGCTTACTCTCAGATGTCACACACAGAATTCCCTTTATGATAATGATTTTCAGAAAATAAGATGACTTTCAGGGAATTGGACTTGGAGGAATTAATGTATTCCTAGCATTTAGCATTTGTGATATTTAATGATAGCACCCTATTTATCATGAGGAATTTTCTGCAGCCAAGAATCCATCACCAAATACTTACCCTATGCTGTTAAGGTTTTTAAAAGGAAATGGATTCAATATCATTCTCTATTTAGTCTCTTTCATATGAATGGTAGAGTCATGATGCTCTCGTCTTTAGCTCTATTTAAGAGTTAGAATGACATCTCATGGTAATGCCTATGTGATAATTTCTGGCTTTCTTTTCCTACTAGAGATTTCCCTAATAACATCTATATTTTTATAGTTACTTTGATTTCTGGTCAATAATTTCAAATTTCATGCTAACTTTATTCTGTTGCATTGGTTTGCACCTCAATGACCATTGTATTCCCCATTTTCAATTTATTTCTATCACAAATTATTTCTTTAGATTTGAAAATTTTAAAAAACGAGTCCATTTTTTAATCATGAATATGTTGAAGGCAAAAGCAAAGCTTTTATTTTATTATATAAATTGAAATTACTTCATGATGAATGCTTTGCTGAGTTGAGAAACGGGCACTGGCCAATTCAATCAAGCCTGACCAGAAATGGTTGAAAAACTAAACATGAATCAATCACACATGTACTTTTTTCTAGGCTTCTTAGTTCAACTACTGATTTTTATAAATGATAATTAACTGCTACCCCCAGGGCAAATATAAATATGAATCAAGGAATATTTTCTAAAATTTATAGTTAAAAACAAGAGATCGCTTAGGTGTTTTCAC
Source organism: Rhinopithecus bieti (assembly GCF_001698545.2). NCBI lineage: Eukaryota > Metazoa > Chordata > Mammalia > Primates > Cercopithecidae > Rhinopithecus > Rhinopithecus bieti. Next base: position 48,084 of record NW_016824524.1, on the reverse strand, counting down.
TTTGAAAGTGGAGCCAAAATATAAAAACAATTGTAAATAGGGAACAAAGGCTTAGAGGTATGCAGAGAGAGTAATGGGCAAATAATTCTATTCTAAGTTGCCTAATTTTTCAGCATCCATTTACGCGCGTGGCCCCTTTGTATTCTTTCCCTTCTGAGGAAGGATGCAAATTATTAAAGGATCTTTTGGACTTTTTGCTCATACTTAACAAGCATTGTCACAAGGGGGAAAAGAACAATAGCACTCCTCCCAAAAACATCATCGCTGAGTTTCCAACCAGAAAACATACCAAGAAGTGTTATTGGGCTTCCTTAAGCTAATACCCATACATTTTGTCTAATTAGTGAAGGTTAATGCCCGGTTTTCAGCTTATTGGCAAACAAACTCAGTTGTTGGAAAAATCAATATGCCTGAAGCACAACCAAAAAATACTAAGGCAGTGATAGCTGCTTGATGAGAGACTGTATGCGAAGCGTCCTGTGCTTGCAATGTTGTTCCATGTCTTCATGTATTGGCAGAAGTGAGAAAAGGCTCTATTACCTTTCAGAAACAAGAACTTAAGGCACTGGTGTTCCTTCCTCCTCAGTGTGCTATTTGCGTATGTGTGTGCTTGTAGCCAATCTGCCCAATGGAAACTTTAGATTAATGCTAACCTCATTAATAGCAATGAAGGCAAGCTAGGTATTGCAAACAAAGTTTAAAAAGAGAAAGACCTTGTGTGGGTGCAGGGGCTAATGCCTGTAATCCTGCTACTTTGGGAGGCCAAGAGCAGAAGAATCCCGAGTCAGGAGATTAAGATCCAAATTGCTGGCCAACATGGTGAAACCCGTCTCCTACTAAAAATACAAAAATTGGCTTGGGCATGGTGGTGTGGTGCTGTAGTCCAGCTAGCTCGGGAGCTGAGGAGGAGAAAAAGCACTGAACTAGGGAGTCGGAGGTTGCCAGGAGGCTGAGATCGCGCCACTGCACTTCCAGCCCTGGTGACAGAGCGAGGCTGCTGTCTCACAAAAATAAAAAGAAAAGAGAAGACCTTTTATCCTGCCATCCAATTGCTTTTCCTAAAGTAAATTAGCATTAGAAGGCAGCAGGATTATTTTTGCCGCATAGTTTAATATTGATTAAGAAGCTTTTACTTGTAAAGTTGACCCAAAACCATAATAATGATTGTAGTTACTCTTTTATGACCCCAAACACATTACAAACATTGGGTGGTATAGATATGATTTAATGATAAATTATTATATTATAACATATAGAATTTGTGATATAATTAATTATATGTAAGAATTTTTAACAATTATAAGATTTTCATGTATACCCTAAACATAAACAAATAAACGTGCATTTATGTTAATAGAAATACATTATATTAATATGTAATATGTAAATAGTATATAAACACATTATATATTAGTTTGTATTATCTTCAATACTGTCACATTACATAAGTATTAATTATATATGCCATATATAAATGTATTTATAAAATTATCATGTATAAGTGCCATTTTTATACACTTTCAAGTGAAGGGATAGGATTCAGAGAGGTTAGCTGATTTGCTCAAGGTCACACAACTAAGAAAGGGCAGGGCTGGAACTAGAATGTAAATCTGAGGTTCTCTTACACTTTTAATCTTGCTCCATGCTACACCACTTTTCCTGTCAAATCCAGAAAAAGAGGAAAAATGCAGGTTGATTGTATATATTAGTAACCCAGTCTAAAGAGTCATATTTGAAGTGTGATAACAGTATTGACTATTATTAATCATCAAAGAGCTAATAGTGTTCGTTTTTATTAAGATGACATCTGGTTGCAATGCTGGACCAACCCGTATGTTTCATTGGTTCAATTCATGATTTTGAGCCTTTTTTTCCCATTCTGTTTTATTTTATAGAAAGCTGTTGCATAGGTAGTTGGATAGTTAAAGAGGTTTTTGTTTATGTGTTTGTTTTTAGTATCGGTTTTTTTTCCCACTATTTCTTTGTATCAGAAAAGAGCAGATTGGTTTTAGGGTCATAGCCATGTTTTTTCTTCAGGTCCCTAAAGAATCTAATTCTGACCTTAGCTCCATTTACATCATGGTTTGGCCATGAATTATATTAGATAATATGTTCTTTGTGAGTCTTGAGGTAAATGACCTGAAAAAACAATTCAATACTTATTCAAGTATACTCCTGTTTCATTTTCAGTAGTCAATACAAATTAATTTACCTGAGTTTTCATTATAATGTAGGTTTAAGAAACATCAAGTAGAACTGTCAGAGGCACTATCTTATATTCTTAGCACCCATACATGGTTTTCCTCTTCCACAAATATTATGTACATAGCTTCTGTATGAGGGTAGCTTTCCTACCTGTTTCCTAATAATGCACAAGAACCTGGACATGAATATACAAAGCTGCTTTGTCTATCAGTCTCTTGGGAAAGAGAAAACGATTTCAGAATGATAAAAGGGAAGTTTTGTGAGATGGCTGAAATGCATCAATGCTGTGCTAGTTAAGAGATTGTATTTGGTCAATGAAGAGACATGAGGCTTTTCTTTTTTTTCTTTTTTTTTTTTTCTTTTCTTTTCTTTTTTTTTTTTTTTTTTTTGTACGGGGTCCCACTTTTTCGCCTGGGCTAGAGTGCTGTGGCGTGATCTCAGCCTGCTGCAACCTTCACCTCTCAGGTTCAGGTGATTCTCCTGCCTAAGCCTCTCAAGTAGCTGGGATTACAGGCACATACCACCATGCCTGGCTAATTTTTGTATTTTTAGTACAGATGGGATTTCGCCATGTTGGCCAGGATGGTCTTGAACTCCTGACCTCAGGTGATCCGCCCACCTCAGCCTCCCAAAGTGAGGGATTACAGGTGTGAGCCACCGTGCCCAGCCAAGATATGAGGCTTTTGTCATTCAATCTGTGACTGCAGACTGTCCCAAGAATGTAAGAAGCTTTCAGAGTTGCTTCTAGTTAAAAACCCCTCATTTGTAAGATTCATATGCCAGACCTTAGGTCTCTGCTTTATTCTTGTAATAGCCGAAGGGAAAATAAATCTGTTGAAATAAACCTACCAATCATTGTTTACAGTGATGGGAATAAGTTCCACAAGCATCAAAATATGCCACCATTATCCATTCCACAGATATGCCACAGCTGTGTGCTCACACAGTATGTCTGCTGGACTCACAATCCTAGTTGGATCTGTCCTTAATTTTCAAATTAAAATTTTAAAAACGATTGTTGACTCAAATATAACTAAGAAGAATCCTCTGTGGCTTAAAATGCAATTTTAATTTTAATTTTGGAAAACTATACAGATTCTACAAGAATAAAGTAACACAAATAAATTGTTTACAATTGCCGAATGTCATAAATTAAAACTAATATCTAATCTCTACATTCTTATTTCAAGCAAAACTGATACAATGGCAATGTAACACAGATACAAGACGAATGTTTAGAATATTTATATTTTCTTCCTTTAGATTATTTTGAATATTTCTTTTCCTTGAAAGAGTCACATAAATACTTGGGATTTAGGGTTGTCCTGCCATTACTCATCCAGAATAACAACAGAAATCTAGGTGCTTTCAATGTACAAGTCGTAAGTAAGGAACTAGAACAGAAATGAGAACAGTGTGTAGGCAAGAAATGTGGTTCACCTCACATCACGTTCGGAAGTAATGTATATACTGGAGTGATGGTTTTGAAGCTGAAAGAAATAACTTTTGAATGGTGTTATATGTCAATTCAATTTAGAAGAAATGTTTGTTGTGAGGAGGTGAGGGTCATATGCAAAATGTTGAGTTAGACTGTTCAACCTTAGAGTAGATTGGAAGGCAGATAGGAAGAGACGAGAGCTGGGGAAGGAGACTGGTTACAGCACTGTAGGGTAGTCTCAGCATAATGTAATGAGGGTGGCAGTGGAAATAGAAAGGCTAGTATAAGCTAAGAATAATTTATAGGATATAGGACGTGTAAGAAGAGAGAAGGAAAATGCTATAGGATAACAAAAGTTTAAGCCTGAGTAACTAAGAGAATGATGGGATTGGAGATTGAATTAAGAGATTTCTGAAAGGACTTGAACTCTGAAGGAAAGATAACAAGTTTAGTTTTAGGCAAATTGAATTGGAAGGGGTAGTGGGACATCCAGTTGGATATTTTAATGAGGAAGCTAGAGATGAGGAACTAAAATTCTGGATGGCTGTCTGGGTCACAGAATCTGATTTAAGAGTAACTTCTACACAAGTGAAATATTAAGTTCTGAGATTATAGCTGATCTCCAAAGGACAAAGTACTTACTATATCACATTAGACTTTAAATGTATGCAGAAAAATGGGACAGGAACCCTAATTTGACCCATGGTACTTCTTCTTGTTTTGTTTTTTTTTTTTTTGTTTTGTTTTTTTGAGACAGAGTTTCACTCTTGTTGCCCAGGCTGGAGTGCAATGGTGCAATCTTGGCTCACTGCAACCTGGAGTGCAATGGCATGATCTCGGCTCACTGTAACCGCCACCTCCCAGGTTCAAGCGATTCTCCTGTCTCAGCCTCCCTAGTAGCTGGGATTACAGGTGCCCACCACCATGCCCAGCTAATTTTTTTGTATTTTTAGTAGAGATAGGATTTCACTATGTTGGCCAGGCTGCTCTGAAACTCCTGACCTCAGGCAATCCACCCGCCTCAGCCTCCCAAAGTGCTGGGATTACAGGTGTGAGACACCGTACCCGGCTCCACCCATGGTACTTCTAAACTGACTAAAACTCTTTAGCTATACAACCGGTGAAGAGCAAGGTACTCTAAATTTGCAACATGTCACTTCTTAATCCTAGGATTTAAGAACGGTTGGTACTTTGTGTATACATGACCACAGAGCTATGAGTAGGTATTGTAAAAGCAAATACTTGTGTTATTTTGACAATTACATATGCAAATAAATACACTTCATATTTTTATGGCAACTCATGAATAATCATATTAAAAGAAGCAGGACATGTTATACAAATGTTTCCATGGTTACCGCTGGGTGAAAGAAAGAGGGTTATGACTTTGACAGTGAGAATCAATCTCAAGGATTGCCACAGCCAAATGGGAAAAACACCTAACGAAAAAAATACTGAGGAAACCATATATAAGGAAAAGTTTTCTTTTCCCCAAAATTATTATTTAAAAAATTTTCTGAACATTTTCAGTTATAATAAAATTATGATACATTTTAGCATCTTAAATGTATAATCTGTTATTCATTAGTTGGGCAGAATGACTAAGAATAACATTACCAACCTAATAATCCATTTAGAAGAGACAGCATAATATAGAAGAACTAAAAAGGAATCTAGAGTCAGACATGGGACTGAGCCGGGCACTTTATGTGCCCTTCAGCACATCAATTAACCTCTCAGAAATTTCCTTCTCTGGTCTATGAAGTGGGGAAATATTACCTAATTGGGTTTCTCTGATCTGTGAGGATGGAATGGGATAATGTGCAGGAATTGTCAATGTTCAAGTCGGCTGTTATTAGTCCCATTAGATTATCTGACCAAATACTTTGCTCTGTGGTCCAATCCAAAACATTATCCCTAAAGCAAATACTAATATGAACCTCCTGGAGGATACCGTGGAGGGAGCTTTAGTGCATTCCTGGCAGGAAAATAATTTCTGTTTTTATCCCAGCACACAGAATGAAACAACTCTCCAAGACAGCCCTGTTCAAATTCCCCTGATTCTCCGCATTGGGAGCCAGACCTAGAGGAAAGTATTAATGGTAACAAAATGACAAGGCAGGGTGGTGGCTCACACTTGTAATCTCAGCACCTTGGGAAGCCGAGGCAGGCGGATCACTTAAGCCCAGGAGTCGAGACCAGCCTGGGCAACACAGTGAAACCCCATTTCTACAAAAAATCAAAAAATTAGCTGCTAGCACTCGCCGTAGCCCAGCTACTCAGGAGACTGAGGTGGGAAGATTGCTTGTGCCCAGGAAATCGAGGCTGCAGTGAGCCAAGATCATACCACTACACTCCAGCCTGGGCAACAGAGTGAGACCCTGAATCAGAAAAAAAAAAAAAAAAAAAAAAAAAAGAAAAAATGAAATGAAATAAAATGACAAGTAGTCAGAAGAGTGGCTTCTAGGGCCATTTTATACCACAGAGTGGGATTTGTTAGAATTACCTCAGGTTTTCCTGATGGCTTTAATCAAGCATTGTGGGACTTCTCTATGCTCTGCTGAGCTCCACAGAAGCCACTACTATGGGTAGGTTACTATCCCGGGTTAGCGAGTCTATTTAATGTAGATAGAAATCTTGTGTAGGAAGGTGAGCTTGGGGTGGAAAAAAGGAATGAGATTTTCTCTCCTCTGTGATCTGGAATTGATTCCCAAAGTAGCCTGGAAGAAAGAGAAACTTTAAACAAATGATGAGGGCATCAGAGGGCTTGCCTGGAAGTAGGCTAAAAAAGAACAGAAAGTGGATAATATTCACTTTGAAATTTAAATCTCTTAACTTCTGTGATCTTAAAGATAACATTCTGAAGGATGCTTCTGTATTATGTTGGAACAGAAGTTATGAACATCTTCTAAGCCATAAAATAATCAGGCTTCATAGAATGAAGTATTTTGTAGCTGAAATTTTCTAGCCATTTGCTACAAAATGTATATTATTACATTTTTTAAATTGATAAAAGAATAGCTGAATTTAAGATTACTCTGTCCAGAAAGGCGAGTCACTGATTATTAGATTAACTCATTGTATGCTAGCTATAGCTAAGTTGCTAATTAAATGCACTTCTTATAAAAATTATTTGATATTTTAATGTTGAAATATATTTCTGAGATACTTCATGGCTCTTGGTTAAAGATAAAATACTCATTTTTAAAATAACTTTTCAAGTAGTTCTTTTTCTAAGCATTAAAAACAAAGCAGAAGTGTAAAATTTTAAAGAACTCACTGAGACCCTCATAGTTTATTTTCTTTATCTAATATGTCATGGACCCTATTATAGGATAAAAGTACTACAGGAAGATTAGTGTAAGACTTAGTTTCCTGGCAATGCCAGATTTGGACAAATTTGCAACTTATGTAGCAAGTCCTGTGACCTACACTAGGGTTCCCTGATACACCCTTCTCTCAATGAGCTTTTAAATGTTTTTCCATGCCAAACCTTTCCTTTGGAATTTGCTGCCTCCCTCCAAAAGCTCTATCCTCTAGAGCAATGGTCTACAAACTGTCTTGATGGTGTACCCTTATCCATAAAAGAAATTTGAATACCTATCCTCAAAATATGTGTATACACCCTCAGAATATGAAGGACAAGCATGGACTATTGTACTAATATCTTACAAACATCTTAAAATATGCACTAAATAAAAATTTAAACAGAGCAGAAGATGAAACAAGTATTAATATAACATGGTTTTATTTTACTGTATTCATTTAAAATACAAAATATTTCTGTGCTCAACATTGAATGTGTCCAATTTGATCACACTGGGCATTGTTTTGTGACTGAAGAGATGACACTGGTGGCTGGGGGAGTATTGTTTCTTCCATTTGCTTCATGCTTACCCGGGCCCATCTTAGTATTATCTTCATATGCAGTTTCTCATCGAATCTTTCAGACACGTGCATATTTTTTAACCACTTGTCCATTTGGTAAGGGTCAATTTAGTTAAAACTATATAATATAATAATCAGTCTACTTAGCAATTTCATGAGTACTGCAATTAGCCACATTAAGGTGACAGTATATGAACTGAAGATACCCCAGTCACAAAAAATTCTTTCTTTTTTCTTTTTTTTTTGAGATGGAGTCTTGCTCTGTTGCCCAGGCTGGAATGCACTGGCACGGATCTTGGCTCACTGCAACCTCCGCTTCCCGGGTTCAAGCCATTCTCCTGCCTCAGCCTCCCAAGTAGCTGGGACTACAGGCATGCACCACAACACCCGGTTAAGTTTTGTATTCTTAGTAGAGATGGGGTTTCGCCATGTTGACCAGGCTGGTCTCGAACTCCTGACCTCAGGTGATCTGCCTGTTTCGACCTCCCAAAGTGCTGGGATTACAGGCGTAAGCCACCGCGCCCAGCCCAAATTCTTTAATACACATGTGTGATATGTGAATGGCTGAAGTACAAGTGAGTGTGGCAGTGTCAAACTGTATTTTTTTGAGATAGGGTTCTTGCTATGTTGTCCAGGCTGGTCTTGAACTCCTGGGCTCAAGAAATCCTCCTGCCTCAGCTTCCTGAGTAGCTGGCACTACAGACATGTGATAACGTGCCTGGCTTGTATTTTAAATATTGGTAAAGTTGAAGTTCTTATTTAAACTAGAGATATGGGTATAAACATGCTTACAGTTTTGTTTCACATCCCACTGGGTTATCTTGCATAACCTTTCAGACGCGCAATCTTCATATCAGAATCTGCTTCTTTGTGGACAACGTCAGTGTTCTCATAGTTTTCTTTCTCTTTGTGGCCTAGCTGATCATAATGGTTTCATTGGTTTTGCGGCACAGTTGTCACATACACGCCAATTTAACCTGGTTAATGGCCAGAACCAACTCTATTCTGTCTTCCATGTCTTTGTAGCTTAGTTCTACTCTGTTTTTATCTGGCCTAATGGCCATCTGTTTGTTTTCTCTGTTTCCAGTAACTGATATTCCATTGGGGGAAATATGTAACTGATGATGACCTCGACACTTACTAGCCAAAAATATGGGAAGAAAATAAAGACATATTGGTGGAATATCTATAAATAAGATCTCCGATTTGCTTCTTAGGCTAGGAAAAAAAATCTCAAACATACTGTGCCCCATCAACCCTTTCTCTGCAAAGCTTGGGATGATAGAAGCATCTCAGCCTCTTGAAACGCTGCTACCTACCCTCACACCAGATGGAATGTGTCTGGAACTTATTCCAATTGAAAAAACTTCAATTGAAAAAAAAGTCATGAGTGCAAAGAAGAGATGTGGCCCCTAGCTTGGGGTCAGCTTGTTTGAATAGAAGCTGAGGCTTCCAGAAAAATGTTACGGTAGGTAGGATAATGGTGCCCCAAAGATATCCACATCCCCAGAATCTGAATATGTTAAATTAGATGGCAAGGGGTAATTAAGGTACCAGATGGAATTGATATTGCTATCAGTTGACCCTAAAATAAAGAGATTATCCTGAATTATCTAGGTGGGCCCAATATAGTTGTAGAGGTCCATGTAAGAAAAACAGACAGGAGAGTCAGTGTCAGAGAGGTGCAGCATGAGAAATACACAAGTAGACATTGCTGACTTTGAAGATGGAGGAAGAGACCATGAGCCAAGGAATGTAGGCAGCCTCTAGAAGCTGGAAAAGGCAAAGAAACCAATTCTCCCCTGGAGCCTCCAGAAAGGAATGCAGCCCTGCCAATACCTTGATTTTAGCCTAGGGAGTTTGATCCCATACTTTTGACCTTCAGAATTATAAAATAATAAATTGGAATAATTTTAAGTTGTGAAGTTTGTGGTAAGCTATTATAACAGCAATAGAAAACAAATACAGATGCCTTAGAAAAAATATTCACTACAGAAGAATGATTCAACCGTGAGGAATACAGAGCAAGAGAAAATAAGGATGAAACTCAGTGGAGGATCCTTGTGAAAAGTTCAAGATAGGGGCTTTCCCCTGGGAATCGGGGGGTGGGGTTCATATCTTTCATACAACCTTAGGTTTCCCCTCCATAAATTGTAATCTCTATTCAGCTCTCTAGATTTTGATGGTGCTAAAAGCAAGGGAAGGGGGGAAAACGAGAGGGGTAGCTTGCCCTGATCTTGCTGAAACTATTACTTTGAGAACACAGAACAGTAAGTTGAAGGGAGATGTTTCCAAATGGTTAAGTCACTGATGAGATAGCTTATCAAGGAAATTCTGTGTCTTTGAAAAGAAAGGCAATTATTTACTAGATGTGGAAGTGAATTTCCAGGCATTATCTCTTGCAGATATCAAATCATTTTCTTCCTTCTTGAAACACTGCAAAGCAGCCTGCTGGCAAGTTGGGGAGCTGGAGTGTGGATTGCTCTGTACTGCACCCTGTCCTGGCGTCTGGTCATGATTAGTGACTACTGTGACATTATAATTGAACCAGAGAGAGCTCTAACTCACAAGTGCCTGTGTTTATGTGTGTGAATGCATGTGTATGTAACACATATCTGTGTTAAGGGTTAAATCATTTGTTTGTCCCTTTATTTAAATGGTGATTTGTTCCTGTCAGAAGAAATTATTAAATGCTGCTTTTCTTCCAACTTGAAAAACACTGTATGATTATCTATTTTCCAACTCACAATACTGTCCTCTTTTTTCCTGTGCCTATTACTTCTCCAAATAACAGAGATAAAATCGGAATCAATAATAATTTCTTCAGATGATTATATTTTTCGTTTAATGCTTCAAATGACATTTCAGGTAATTGCCCTAGCAATGACCTGGAAGACCTAAATGAGCAAATCTTCCAGTGGTCAAATCTATTTCAACTTGCGCAGAAAGAAACTTTGAGCATACCTGTGCTCACTGGAATGTTTTTAATTAAGTTCATATTGTAGAATTTCACCATCTATTAAAGAGAATGAATATAATTAACTGTTATACTGATGTAACTGATTTGCCATTAAACGCAAATAAATCCCTGTTATGTGTCAATGTTGATGATTCTGGTTAGAGAAATAATCCAGGATAGAAATAATACGATGACTTCTTAATTCTTATTTGGTATTTGGTATTATTTAAAAGATAATACTAACTTTGAGAAAGGATTGTCAGACTTTAATATTCACAAGTGGATTTGCTTAAGAAGAGCATATGCCATGAAGGTATAATTGTGTTTTGTGATGCCCCAATGGGATCTTATCTTATTTCATGGAGAGATTTTTAATTATATTTAATATGATCTGATTTGTATTAAATAAAGCTGCAGGCTATTTGCTGAAAGTCAGTTGGAGACATGTACAATGAGAAACATGACTGTGACTAGTCACATATAAAGTTCTGAAGGTCAGAAGTCTGATTCAGAGAATGAGTCTAAATCTTGAGCAGAACTCCAATTAAGTAAATCAATTTGTGTGATTGGTTTAAATCCCTGGAGCTACTTTTCAGCTACTGTTCACTCAATAAACATATATTGAGCAGTTATTTGAACTAGGAACTGAGCCAGAAGCTGGGGATACCAAAAAAAGGAAGAAGTCGTCCTTGTTTTAAAGAATTTGCAGTCAGATAAGAGGGAAAAAAGTCCAAGAAGACAAAGAATTGACATGCAGAGATATAAGTGCTATAATAGCCATAACAGAGGCTTCTTCAAAGTACTGGGAGAGCTCAGAGGGAAAGTGATTAATTTTTTCAGGTGACAGACTCATGAAGAAAGTAGGCTTTGAATTTGGATTTTCTTCTCTTCCTTTCCCTTCTCATTGCTCCCTTCGCTTTCCCTCCCCTCTCATCCTCTTCCTCTGCCTCCCTCCCTTTCTCTTCCTTCCTTCCTTGGCCACCTTGCTCCAGAAAGAGGTTCCATAAAATATAAGATATCACATTTTAAAGTAAAGGGGAAAAAAAGAACAGTTTGGCTTAAAAAATATAGCCAGAAATGTATTTGGGAAAATTCATACTCTTGATTACAAATGTGTGACAAATTTGTCTCTGAAAGTTCTAGCAACCATTGCAAAAGGGAAAAGCTGGTAGATGTCACTACTAAGCATTGATAAGTACAAACCAATCCTAAGAGAGAAGTAAAACTGCCCTGGGCCTGAGACCAGCCAAAGAGACATTCTCCAAAAAGTATTCGTAAAGTAGATGCATCAGAAAAATATGATAACATCACTGACAAAATCCTTGCAGAAGGAGAAACAAGTCAAGTGGAATTTATAGGACAAGTAATGAGTTACCAGGTAAGAGAAAGGATGTTCACTATGTGGAAGGAAAGAGCATATGCTATGTGTTGAAAGTCTCTACCATTTTTTAGCTAATTTGGTAGTGAGGGCATAGAAAGGGTAGATCAAAGGGAGGTGCCACGAGCTGATGATTGTGAGGAAAATGGAGGTCATATTATGAAGTGTATGGCACCACTAATGTATTGTGACTTTTATATCACTCACAAATTTTGAGGTAACGACTGAAAATGAGTAAAGATACGATCAGATGAATTATTTTGTCCCATTTTGCCTGGTTCTAGCTATCACAACAGTTAGAAGTGCGGGGGTGGTGTGCAGTGCCAAGTGAAGGAAAAGTAATGAGAATTAACAAAATCCTCTTATACGTTATTTCCAAAGAAGACTAATGTCTCACTGTCTTTCCATTATATACCATCACTCCATTAGTGGGATTTGTTATTTAAGCCTATTTAGGCCACTCCTTGTGCTTTATCCTTCTATGTTTTCCAGTCATTTTGAGGATAGTAAATATCTGATGTTTTGAAGCATATGCTACTCAAATTTAGAAAAGTAAAGAAAACAAAATTCCCTGGCCTCAGAAGTCAATACTATATATATATCTTCTTTTTGTGGTTCATTAGCTGAAGGAAGTAAAGGAGCCTCTACTGACCAGGAACACAAGTTCACTTTGCTGAGCAAAAGGAATTTATGTCCTACTTCCAGTGTTTCCAGGTTCTGCTTTAAGATCCTTTAGGTAAGTTCTTTTCTATACTTGCCCAGGCTCCTTCCTCAGCCCTTGCTGTCTTAATGGGTGGCAGTTACAGAACAATCAAGCTCTGATATTCAGCTTAATGTTTTTCAAGCATGCTTAATAAGTGAGGAAGACAGAATTCCCCTCCAGCTCCCAGCTGGGGACAGAAAATCCTAGTTTTCTGTCGGCATGTGACCAGCTCCTTGTCCCCGGACCCTAGTTGCCAAAACCAAAATACCAGCTCTCACCTCTTTCCCTGAGAAAGGCAAGTTCATTAGACTGAAAATAAAGGTCAAAGGCAGGGGTATCACCCTTTCACTCTGCACTATTTTGGCTTCCTGGAGGATCCCTCATTAAGACTGCCAGATAGACACCTAGATCAGAGTCACAGTCTCTCAGACCCTGAGCAGGTGAGGAGGGGGCCTCCACATCAGATGTCTTCGACGCATGCCCAAACTATGGGATTCTGGCTTAGGTTCTGCAGGGGATTACATGTATGTACTTACAAACCCTTCCACACTGGCTGGAGCTCCTCACCAGCTAGCACGAAGTGGACAATACAATCCTCTAGTGGCTGTAGTTACAGTCTTTGTTGAGGTGGAAATTTCCTCCATCAGCCAGGCCTGGTGAGACTAGATGGAAAGCTCTATGATGATCAGTAGAACCCACTTTATACCTTTGCATTGAATCTGTTGGCCAATAAGGTGTGCCAATTTTCCTGGAAACATGGGCTTAACAGTTCAATAAAGACAGAGGGCAGGAATGAAAACGTTGGTAGCAGGTGAGAAAGATCAAGGAAAAGTCTCTTGACTAACGTACCCAAATTTAAAAGAGACCTAGAAAATTAAAAATAGCTTTGATGTGACATCAGTATAAATCACAGACGTATGTAATTTGGGGATAGAGTAAAACACTCAGGATATGCTGATGGACAAAGAAAGGAATTCTAATCTGAATACATTATTGCAGAACAGTCACTGGGCTAGGAGAAATCAGGAGGGCTGAGTTATAGCCTCACTGTGTCATCTCATATCTGTGGGAAGAGGGATTTACCTACCTGGGTCCCAATCTCCTAATAGAAAAATGAGGCAATTGGATGAGAAGATCCCAAAGGCCCTCCCACATAGATTTGTAACAATTCTACCACTTGGAAGGCAACAAGTTCTTATCTGGTGTTTGTAGTATAGGGTTCATGACTGCTGGCCTAACTACTTTTTTGGCCCTGAAGACTATAATTCTCTTTTAGAAAATGTTCCTGTCTACTACAGCATAATCACTGAAACAAGAGGATAAGGCCCTAAAAAGTGACACATCATGTCTTCACCCTGTGCTACTGAACCAGAATTCAGGAATGTTCTAGGTAATGATATTTATTTTTGTTGGAAGGGGCCATCACTAGTTTTCATTTGACTTGACAAGGGGACCTTGGAGAAGTCAGAAAACCATGAGATTTATTTAAGAAATAGAGGCCGGGCACGGTGGCTCAAGCCTGTAATCCTAGCACTTTGGGAGGCTGAGACGGGCAGATCACGAGGTCAGGAGATCAAGACCATCCTGGCTAACACAGTGAAACCCCGTCTCTACTAAAAAATACAAAAAACTAGCTGGGCGAGGTGGCGGGCGCCTGTAGTCCCAGCTACTCGGGAGGCTGAGGCAGGAGAATGGCGTAAACCCGGGAGGCGGAGCTTGCAGTGAGCTAAGATCCAGCCACTGCACTCCAGCGTGGGTGACAGAGCAAGACTCCGTCTCAAAAAAAAAAATAAATAAATAAAAATAAATAAAAGAAATAGAAATAAGTTGCCTAGTTATTTGGAGAGTAAGAGAAGACACAGCAAGAAGTGTTACTTGTATCTCCAGCATCCAGGAGGTAAAGTTGTAACAGAAAGGAAATGGAAGACAAATGCCAGATGTCTCTGAGGAAGGCTAACTAATGCAATGTCACTGTTGAGCTGGATTTTATTAGCACAGTTGCCTGCTGTGGATCTCACTCCCAAAAGTCCCCTGAAAGAACCATGTCATTTTGACACATGTGATAGGTTTGGCCCAATGGGGATAGGGTTCAAAATCATGACTGCCAGCTAGCTAAATCCCAGTGAAGCTTTGATTTTTTCTAAAAAGACAGCAAGTGCAACAACTCTCCTTCTGAACAGCACTGTGATTATTCCTCCACAAATCAGTATAGAACCTCAATTCTCAAGGCCTTCTCTATTTGTCTCCAGGTTGACCAGATCCCACAGCTTAACTAACAAAAGCAAAAACAGCTCAAGGTCTCAATATAGCCAAAGCTAAAACCTTATCAGTTAACAATCATGACCAAGCAATTTTTTTCCACTTTCTGGTTGGATAGACAGCAGATCTAGAGACAAGTCATAGGTGACGTGTCTGGGGAGCATATCTGCCAGCCTATGGAGTTTCACACAGGCATTTCTGAGACAGAAATGGGAACTAATACAGTCATTGTGTTAGGATCTGGGGCAAATGTTTTTTTTTTTTTTTTTAAAGAAACATTAAATGTACTATATTTTAGTAGGAGGAATGTGTTAGAGTTTGGAGGTAACGGGAAGGTGAAGAAAGGAGTAAAGGTGCTCACTGTAGTTGGAATGTTCCAGAATCCTAGCCCCAGTTCTCTTTCTCACATCAATTCTTCCTTGAGTCTCTCCTTGTTTGTTATTTCCTAGATATATCTTATCAAGATGAAGATTTTTAAAATGAGGATGAAATCAGGATCACTGAAGTCAGGTAAGAAGAGGAGAGAGGAAAGAATAGTCCCTGCCCATTCCCTCAAATACATAAAGCACAGGTCTACATTTTGACATCATCAGAATAGCCTTTTTACAGAACAGTCTGGTAGAGGTAGAAGATTATAGGAAAGTGACTGAAAAAAAAAAGGAATATTAAGTAAACAGAATACCACCAGGTCGGGGTGGCATGCAGAGGGAAAAATGGGTGACAGGCAGGTTTTACTTCACTGTCAATGGATGTTGGCACTAGGTAGATGTAAATTTAAGTCCCAGATGTTCACTTACAAGCTGAGCAGCCTCCATTCCTACATAAATAGTTGGAGTTATATCTCCTGTGATATATGAGAGGGGATATAACTGACTATATGATATATTTCCACCCATAGAGAAATGTAGACGTGACACCATGCCAGTTTCTGAGCCCAGTATTTAATAGACTGACAGGTTGCACTTCTTGGAACACTTGTTCTAGTCTAGGAGCTATCAGGTACTATGTGAGAGGTCTGACTATGCTGAGGCAGCCATGTTGGGAGGAGTAATGTAGCCAGACAGAGAGGTCACATGCAGAGAGACATGCTTGACCAGCCTCAAGGTATTCCAGCTGAGGTATAGGCATGTGAGCCAATAATCCTACAGATGATTCCAACCCCAGCTCCTATCTGACAGCAGCCATATGTCAGAACCACTCAGTTGAGCTGAGTCAATCCACAGAAGTGTGTGTTAACAATAACATGTTGTTTCAAGTCACTACATTTCAGGGATGTTTATTATGCAATAGTGCATAACTATAATAGGAGAGTGACTCTGAGCAACGTATTTCACCTTTGGATCCTTAAATTCTTCATCTGTAAACTAGAGATCAGAGCAATGTCCACATCTGGGAGAGGCTGTGAGGCTTCAGTGAGATAAAGTCTGTAAAGCAGCACAGTGCCTCACTTGTAAGAAATATTTTCTGTTCTAGGCCGGGTGCGGTGGCTCACGCCTGTAATCCCAGCACTTTGGGAGGACGAGAAGGGCGGATCACGAGGTCAGGAGATCGAGACCATCCTGACTAACATGGTGAAACCCCGTCTCTACTAAAAATACAAAAAATTAGCCGGGCGTGGGGGCGGGTGCCTGTAGTCCCAGCTACTCGGGAGGCTGAGGCAGGAGAATG
>NW_016824524.1:26285-29670 GCF_001698545.2 Rhinopithecus bieti | reverse complement strand
CCCGCCCAGGAAGATATGCAGCCCAGGGCGCAGGTGCGATCCCGCGCCCGGGAAAAGTACAAACCCACGGCGCATGCGCGATTGTAATTTGAGAAGATCCGGCCCCTATCACCGCCCTGGCCCAACCTCTTCCCCTGCCAGCCTATATAAGGCATGACCCTACACTCAATAAACGAGACTTGATCAGGCTGTTTGTCTTGTCTCCATTTCTTGTGTTTTCTTGTCTCCTCCATTCCCACTCCCCCTTCCAGGGCCCGTTCGACTGTCCTGCAGGTCGGGACAGTCACCACATACTTCTGCCTTCATTTCTCCTTTTTATATTCCTGTGGCGTAATAGAGGCTAGATTTCAATACTAATTTATAAGTTAAAAACAGCACCTATATATTCAGTTTTTGAGAGCACACTTGCTAATTGCTTGTAAAAAGCCTTTCCAACTGTCCTTTGGTTTTGGCAGCTGAAATTTGCAGTCAGTTCTTTGTTCAGATGAGTGTATGAGGGAGAAATATAGCATCAAGGGAAAGGTATGTTCAGTCAAAAGAAATGCTATTTAGGAAGACATACTGTCTGTAAGTCAAGATTCATCTGATTTTTCTCTTCTGGAGAACCTGTCACACATTTTAATGACCCCATGGCATCCCAAAGCAAAGTAGTATCCCAGGTAACTGGGAATAAGACTTGCAAGATCATCAAATAGATGTGTTAGGGGACCCTGTCATAGTTAATTCACTTTTGCTAAATCCTCCAGGCGCTAATTTACCCAAAGGGGTTTTTCCCCTCCACATTTAATAAAACACAGTAGGAAGATGCCTCTTTTGTCATATCCTTCACAATTATGACCATTTGAAGCATCTGGCACTGTCTATTTCACACACAGAATATGCTGAAAGTAACATTTCCCCCTGATGGAAAGTCAGGCAAGAATTGCTATAGGGAGCGAGGAGTAAAACTTTTTAAAGCTTATTTTCTTCCTCAGTGTGAACAGAGATAAATTCTTAAATGCATCTTTTTTTTTTTTTGTATTTCTGGAAGAAAGAACAAAATCATACAAAACCCCATTGTTATAAGACATTTTCTTTTGTCTGAAAGTAACCAGATATCTCATCGCCAAATTATAGAGCAGTGACAACAGTTATTTAGCTCTGAATAGCACAGCACTGCAAAGCACTGTGAACCCAAAGCCAGAAAGAATGCAGTAATTGTCACTGACTGTACCACCTTCAACAGACATCAAAGGCACTCATTGCAATGAAGGCATTGTTTCCGTTTAACCTCAAAACATCAAACCACTTCTGAATTCCTTGTTGTTGTCATTGTTTTTTTTCTCCCACGAACTCCCTTCTCTTTATTTTTATTTTTTATAGAGATCAGATCTCACTCTGTTGCCCAAGCTGGTTTTGAACTCCTAAACTCCTGGACTCAAGCAATCCTCCTGCCTCAGCCTCCCAGAGTGCTGGGAGTATAGACATGAGCCTCTGCCTCCCCTCTCAATGGGGATTTTTCTTTCTTCTGTTTAGAAAATCTTTTAAAAAATATAATTAAAGCCTCTCCCTATCCTGGAAATATTTGAGAGCAGGGTCTTTATCCCTTTCTTGTACTTTGTAGAGTAGCATTTACATGTTCATCAGTACATAAAAATGACTAGAGGCAAATGGAAAGAACTATGCTAGTTTCCCTATGCTCTTTTAGTTTTGGCCCAGGATCACTATAAGGATTCTCCAAACTGAAGAAACTGATTGAGTACAAATACTAATTTTACATGGCAAGTTCAGAAACTGAATCAAAAGTTATCCAGGGTGTTAGGTGTTATCACCACAAAATAACTATGTGAGGTGTAATGCATTTGTTAATCAGCTAGATTTAACCATTCTAAAATGTATATATGCTTTAAATCATTATGTTGTACAAGATAAATACATACAATTTTATATGCCAATTTAAAAAATAAATCAGAAAAAAAATGGTATCTGGGGAACTCTTCTAAAATGCATAATTAACCTAAAATGCCCCTCAATGTTTTGTTTCTAAATTTTTTATTTCTGGAAGAAAGAGAAGAATCATACAAAACCCTATTATTATGAGACATTTTCTTTTGCCTGAAAGTAACCAGGTATCTCATCACCAAATTATAGCGCAGTGACAATTTGCTTGCTTGTTGCGTGCTTGTTGTTTCAATAGTTTGTGCATTTACACCAACACTGCGTATGTGTTTAGTGGTCACAAATCTGCCATCAGTGACAATGGAGAATATTTCTTAACATGAATAGAATACAGATTGATTGCTTATATCAGAGATCAGGTGAGGTGCTGGAAAGTTAAAAATAAATGAGACATAATCTCTGCTTTGAAACATTCACAATCTACCCTAGCTGTCGTAGAATAAAAGTTACCATATAAACTTTCTGACAATCTAGTATATAGACACACATATGGGTATAGATGGATATACACGCGTGCACGCGCACACACACACACACACATGTCATTAGGAATGATGAGTTCTAGCTAGATGCTGCTAAGGGGCTTGTGGTAGACCTGCAGTGGCAAAACTAGTTGCCCCAGTGGAGGATGCCAGAGATGGACCACGGGCCACAGGGCTGAATGGGAAACAGCAGAGACTTGGGAGTCTGGAGCCATCCCAATTTAAGAATCTAACTGAACCAGGGAATGATGTTGGGCACTGATGTAGTTAGGACGCCGATCATGTGTTCTACCAGTTGACAAGCTCATCAGTGACTAGAGAACAAGGGATATTATCTCAGAAAACAAGGGACATGATACCCAAGGGCACTTATTTTTCCTTGCAACCATGAGGGCTTCGGAAGCATCCCCTTTACCTCATATATGGAGGAACATCTTATTTGCAACAAGTAATAGTAGAAGGAGGCTGAGAGACTAAGCTGTCTTTTTTTATGAGAGATTGTGCCCTAAATGATCAGATTAAGCCAGAATGAGAATTTATTTTTCCTCTGTTGGATAAGAAATATATATATAATTTCCTCATAGATGAGGATTCATGAAGAAGACTAGATCAGTTTAAGATTAAATAAAGGGGGGGGCGGAGCAAGATGGCCGAATAGGAACAGCTCCAGTCTCCAACTCCCAGCGCGAGCAACACAGAAGACCAGTGATTTCTGCATTTTCAACTGAGGTACTGGGGTCATCTCACTAGGGAGTGCTGGACAATCGGTACTGGTCAGCTGCTGCAGCCTGACCAGCGAGGGCTGAAGCAGGGCGAGGCATCGCCTCACCTGGAAGCCAAGGGGGAAGGGAATCCCTTTTCCTAGCCAGGGGAACTGAGACACACAACACCTGGAAAATCGGGTAACTCCCACCCCAATACTGCGCTTTAAGCAAACGGGCACACCAGGAGAATATATCCCACAC
>NW_016824524.1:4567-22438 GCF_001698545.2 Rhinopithecus bieti | reverse complement strand
GATATAAATGATGAATTGATGGGTGCTGACGAGTTGATGGGTGCAGCACACCAACATGGCATAAGTATACATATGTAACAAACCTGCACGTTATGCACATGTACCCTAGAACTTAAAGTATAATAATAAAAAAAAAAGATTAAATAAAGGAGTAACCTTTTTTTTCAGCCCTTCTTATATCATAGGAATGAAGTGTGTCTCCACTATATATATATAATTATATAATTGAGAGTTGACTGTCTTCCTCACTCTAAATGCAAGATTTTCATCAAACTTCTTTTCAAAATTAATTTCCAGGAAAAAAGTTCTTGAGGATTCCCACTTCTCTCAGAATAACACTCTGTATCCTTAATAAAATAATAATAATCTTTTACACTTCAAAACGATTGGAGATTTAGCAAATATAATAGTAGCAGTATTAGTATTATGTATTAGTAGCAGTAGTAGTATTATGTCATGTTTACTATATCATTTATCTTCAAAACAACCGTATCAGTAGGTTCTATAATTATCTTAACTTTTCTGACTAGAAGTAGAGGCCCTAGGTATTAAAGAAATATGTTTTTCAATGTGCTCTTAATAAGTGTTACATATCAAGATTTGAAGCCAGGTCTGTCTCTAGAGTGTAAATAATTAAATATTACATAGACTGCCTTGTAGCCTATTTATTTGCATTTTCTCCTTTAAAACAAGTGGACAAGCATGTAAAAACAAGTTGATGAGAAATTCTTATTCACGTCTGATACTCTGAGGCAGAGGAAAGTTCAGTTCTACTCTCAGGAGCATGCTAGCTTTGTAATTGTCAATGTATTGCTTGGTGATGATTCTCAAATCTAGTCATCTTGAGAATTTGATCTGCCTCAATTTCATCTCCTGCAATTAGACTGAAAAGTCTAATTAGAGTGCTAGAAGAATAGCTTACAATTCATTTCTTTCTATGCCTGGGACTTGCACAGCTACAGAGATTTCCTGAGGGAGTGGTCAGTGGCCCTTAGGCATCTGTCAGGTACAGAATTTGAGCAAGAGTACAGTGAGGAAGATCTGGGAGCAGACCGAAGAGCTACGTTTTATTTGTAACTCCTGTCTCAACGCCCGGGAGGGTGTCATCCAAGCATAACAATATCTTCATATTAATTAATAGTATATACATACTGGCCAGGCGCGGTGGCTCACGCCTGTAATCCCAGCGCTTTGGGAGCCCGAGGCAGGCAGATCACCTGAGGTCAGGAGTTTGAGACCAGCCTGGCCAACATGGTGAAACCCCATCTCTACTAAAAATATAAAATTTAGCTGGGCGTGGTGGTGCACACCTGTAATCCCAGCTACTTGGGAGGCTGAGGCAGGGGAATCATTTGAACCCAGGAGTTGGAGGTTGCAGTGAGCTGAGATCACGCCACTGTACTCCAGCCTGGGCAACACAGTGAGACTGTTTCTCAAAAATAAAAACAATAATAATAATATATACACATGACACTGCTTGCCTCATTCAGAAAACTTGAAATATCAACATAATGACAATGAAGTTTATCTACTTCATTACTTATCACTTGTTGGTAGATAAGGTATCTAGAAAACATGAATTATATCATGTGGAAGCAGTTTAATTTTCTAAAAACTGTTGGTCAATCTTAGCATTAATCACATTGCTCTTAATTTTTCTTTCGTCCCATCAGCCACAGATGGGAAGTAAAGTAAATCATTCACAAAAAGACATGCAGACGCCGGGCACGGTGGCTCACGCCTGTAATCCCAGCACTTTGGGAGGCCAAGGTGGCCAGATCACTTGAGGCCAGGAGTTCGAGACCAGCCTGGCCAACATGGCAAAACCCTGTCTCTACTAAAAATACAAAAATGAACCAGGCGTGGTGGTGAGTGCCTATAATCCCAGCTACTTGGGAGGCTGAAGCATGAGAATCACTTGAGCCCGGGAGGCTCAGGTTGCAGTGAGTCAAGATCGCACCACTGCACTCCAACCTGGGCCACAGAGGGAGACCCTTTCTCAAAAAACAAAACAAACAAACAAACATGCAGTTATATGTAAAGTTCTCAGGAATAACTCATTATTAAAGGAAACATTGTTTTAAAAAATCCTAGGGAATGTACAAGTATGCTAATATTCTATTTATACCCACATTGAAATTGGTAAGATCCTCATTCTATCTGGTCTGATAAAAAGTCTGAAAATAAACACCGTATACATAAAGCTATAGCTTCCTTATATACCCAAGAATAAAAATTAGAAATATGATCCAAAAAACTCTACTTACAACAGTAACAAAGTTATAAAATGAATAAGAATAAACTTTATAAGAAATGTGCAAGATCTACATTAAGAAAACTATAACAATTTACAGTGAGAAATGTTTTAAAAGCCTGGAAAAATAGAGAAAGCATATGTTCTGAATGGAAAGTTAATATTGTAAAACTGCCAACTGTTTCTAAATTAATCAAAACATTTTAATGTAATCTCAATAAAGATCCCAATGGCATTATTAGACTCTTGCCAAAATAGTCTGGAGGAATTAAATGTGCAAGAATCGTCAAGAAAGTTTGAACAGGCCTGAAGCAGCAGATATCACAATGTAAATCAACATCATAATAACAAAAAGAATGGTCCTGATGTGTTGACAAAAGAACAGAGATGTCAAAACGGGAGAAAGTCTAGGAGCATATCAAGCATATATAAGAATTTCTTGCACACTATAAATAGCATCTCAAAACAATGCAAAAAAGATTTCTCACTCAAAAAAGTGGGTTAAAAATGTGTTACTCGTTTGAGAAAACAGAAGGAAAAGATAATCTAGCCACAAAAAATTCAGATATATTGAAGTTAATTTTAAGAGCACGGGAAGAAAATGTAAGTGGCTATTTGTCTCCTCTTGGGTAAATATGACCTTTCTGAAACAGAGATTCAAAGACAAAATGTATCTGAAAAAAAGTATTTTAATTAATTTTTCAAGTAAAGTTTTAAGGCAGAAGATCAACTTAAAACAACCATTTGTAATGCAGTGCTGATATAAGTGAAATATAAGACATTTATATGAATCAAAAGATAAGAATGAACATGCCCTTTTACCACAAAAAAGGTAACTATGTGAGAAGGTAAATGTGAATTTGGTTGACTACAGTAATCATTTCACTATGTACATGTATATCAAAACACCATGTTGCACACCTTAAATAAATGCAATAAAAAAGAAGGTGCATACCAACAGAAAAGTGGGCAAAATGTATAAATTAAATACAAATAATTTATATTATATATGTATAAATTAAATACAAATGTATAAGTTAAATACAAATAAATGCTAATATAATTTAACTAATCAACATAACCTATCATTTTGAAACAACTGAAAGTTGGATTTAAAACAAAGAGCGATTAAAAACCTTGGATAAGCATTCCAATTACTTAATTCATTTAAGTATTGCTATTCTAAAGGTATTTTTAATTTCATACTTTGATCTGCTTTTCACTAAAACCTCGTACTGATATTCTTCAAACTCTGTATAATCTCATAGTAAAATTGTACCTGATTATCTTTAATCATACTGTGCGTATGTGCATATGAGATACTGCAGTTTTTGTTATAATCAACATTTTTTACTAAAAATATTAACCTTGTGACTTAAGAGTGAAATTTGACATAAATTATAGATTAAAACTGGCTTCATCTTTTAAATGGACTGCAATTCTCTGGTGGAGTTCAGGAGGGGAGGTGTCCATTGTTGCTCTTCACTTTCTTTTTATTCCTTAATTGAACATTTCTGGTAGCTTATCAAGTTTTTTGAATGTTTATGAGAGGGGTTTTATATTGTGAGATGACCCAGAAAATACTCAGCAATGATTTAAAGGAAAGAGGGCTCAGAATATCATCAACAAATATGTTCAATGTGCCTCAATGCTGCAGGGCTCTCTACTCTGTGCTACAGCATGCCAGGATATAGTGGCCCTGTCCTGGGTGCTGGAGAGATGGGCTAGATGCATCGTATCTTCATTTTCCTCACCTAGCTTGTTGCCATATAGGAATAGCTTATATTATCTAACCCACATTAATGTTTCCCCAAAAAGTCAGTCACCTAATCTACCTAGAGGGAGAAGGAAGAGAGAAGGCTTCATGAAAGAAGTGAGCCTGAAGCTGCCCCTGGTCATCGTGTTCTTGCTTCATCCCCTAGGGTGGTTCGGCTGAATCTCTATAGCCATCCTTACCTTGGTAATGCCCTGCCAAGTGGTCAGTTCCATGGATTCTTCCTCTGGCCTGAGCCTAAAGAGAATTGTAAGACATTGCCATGGAACGTTGTTAAGAGCACTACTGGCTTTGGATTCAGCTGGGTTTGGTTTGGAATCTCAAGTTCATAGGAGAATCATGGGAAAAATCTTGAACTATGCTAGTTTTCCTTTAACTGACATCATACCATTTGCTCCTTTTTCCCAATATGCATGACATAAAATCAAAATTCTATTTTTGCTGCTAACTTAAAAATACAGTTATGTTGGGCAATTCTGTTTTTTTTTTTTTTTTTTTTTTTTTATGCTTTAAGTTTTAGGATACATGTGCAGAACGTGCAGGTTTGTTACATAGGTATACATGTGCCATGGTGCTTTGCTGCACCCATCAACCCGTCATCTACATTAGGTATTTCTCCTAATGCTATCCCTCCCCTAGCCCACCACCCGCCTTCAGGCCCCAGTGTGTGATGTTCCCCTCTCTGTGTTCATATGTTCTCATTATTCAACTCCCACTTACGAGTGAGAATATGTGGTGTTTGGGTTTCTGTTCCTGTGTTAGATTGCTGTGAATGATGGTTTCCAGCTTCATCCATGTTCCTGCAAAGGATATTTCACAATAGCAAAGACTTGGAGCCAACCCAAATGCCCATCAATAATAGACTGGATAAAGAAAATGTGTCACATATACATCATGGAATACTATGCAGCCATAAAAAGACATGAACTCATCTTTTTTATGGCTGCATAGTATTCCATGGTGTATATTTCTGGTTCCAGATCCTTGAGGAATCACAACACTATCTTCCACAATGGTTGGACTAATTTACACTCCCACCAACAGTATGAAAGCATTCCTATTTCTCCATATTCTCTTCAGCATCTGTTGTTGTTTCCTGACTTTTTAATGATTGCCATTCTAACTGCCATGAGATGGTATCTCACTGTGGTTTTGATTTGCATTTCTCTAATGACTAGTGATGAAGTGACTGTGCTTTTAAGTTGTTTGGGGGTTAATATTCTTATTCACATAATTTTCACTTCAAGAAAAGGTTAAGCCATCTGTGCCTCAAGAAGACAAAAAGCAGAATGGGGTGAGATAAGACTCCAGGTGGTCTTTTAAACTAGATTCTAGTTGGTCTATAAAAGCATAATACTCTACCTTCTTTCCTGAGTTGTTCCACTGTCTTCAGAGTGGGCTGCAGAGAGGACCCTTGGCAGGTTTTGAGGTATATAACCTTTTTAGAGGTCACAATTTTTTTTTTTTTTTTTTTGCTCATCTTTCAGAGAGAGAGAGAAGTTCGAAGGTGAGAACTGGTCTGGGAATAGTAAGAGAACAACCCTTACCCTATTATGTTTTCATTTTCCTCCCCCAACTTATCCTGAG
Organism: Rhinopithecus bieti; assembly: GCF_001698545.2. Lineage (NCBI taxonomy): Eukaryota > Metazoa > Chordata > Mammalia > Primates > Cercopithecidae > Rhinopithecus > Rhinopithecus bieti. The sequence continues at coordinate 16,823 of NW_016824524.1, read as the reverse complement.
AACTTAGAGGGCATTTGTTGCAAAACCCAAGCACCAATAATTTGGAAGTGGTTGAAAAAGTCTTAGTTCTAGGTTCATTGAAACAACTGGGGTTGAAGATTTTTAAAAATCCACAACTCTTTAGTGGGGCCAATAGAACGCTTTCTTCAGAATATTTGACACCACCATTGACTAGACATGTGACTCTGGGTAAGGATTGGGTAATTGATGCCTACCTTGAGGATTGGGAGGATAAGCAAGTAGTGGTAGGTATTATTATTCCTCGGAAAGTAAATAATAAATATGAAAGGTTAAACTTTGTTTTACATTCCCATAACATAACTTTTATTGAAGGATTCTTCTAAAATTGTAGGATCTATCATGAAATGTTAGGGGCCAGAAAGAATATGTTCTCTGACAGTAGTCACATTCCAGGTGGGACTCTGAAATGTTCACAGGTATTTAAATTCATAAGGAAGTCATATCATCCTAATGGAGGTAACCATAACCAAAAGATCTTACTAAGTACCTAGTCAAAAACATTTATCAACGAGCAATAATTATTAACTGGAAAAGTCACTTCTCTCTGGCACATATTTTCCTCTTACTTTTTAAAGATGATAGGTATCAGTTCTAGCAAATATATTTGTGACTTCTGAAGGGTTACTAATTTGAAAACATATTTCAAAATTATCTTTTAAAGACTCTTGTAGATAGGTCTTTCTTCAGGGCACATTCCAAGTCTAAATTTCATTCATTTGGGGTATATCTTCTGTACCAGATGCTATATGCCTCCCCTCCTTTGACTTTACCACAAGTGTACATGTGCCTCAGTTATTGCTGCTAATGTCTGACCCTGTTCAAGGGCACTCTGCATCCAAATAACTAACTGATGGCAATGGGAAAAGAGTGCTCAAAAGGCCAGCCCTCTTGCCTGAAGGCAGGATCAACTCTGTGGTTCAATTTGTGCTGCAGAGGTCCCCATGGGATCAGACTGAAGCATGACTCCAGCTGAGAGCACATTTTTTTAAAAAATTTTTTTATTTTATACTTTAGGTTCTGGGTTACATGTGCAGAACGTGCAGTTTTGTTACATTGGTATACACGTGCCCTGGTGGCTAGCTGCACCCATCAATCCATCACCTACATTAGGTATTTCTCCTAATGTTATCCCTCCCCTAACTCCCCACCAAAACAGGCCCCAGTGTGTGATGTTCCCCTCCCTGTGACCATGTGTTCTCATTGTTCAACTCCCACTTATGAGTGAGAACATGCGGCGTTTGGTTTTCTGATCTTATGATAGTTTGCTGAGAATGATGGTTTCCAGCTTCATCCATGTCCCTGCAAAGGACATGAACTCATCCTATTTTATGGCTGCATAGTATTCCATGGTGTATATGTAATAAGAGCACATTCTTTAGCTTTATCACCCTTTCCTATACTGCTTCTATAACTTCCTTACTCCTGAGAGTGCTCCCTCAACAAATAACATATACCCTAATCATTACCACAGACTGCTTCTAGCCAACCTTACCCATGACAATCCTGTACAATACATTGGTCCATACCTTGCACTTATGTGGGGAGATAAGGAAGATTTGGAGGAAAAGAATGTGGACTTTTGAACACAAAAAATGATATGCTAGAATACTGGAGAGTCAAATAACTAGATTGATATTTCCCAAAGTTCCAGTACTTGCTAAAGGTTGAAATTTCTGGGTCTCATTCAGATTCACTGAATCAGAATCTCCAAAGGAGGAGATCAAGAAGCTGGTTGGTTGAAAGGTACTCCAGGTAATTCTTATCAGTAAACCTGGGATACACTGAACTAAACACAATAGAGCAAGGATCAGCAAAATTTTCTGCAAATGGCTAGATAGTAAATACTTTAGGTTTTGTGGGCCATATGGTTTCTGTTGCACTTCTCAGCTATGCCATTGAAGCTCAAAATAGCCATAGACAATATGTAAACAAATTAGCATAGCTGTGTTCCAATAGAAACGTATTTACAAAATAAGTGGCAAGCAGGATTTGGCTCAAGGGCCATAGTTTGCTGACCCTTGGACTGGAGCACAGGAGGCATAAAAGTGGATAGTTTTCTATCATGATTTGGTGGCTAAAGTGTGGTATTATTCTTTCTTCAGCAAAATGTTTACATAATGTTAGTCAGGCAAAAGATCTTCCCAGAAGTGGAGAATCACTTCCATTTTCTAACCTCATTCCCAGTCCTTGAATGTCACCGGCCTTGCCAGGAGGTAATTTAAAACATGCATTTCAGAGGGAAGATTGTTTCTAGAGGCCAAGTTTGCTATTCTTTCATACTCATTCATAATATTGCCAGAGTCCATCCCATCAGGACAGACTTTACTGCAAGGAAAGATGTGAACCTATTTATTCTTGTGCATGTGTGTGTGCACCTGCGTGTGCATGTGTGCATGCATGCTTATAATCTGGCTCTCTGGCACTAAATATGGAAAATAAAACTTGTAAATTTTCCAGCATTTATTCTCAGTAGGTATGAAGTTACTTGAGTCTAATGTCTTAAGAGCGTATAATTAATTCTATGAAGACTTATCAATCATTTTCCCTTTATTCATTAAGATTTTATATTTCTCTTTACAAACTATATGGTGTTATATCAATATTCAATAGAAAATAGAATCAATAGAATCAATGGAAAATATTGAATATTGATAGATATNCCCTCCCCTAGCCCACCACCCGCCTTCAGGCCCCAGTGTGTGATGTTCCCCTCTCTGTGTTCATATGTTCTCATTATTCAACTCCCACTTACGAGTGAGAATATGTGGTGTTTGGGTTTCTGTTCCTGTGTTAGATTGCTGTGAATGATGGTTTCCAGCTTCATCCATGTTCCTGCAAAGGATATTTCACAATAGCAAAGACTTGGAGCCAACCCAAATGCCCATCAATAATAGACTGGATAAAGAAAATGTGTCACATATACATCATGGAATACTATGCAGCCATAAAAGACATGAACTCATCTTTTTTATGGCTGCATAGTATTCCATGGTGTATATTTCTGGTTCCAGATCCTTGAGGAATCACAACACTATCTTCCACAATGGTTGGACTAATTTACACTCCCACCAACAGTATGAAAGCATTCCTATTTCTCCATATTCTCTTCAGCATCTGTTGTTGTTTCCTGACTTTTAATGATTGCCATTCTAACTGCCATGAGATGGTATCTCACTGTGGTTTTGATTTGCATTTCTCTAATGACTAGTGATGAAGTGACTGTGCTTTTAAGTTGTTTGGGGTTAATATTCTTATTCACATAATTTTCACTTCAAGAAAAGGTTAAGCCATCTGTGCCTCAAGAAGACAAAAGCAGAATGGGGTGAGATAAGACTCCAGGTGGTCTTTTAAACTAGATTCTAGTTGGTCTATAAAAGCATAATACTCTACCTTCTTTCCTGAGTTGTTCCACTGTCTTCAGAGTGGGCTGCAGAGAGGACCCTTGGCAGGTTTTGAGGTATATAACCTTTTAGAGGTCACAATTTTTTTTTTTTTTTTTTTGNAGATGATAGGTATCAGTTCTAGCAAATATATTTGTGACTTCTGAAGGGTTACTAATTTGAAAACATATTTCAAAATTATCTTTTAAAGACTCTTGTAGATAGGTCTTTCTTCAGGGCACATTCCAAGTCTAAATTTCATTCATTTGGGGGTATATCTTCTGTACCAGATGCTATATGCCTCCCCTCCTTTGACTTTACCACAAGTGTACATGTGCCTCAGTTATTGCTGCTAATGTCTGACCCTGTTCAAGGGCACTCTGCATCCAAATAACTAACTGATGGCAATGGGAAAAGAGTGCTCAAAAGGCCAGCCCTCTTGCCTGAAGGCAGGATCAACTCTGTGGTTCAATTTGTGCTGCAGAGGTCCCCATGGGATCAGACTGAAGCATGACTCCAGCTGAGAGCACATTTTTTTAAAAAATTTTTTTATTTTTATACTTTAGGTTCTGGGTTACATGTGCAGAACGTGCAGTTTTGTTACATTGGTATACACGTGCCCTGGTGGCTAGCTGCACCCATCAATCCATCACCTACATTAGGTATTTCTCCTAATGTTATCCCTCCCCTAACTCCCCCACCAAAACAGGCCCCAGTGTGTGATGTTCCCCTCCCTGTGACCATGTGTTCTCATTGTTCAACTCCCACTTATGAGTGAGAACATGCGGCGTTTGGTTTTCTGATCTTATGATAGTTTGCTGAGAATGATGGTTTCCAGCTTCATCCATGTCCCTGCAAAGGACATGAACTCATCCTATTTTTATGGCTGCATAGTATTCCATGGTGTATATGTAATAAGAGCACATTCTTTAGCTTTATCACCCTTTCCTATACTGCTTCTATAACTTCCTTACTCCTGAGAGTGCTCCCTCAACAAATAACATATACCCTAATCATTACCACAGACTGCTTCTAGCCAACCTTACCCATGACAATCCTGTACAATACATTGGTCCATACCTTGCACTTATGTGGGGAGATAAGGAAGATTTGGAGGAAAAGAATGTGGACTTTTTGAACACAAAAAATGATATGCTAGAATACTGGAGAGTCAAATAACTAGATTGATATTTCCCAAAGTTCCAGTACTTGCTAAAGGTTGAAATTTCTGGGTCTCATTCAGATTCACTGAATCAGAATCTCCAAAGGAGGAGATCAAGAAGCTGGTTGGTTGAAAGGTACTCCAGGTAATTCTTATCAGTAAACCTGGGATACACTGAACTAAACACAATAGAGCAAGGATCAGCAAAATTTTTCTGCAAATGGCTAGATAGTAAATACTTTAGGTTTTGTGGGCCATATGGTTTCTGTTGCACTTCTCAGCTATGCCATTGAAGCTCAAAAATAGCCATAGACAATATGTAAACAAATTAGCATAGCTGTGTTCCAATAGAAACGTATTTACAAAAATAAGTGGCAAGCAGGATTTGGCTCAAGGGCCATAGTTTGCTGACCCTTGGACTGGAGCACAGGAGGCATAAAAGTGGATAGTTTTTCTATCATGATTTGGTGGCTAAAGTGTGGTATTATTCTTTCTTCAGCAAAATGTTTACATAATGTTAGTCAGGCAAAAGATCTTCCCAGAAGTGGAGAATCACTTCCATTTTTCTAACCTCATTCCCAGTCCTTGAATGTCACCGGCCTTGCCAGGAGGTAATTTAAAACATGCATTTCAGAGGGAAGATTGTTTCTAGAGGCCAAGTTTGCTATTCTTTCATACTCATTCATAATATTGCCAGAGTCCATCCCATCAGGACAGACTTTACTGCAAGGAAAGATGTGAACCTATTTATTCTTGTGCATGTGTGTGTGCACCTGCGTGTGCATGTGTGCATGCATGCTTATAATCTGGCTCTCTGGCACTAAATATGGAAAATAAAACTTGTAAATTTTTCCAGCATTTATTCTCAGTAGGTATGAAGTTACTTGAGTCTAATGTCTTAAGAGCGTATAATTAATTCTATGAAGACTTATCAATCATTTTCCCTTTATTCATTAAGATTTTATATTTCTCTTTACAAACTATATGGTGTTATATCAATATTCAATAGAAAATAGAATCAATAGAATCAATGGAAAATATTGAATATTGATAGATATTCAAGATCAATAGAAAATTTCAGTGTTTGGCATACATGTACTTCAAAATAAACAATTTTACATTCAGATCAGTTCCCTTTACTAAGGTTCCCAAGTTTTATCACCACATATTAGAACACACTAAATAGAATTCTGTTCAATCCAGGTAACTTACATTCATTTTTACGTGACCCTGAGAACAACATAAAACAAATGCTTAGCTCTGCAGCCAGACTATTTACTGTTAGGCTGTGACTTTGGCAACTTGGAATACATTTAATTCATGTAAAAAAGAATAGTGACAGCTTTCTCATTAAATTGACTTCAGCCTCTGTACTCTGGGCCTGCATATGTTTATTCTAAAGATTGTTGTGTGTCAGATTTGTTACCTGCTGCATTGCTCCTCAGAGTAATTTCAACAAGGTTTGAAACACTCTCAGATCTGTCTACAGGATATATTTTCAGGAAATCTCAGGTTCGGCTTGCATTTAGCATTTGTGATACCTGAGAAATTTAGTGCTTAAGAGCAAACTGAATTAAAATTCCTGTTGGGAGGAATAGGATAAATGGTTTTCTGGTGGGAAGCCAGTATATATTACTGAGATGATCACAAGCAAGGGTCTCCAGGGACCAACTTATTGTGCGTATATTGTATGTATCCTCTTCAAGCATCTCTCAGCCAAAGAGAGTTATTTCTTCCAATATTATGCTCCTCTTACTGGGCAGCCTGCATCTAGTGATGGATCTCTTTCTTTAATTCTGGACAAATTTGAAGGGACATGCCATCTCCAAAACCCCTCACAGTTTCACCTGAGCTCTCGCCCAGCCTCTCCATCTGCACAATTATGTTTCCCTTACTTCCTCACTGGTATCTCTAAGAATATTCCTCATAAACCTTCTATCCACAAATCTCCATCTCAGAGACTCTGTCCCAGAGAATCAAGTGTATGACACTCTCCAAAGCTCAGATGAAAGCATTCATGACCTCAAATTATCAGCACTGAGGTAGCATAGCATCAATCATGCTGCTGTAATTGTGCATTTACTTATCTACCCTTGAACTAAATGTAGGGTTGCTTGGTAAAGAAACTGGAACTTAATTATCTTCCATATACCATATACTTTCTGGGACATTCAAAGACATTCAATGCAAATTTATTGAATAGATTGAGTTAAAGAGACCAGAGTCCATAGATCCACAGATATAAGTCTCATATCGTGTCTCCTAGAAGTATGGTCTGAGATGGAGATTTTATTTAAGTAATTTATTGGGAGAATACTTTCAGGAGAAGGAGAGTGAAAGAAGCAGGATAGGGCAAAAAAGAATGCTTAGCCAGAATATAATTACTGATGGTGACCCTTTAATTCTGATCCCACCAGGCAGCTTTCAAACACAAATGAAACAATGCAGATAGTCCCACTTTGAGGTAAGAGGTCCAACTTGTATAAGCTTGTGGCAATCAGTCACTCACTGTGCTCTACCCTGAGGAGAGACAGGACAAATAGCCTTCAGGGAATAATAAGCTCCTCTTTAGATTAGAGGAATGGCCCTTGAAATGTGTTATCTAGAGCAACAGCATTAGCATCACTTTGGAAGTTGTTAGGAATACAACGTCTCTTGCCCCACCCTAAACTTACTAAATCAAAAACTCTCTCTGAGTCCAGTCTTTCGTTTTAATAAGCTCCCTAGGTGATTCTGATGAAAGCTAATGTTTTAGGACCACTGGCCTAAGATAATTCTCCAGAGAAGGAGGTTGTGATGGTGGTAGCTGTGAGTTATAACCCAACAGTCCTAGCAGCTGGAAAAATGGGTGTGCTTGAAGGTTAAGAACATCTGAGTAGGGTACCAACAGTTGGCAATGAAGAAATTTTCTAAAAGCCAACAAAAGATGTTTACACAATCCTTCACATCCCACAGCAGGATGCCCCAAGGAATATAAGGAGAATCAAATCAGATTACCTGGAAAGAGGATGATCTGATACCTGTTTGGATAGACATGTGGTCAGTGACTGGGGAGACAGAAAGATTGAAGATTAAGAAAATAATTCCCTATAGTTTTTGCAATGAACAGAGGAGAAGGCTGAGAATCAAAGCAGAGCTCTAGACCAATTATTGAGTATGAGGGAAAGTCCTGATCATCAGTGACAAGGCAAGAATCGAATTACCACAACAGAAATACAAGGTAAGAAGAGGAGAAGCAGCAAGGTTGACTCAATGGCAACTCTTCCATTTCTAGACATTGAGCTTCTGTATTTTTCTGACCTAGCACATGAATAATCCTAGAGTCTGAGGCAGCTAAACCTAAAATGGGGTTTTAATAGGTTCAGCAATTAAGGTTAGAGAGAAACAAAATCAGAAATTCCATCAGATCATGACTGTCTCCTTCCAAACCAGTATATTCAAATATCATATAAAATGTGCTAGAGCTGAGAGTTAACGCAAACTGTAAGGAGTATGCCTACACAAATAGACTATCCCATCTTTGTTACGGAATTTCCAAGCTACTTTTCTGTAATTTAGGTTCAAAGCAATAAGCTGCTACAATAAAGTAATTTATTACTCTTTGGTTTGTGTGGAAATGAGACTGAATTGCCTGTGATTTCTAACTACCCCAAATTTCATAATCTCTTATAACTTGACAAGCCTATTGAATAGAAGAGGAAGACAGGAGGTGAAGAAGCAATTTGTAAATCGTGCACAACCCTGATTGTCTTCTATTAGACAACAAAAAAAAGAAAACATACGTAAATACAGATGAAAACAGTTGGGGGGGGGGTATGTTTAGTAATTAAGATGCAGATTCTGTCCTTAATGGAGTCCCTATGCCATATTAAGTCAAAAAATCATTCTGTTCTTTAGCTGATTAATCTGTAGTGGCAGACATATAGCTGTTGCTATCTGGCACTCTACTATCTCAGCGTATATTTACTAACTGGCCTGTAATTACTTTTCTGGAACATTACCCAACACTGTTTTAAGGGAAGAAAGAATTCATTCTCTGTGTAAGAAAATAAATAGGCATTGTTTCCAGCTATACCTAGCTCTATCATTTTAAATGGTAGATGTAAAACTTAAAAAAAAAAAAACCTATATCAATAAATTTCTTTCAAAACAAATATTTCAACACTGGGCTATTTAAAATGTTCTCTTGAGTTATGCATTACGTAAGTTAGTCAATATATTATATTAGTACTTGAAGCCACAGCATCTGCATCCTTTATTTCCACTGATGTGCAGTGACCGTGAATTGCCTTCCAAATTATATCTCAACAAATCATATGTAAACTCCTCTTCACAACAGCAGTCTACACCAGTGGTTCTCAAATTTAGTATGAATTACAGTCACCTGAAGGGCTTGTTAAACCACACCTTGCTACCCCACCCCACCAACACTGAGTTTTTGATTCAGTAGGCTTGGAGTGGGACCCAGGAATTGGCATTTTTAACAAATTCCCAGGTGATGCTTCTGGTTCAGGGGTCACACTGGGACTCCAGCTCTCTTTCACTCTTTGCTTCTCTTTAAGCACAACTTCATTAGATCACTTTTCTCATTTTCCACCTAAGAAAATCCTTTGCTCTAAACAAATTAATCCAATTACTGAACCCATTTTTAAAATTTAATCAAGTCTTGTCTTCTCATGTCTGTACCTACCCTACTTGATGCAGAACTGTATAATCAGTATACACTGAACACTATTTGATATATGCAATGCAATAATTATTACAAAGTTACTCTAAACTTTATATGTATCAAATGGCTACAAGAAACATTTCCTTTATAGATCAAAATCTATAATCACATACCATTAAGGATCAGCGATCTTTGTTTATAAATTTTAATATCTTGTACATTGTATGTACTCCATAAATATTTGTTAAATAATAGCTGAGAGTCACCTACTTCAGTCTTCTACTCAAATGAGGAAGCTCCTCTACTAATTACAATTGAGACTTTACCAAATTTAGATAATTTAATTGCCTAAAAAAATTTGTTTGAAATGAAACCTGCCCTTTAACAGTTTAGTAGTTCTTCTGGAGTAAATGAAACTTAATTTGGTCCCATATATAATAGCTATTCAAGTATTTAAACTGATTTGGCCGTTGCACCAGATTTATCTTTTCAGTGTAATATCTTCTAGCCCTTCAATCCATTTTCATGTGACAGTTTCCAGATTTTTTTAATGAACCTAGTTACTTATGTCAGAATGCAGTTTGATTAATCAATAAAGTAGTTCTTATACTTTACCACAATGCACCAATGTAGAATCCACAAGAAATATACTCTCTTTTTACTCAAAATGTCTTCCATTCATATGGGCTACATATTCATAAAATATTTAACTCAACACAGTAACTTATATATGGCCACCATCAACTAACTGCTAACAATATTCATATACTTCAGTCTGCCTTTATAGAATATAATTTTTCAACCTGAGTGTAGAATTTCATATTTAGACATCATAAGTATCTCCTTTAGATTTAAGTTCTTATTTTAACCTATTAAAATATTTTGTATTTTATATCATTCTTCAGTGTATGAAGGTCCTTGTCCTATTTTAAAATTTTCGTGATTTGACATGCAGCTATGTATAGCATCATTCCTAGAGTTTTAAATTTTCTTTATAAATTCTATATTGAAACATATATATTCAATTCACTGTCATTCTTTTTTTCATTCACTTGAGTGAAAATTTTCTGATATCACCTTGGTTGTCAGATAGTATATTCATAAAAATAGAAGGAAGAGGTGATTACATAGTTGGTATAGCAAGTTTTGGATAATATATGTTATTAAAATGCTTAATTAAATGAAGTCAATGGGAAAATAAATCCTATAGTTTCACGTCACTTATAACCACACACACACAAAAAAAGGAGAAAATTTGGAATCATTTTTTTCTCCAAAAAAAGAGCAATAATAAAATAATGTTTAAAACTTCCACATTTAGTAAAGTCTGTAGACTGCTAACCTTAAAAGAACATTGATCAGTACTGGGCTCTCAAAACTTCCTACTGCCTTTTATTTTGTTCCCTGAATGAAGACAACTATCTTAAAACTGATTCAGTGCTTAGAGACCTAGTAGGTGATATAATAAATAATTGACTAAATGATCTTTTATATTCCTCATTAATCAAAGACTGCATAAGATTAATAAAAAGTCATGGTTTACTGAGCATTCCAGACATCATTAAACACAAGAATGATTTTATTAATGTTGAAGGATAACAATTACCTTAAATAATTATAAGATCCTAACTTTTACACTAGGAGGGAAAGAGAATAATTAAATAGAATCTAGATAATCATGATGTATTATTAAGCATATAATACACCCATACCTCTGGTTAAAAAATAATAAACACAAAACCTTATTATTTATGTAATTGGTTCATAAGCATCATTTAATTTTATCTTCAAATTTATATCTGTACATATACAGAGAAAAAATAATTATTTTCAATTCACACATGAAGAAATGAGGACCTGGCTAGATGCGGTGGCTCACACCTGTAATCCCAGCACTTTGGGAGGCCCAGGCGGGTGGATCACTTGAGGTCAGGAGTTCAAGACCAGCCTGACCAACATGGAGAAACCCCGTCTCTACTAAAAACACAAAATTAGCCAGGCCTGGTGGCGCATGGCTGTAATCCCAGCTACTCAGGAGGCTGAGGCAGGAGAATCACTTGAACGTGGGAGGCGGAAGTCATGGTGAGCCGAGATCACGCCATTGCACTCCAGCCTGAGCAACAAGAGTGAAACTCTGTCTCAAAAAAAAAACAAAAAAACCCCTGATTAATTGAACGAGAAGTTTAAACCTAAAAAATATTAAAAGATGTAAAGAGGCCTAAATAATGAGAAAATACATATACGTGTGTGTGTGTGAGCATATACATGTGTGTGTGTATACACACATACACACACCATGCTCATGGATAAAAAGACTCAGAATTATAAAGGTGATGATTCTCTAAACTTATCTATAAATTGGAATCAATTTAAAAAAATAAATTTCAGTAGGAATTTCACAGATTTTGACACAGATACTAAGATTCACATTTAATAGCAAAGTGAAGAATAGAATATAAATTTAAGATAACAAACAAGAGATTACCTATCAGATAATAAGATTTCTATAAATTTCTTTTATAAAACTGTTAATAAACATAGTGAGGTATACATATAGGAACAAATAGACCAATAAAATAAATTTGGTAATCTAAGATCGGATCCATACATAGAAGCTTAAGTGTTAAAAATGTCACAAAAATAAGGGAAGAAAAGATAAACTATTCAATAAAAGTTTCTGGGACAAAACATTATATATATATCACATATATACATATATATCACATATATACATATATCACATATATACATATATATCACATATATACATATATCACATATATATCACATATATCACATATATACATATATCACATATATATCATACACACACACATATGTATATATGTATATATATAAAATACAAAAATGTATTACTACTTCACCATGATCAAGTGGGATTTTCCCAGGGATGAAAGGATGGTTCAACATATGTAAATTTAAAAACATGTAAATCAATAAATTTACATATTTATTTATTACATATTTTATTATTACAAATATATATGTAATAAAATATATATA
>NW_016824524.1:0-4458 GCF_001698545.2 Rhinopithecus bieti | reverse complement strand
TTTCCCCAAGTCCCCAAAGTCCAATGTATCATTCTTATGCCTTTGTGTCCTCATAGCTTAGTTCCCACATATGAATGAGAACATAGGATGTATGGTTTTATATTATATTATATTATATTAACAAAATAAACAACAAAAAATCATATAAGCATCTCAATAGATCTAGGAAAAACATTTGAGAAAATTCAACATCCTTTCATGGTAAAAAAAAAAAAAAAACTCAACAAAATAGATGTAGAAGAAATGAATCTCAACACAATAAAGGCCATATATGACATACTCACAGCTAACATTATCCTAATGATAAAAAATTGAAAGCTTATTCTCAAAGATCAATAACAAGACAAGGATGCCAACTCTTGCTACTTCTATGTAACATGATGCTGAAAATCCTAGCTGGGGCAATTAGCCAAGAGAGATAAATAAAAGGCATCAATATAAGAACAGAAGAAGTGAAATAGTCTGTCTTTGCTGATGACATGATCTTATATATGGAAAACATTAAATAAATATTCCAGCAAAATCTATTAGAATTGAGATACATAAATTCAGTAAAGTTGTGGGTTATAAAATCAACATACAAAAATCAGTAGCATCACTATGCAGTAACAATGAGCTATCTGAAAAGAAATTAATAATTTCATTTAATAGCAATAAAAATAATAAAATACTTAGGAGTATATTCACCAAAGAGGTGAAAGATCTGTACACTGAAAACTGTAAAACATGAATGAAAGAAATGGAAGAAGACACAAATAAAAGGAAAGATATTACCTGTTCATAGATTGGAAGATTTAATATTGTGAAAATGTCCTTACTACACAAAGTGATCTATAGATTCAATGACGTACCTATCAAAATTCCAATGTTATTTTCACAGAAATAGAAAAAGCAATCCTAAAATTCATATGGAACTAGTAAAGACTCCAAATAGCAAAAGCAATCATGAGCAAAAAGACCAACACTCCAGGAATCACACTCTCTGATTTCAAAATATCTTACAGAGCTATTGTAATCAAAATAGTATGGTCCTGACAAAACAAAAAACAAAAAAACAGACACATTGACAACTGGAACAGGATAGAAAGCCCAGAAACAAACCCATGCATTTATGAACAATTGATTTTCAACCAAGGTGCTAAGAAAACACAATGGGGAAAGGGTGGTCTCTCCAAAAAAATAGTGTTGGAAAAACTGGGTATCCACATGTAGAAGAATGAAACTGAACACCATATATGTCATACCATATACATAAGTCAACTCAAAATGTACAAAAGGCTTAAATGTAAGACCTGAAACTCTAAGGCTACTTGCAGAAAACATAGGGGAAAAACTCCACAACATCGGTTTGGGCAATGATTTCTTGGATAGGACTATAAAAGCACAGGTAATGAATGCAAAAAAAAAAAAAAAAAAAAATACAGATAGGATTGCACCAAACCATACATCTAATAAGAGGCTAATATCCCAAATATATAAGGAACTCAAACAACTCAACAGCGGGAAAACAAATGACCCAATTAAAAAATGAACAAAGGATCTGAACAAATATTTATCAAAAGAAGAGATACAAATGGCCAACAGACATACAAAAAAAATTCTTAACATCTCCAATCATTAGGAAAATGCAAATTAAAACCACAATGAAATATCACCTCACACCTATTAGAATGAGTATTATCAAAAGAGGAATAGCAAGCATTGGCAAGCGTGTGGAGAAAAGAGAACCCTTGTACACTGTTGGTGGGAATGTAAACTAGTCCAGTAATTTTGGAAATAGTATAGAGGTTTATCAAAAACTAAAAATATAATTACCATATAATCTAACAATCCCACTTCTGGGTATATTTCCAAAGGAATTGAAATTGGCATGTTGAAGAGGTATCTCCATTCCCATGTTTATTTCAGCATTACTCACAGTAGCCAACATATGGAACCAAACTAAGTGTCCATCAAAAGATGAATGGATACAGAAAATGTGGTATATATACACAATGAAAATTATACAGCCTTTAAAAAATCTAATATTTGCAACTATATGGATTGAACTGGAAGGCATTATGCTAAGTGAAGTAAGCCATTCACAGAAAGACAAATACTGTACGACCTCACACACACAATTCAAAACAGTTGATTTTATAGAAACAGAGTAGAAAGGTGGTTGCCAGAGGCTGAAGAGGGGGGAAGGAGGTAATAAAACGGTACAAAATTTCTGTTAAATTGGAGGAAAATTTTAGTTATCTATTGCACTGTACAGTGACCACAGTTAATAATGTAGTGTATATTTCAAACTGGAAACTGGAAGAAGGAATAGATTTTTAATGTTCTCACCACAATAGTATGGCAAATTGATGAGAAGATGGATACGTTAATTAGCTTGAGTGAATCTTCGTACAATGTATATACAGATCAAAACATCCCATTATAACTTCATAAATATACACAATTATTATTTGTCACTTAAAATTAATTAAAAGTATATTTCTACTTTACACTAGACACAAAATAAATCTTACATAGAAAAGCTCAGAGTGAAAAGAAGAATCTAAAAACTTTGAAATACATGTGAGTAGATTTGTAATTGGGAAAAAAAAGCAATTCATTTTTTCCTGTTATATATTTATTTTATTTTACTATTTCAATAGGTTTTTGGGGAACAGGTAGTGTTTGGTTACATAAATCCTAGAGTGGTGACTTCTGAGTCACCCATCACTTTGGTGGACCCATCACTGAAGCAACGTACTCTGTACCCAGTGTGTAGTATTTTATTCCTCACCATCCCCCACCCTTTCCCCAAGTCCCCAAAGTCCAATGTATCATTCTTATGCCTTTGTGTCCTCATAGCTTAGTTCCCACATATGAATGAGAACATAGGATGTATGGTTTTCCATTTCTGAGTTACTTCACTTAGAATAATAGTCTCCAATTCCATCCAGGTTGCTGCAAATGCCACTATTTCATTCCTTTTTATAGCTGAGTAGTATTCCATAGCATATATATACCACATTTTTTTATCCACTTGTTGATTGATGGGCATTTGGGCTGGTTCCATATTTTTGCAATTGCAAATTTCTGTAAAAAATGTACATAAACATGTATGTGTAGGTATCTTTATCATATAATTACTTCTTTTCCTCTGGGTACATACCTAGTAGTGAGAATGCTGGATCAAAAGATCTACTTTTGGTTCTTTAAGAAATCTCTATACTGTTTTCCATAGTGGTTGTACTAGTTTACATTCCCACCAATAGCATAAAAGTGTTCCCTTTCACCATATCCATGCCAACATCTTTTTTTTTTTTTTAAATGAACATTCTTACAGGAGTGAGATGGTATTGCATTGTGGTTTCAATTTGCATTTCTCTGAGAACTAGTGATGTTGAGCATTTTTCCATATGCTTGTTGTCCATTTGTATATCTTCTTTTGAGAATTGTCTATTTGTGTCCTTAGCCCACTTTTTGATGGGATTACTTTTTTCTTGCTGATTTGTTTGAGTTCTTTGCAGATTCTGGATATTAGTCCCTTGTTACATGTATAGATTGTGAAGATTTTCTCCCACTCTGCGGGTTGTCTGTTAACTCCAGTGATATTTTCTTTTGCTGTGCAGAAGCTTTTTAGTTTAAGTCCCATCTATTTATCTTTGTTTTTGTTACATTTGCTTTTGGGTTCTTGGTCATGAAGTCTTTTCCTAAGCCAATGTCTAGAAGGGTTTTTCTGGTATTATCTTCTAGAATCTTTATGGTTTCAGGTCTTAAGTCTTTGATCCATCTTGAGTTGATTTTTGTATAAGGTGAGAGATGAGGATCCAGTTTCATTCTTCTACATGTGGCTTCCAATTATCCCAGCACCATTTGTTGAATAGGGTGTCCTTTCCCTACTTTATGGTTTTGTTGGTTTGTCAAAAATCAGTTGGCTCTAAGTATGTGGCCCACCTTTTGCATCAGCATGACCTGGATGTGAGATATAGAGTCAAAGGAGATTATTTTGGGGCTTTAAGATTTGACTGCCCTGCTGTATTTCAGACTTGCACGGGGCCTGCAGCCCCTTTGTTTTGGTCAATTTCCCCCATTTGGAATGGCTGTATTTACCCAATGCCTGTACCCCCATTGTATCCAGGAAGTAACTAACTTGCTTTTGATTTTACAGGCTCATAGGCAGAAGGGACTTGCCTTGTCTCAGATGAGACATTGGACTGTGGACTTTTGAGTTAAAGTTGGAATGAGTTAAGACTTTGGGGGACTGTTGGGAAGGCATGATTAAAATGTGAAGATATGAGATTTGGGAGGGGCCAGGGGCAGAATGATATGATTTGGCTCAATGTTCCCACCCAAATCTCATCTTGTAGCTCCCATAATTTCCACATGTTGTGGCAGGGACCCAGTGGGAGATGACTGAATTATGGGGTGGGTCTTTCCCATGCTGTTCTCGTGATAGTGAATGGGTCTCACGAGATCTGA
>NW_016824523.1:0-1838 GCF_001698545.2 Rhinopithecus bieti | reverse complement strand
ATACATGCATAAAAAACTGGATAAAAATACCTTTAAAATGTCTCAATGTATGTTTCAGGATATTTTCTACCCATTTAAAATATTTTACCTGAGAGAGTAAGCAAAAAAGGAAGAAGCTGTCCCAATCTTGACAATAAAGAATTGACATAAATCAATCAACAGTTTTCTCTCCCCTTATTACCTTATTATGAGGATTTGATTTTAGTGAAATTAAATTTTATTGACTTTAAATGGAGTATATGATATGATATAAATAAAACATATTTGTAATATAGATAAAGACAGGGTGGAAGGCAAATAAAGCTATATTATTGTGACAGGTGGCTTATAAAGAGTAAGGAAAGCAAATCACATAGTTCAAACAATGCAGAATTTGCTATGCTTTTCAGATAACACATCACAAACAAAATGTTTGGTATAGAAGAGTACTACAAAAGGAAACAGGAGACACACGATTGAGCACTTACTCTAACTATACCTAACTATATATATCAATTAACTTCTGAGGGGAGAGCAGGATCAGAGTCATGCAATGAAGTCTAAAGTTTTTCAATTTTAAAATTCCCTTTATTTTAGGTAATACATAATAAAAACTTAAAATGTATTATCTCACGTTATGGGTATTTAAAATTTAAAGTAATTAAAAACCATATCATACCATCTTAAGTTATATATATAAAACATTTAAGGGATTGATAGTACAAAAATTGTACTTCAAATATTATGAAAACTTCACTGTATTAACTCATGTCGTAAAATACCCTACCATATTATCTTATATTAAAGACATTAAAAATAATATATTTATTTAAAAAATAAACTCATCCATATTATCTTGTATTATAACTATTAACACCTTAAGGTACATATAGTGAAAATCACTTTATATCCAATTTAAATTTATTTCAGATTTCAATGTAAAAAAGTTTTAAACAAATTGTAAAAATAACTATGTAAAAGGCTAGGATGCATCTTTCAAGCTTAAAAGAAAACCAGGCCAGGTGTAGTGGCCCATGTCTGTAATCCCAGAACTTTGGGAGACCAAAATGGGCAGATCACTTGCGACCATGATTTCAAGACCAGCCTGGGCAACATGACAAAATCCATCTCTACAAAAAAATTTTTTTTGAGGCAAAGTCACTCTGTCGCCAGCCTGGAGGCAGTGGCATTATCTCGGCTCACTGCAACCTCCATCTCCCGGGTTCAAGTGATTCTCTTTGCTTCAGCCTCCTCAGTAGCTGGGACTACAGGCAAGCACCACCATGTTAGCCAATTTTTGTATTTTTAGTAGAGACCAGGTTTCACCATGTTTGCCAGGATGGTCTTGATCTCTTGACCTTGTGATCTGCCTGCCTCGGCCTCCCAAAGTGGTGGGATTACAGGCATGAGCCACTGGGCTGGGCCTTTTTTTTTTTTTTGTGAGACAGAGTTTCACTCTTATTGCCCAGGCTGGACTGCAATGGCACAATCTAAGCTCACTGCAAGCTCTGCCTTTTGGGTTCAAGCAATTCTCCTGCCTCAACCTCCCAAGTAGCTGGGATTACAGGTGCCTGCCATCACGCCCAGCTAATTTTTTTGTATTTTTAGTAGAGACGGGGTTTCACCATGTTGGTCTTGAACTCCTGACCTCAGGTGATCCGCCCACCTCAACCTCCCAAAGTGCTGGGATTACAGGTGTGAGCCACTGCACCTGGCCATCTACAAAAATATCTGAAATTTAATGGGGCCATGGTGGTATGTGCCTGTAGTTCCAGCTATTAATACTTGGGAGGCTGAGATGGGAGGATCACTTGAGCCCAGGAGGTTAAGGCTACCGTGAGCCGTGATCATGCCACTGA
>NW_016824522.1:0-7502 GCF_001698545.2 Rhinopithecus bieti | reverse complement strand
TTAAACATGTACAAATAGTACATTAATAACTAAGTAAGTTTGTCATGGAAGTATAAAGCATTGCATCAGATGCACTTTTAACTCCAAAATTAGGGGATGAAGAAGAAAATTAATTTTCAGCTGAGATCATAAAGACCAGTCAGAGTTAGTTGACTGAGCTTTAAAAGAGGAGAAAGATTATTTCTAGCAGAAGGAACAAAGGGGCTATAAGAGAACAGTCTGGAATGAAAGGATTCTCGGGGAGAGTGAAGCAGGGTTTTTCACGAGACAGGCAAGAAGCAGGTCATGACGGCCATATAATGCATGTTAAAGAAATGGCATCTGACTTTGAGATGGGAAGAAGCAGGGACTCTCAGGTCCTCTGAGCTGTCTGCATGGGAGGCCATGGCAAAACGTAGCATCCACGGTCAGCCCTCTGCAAAGAGAGGCAGGGACTAGGTGCTGGAAACCAAAGCACACAGACAGTATAATGAACTGGGGAGATAGAATGGTTGAGAGTGGGTGGTTACTCCATAACAATACAAAGGAACCCAAAGGTATCTGGATGAAATAGACATTATTTACTTCACCGGCAGTCACCAAGTATGAATATATGTTAGTCATTATAGCTCTACCTATAAATAAACTAAAATTATTTTGCAATGACTTGTAAACGATGTCTAATGATTTACAATTATTTACAGTTATTTAAAAATATTTTAAAATAATGAAAGTTCTTCCTTCTGTAGAACAAATCTAGAATTCCCACAGCAAAATAGTCCTTAGTTACTCAAAGTTGAAAGTTTAGACCAACCACCATGGGAATCTCTATCTTCATATTTCAGGCCTCCTTAAAAGACAATATGAATTTGTCCCCTCCAGATTTCATTGTCTCCATCATCTTCTCTTCCTCGGTAGCAAAGATCTTGCCTGAGCTACAATTGTGGGATACCTAAACACACAGACAAACAAGCTGCTAACCAACCAGTTAAATTTATTGAGAAGACTGCTTGCACCAGTGCATAGTAGGGTCTGTGACAGCACACGGAAGGAAGACATGCACCTGCAAGCCTCTGCCTTTCAAAACTGCCATACTCTCTTTCCGTCTCCACATCAGCTTTTCACTTCCATTTACGGTGTGCACTAGACTCATTCATTATTGGCTCCAGTGCTGCACTTTTATATTGTAGGCTCGGGGGAAAAAGGTGCCTAGGGTGCAAACATTAGGAAACCTCTACTCTCAGCAATATGTCTGTGCTAACTCAGCCTTTGCACAGACCTCAGAGTGAGTGTCTGAACCCTGCACTCTAGGTGTCTCATTCCCCTACCCCTAGGAAGAGTGCTAGCTCTGCTTAGGCACATTCAAGAAATAGTACCAAAAAAGGGATCACTGTCTCCATGTTGGCCAGAAAGAGTTTATCCTCCCATTCCTTTTAACATCCAATGATGTATTTTGAATTATCAAAACATTCAAATTCAAATGCATAATCTCCAAAGATAAAACAACATAGAGTACAATCACGGTGCCATGGGCACTGCAAAAGTGCGGTAAAATTCACACCCAGTCATGACACAGGCACACATGTAAAGAGCAGGATGACTCAGTTCTTTGCCTTCCTGTGATGTTGCACCATGAATCTGGACATCTTAGAAGGTCTTTAGAAAATTACTCAGCTGTGTTTGTGCCATTCCTTCCTTCACTCATGTAACAAAAGTGTTCTTAGCCCTTACTGCATGCTAAGCACTGCGTCTTGTGCTGGGGATGCAGAGATGAATGAGATACAGTGTGGATCTCATTTCCAACAAATTTCATCCGTTCGCCTGTCACTGTAGAGATAACAGACTGCTGTGACAGAGGGTTCTTAAAGGAGGGGAAAAAGCTCTTTCCCTAATACATTCCGTGTTTTAACTGACTTTTTGGCATCACAACTCTGAGAACTGAACTGACTAAAGAGCAGTTTTCAAGTGGCAGATTAAAAACGAGACATGACATGTATAGTTTGAATGCAAATACTGATAACCACTTATCAAGTTTAAAATAACTAGTAGTACCAACAATTAAATCAGTTTCAGGGGGAACTTGTAGACAGCATAATAAACTTTTCTTGAAAGAATTGAAAGAATTCCTCTACTTGTGCATCGGCATTCCCTGGCTTCAGTGTGATCATTAAATTTCAAGTAATTTAAATGCAGAATATCAAAATGGCCAAACTTAGTGGTTAGGAGCAGAAACTCTGCAAACAGACTGGAGTTGCTGCTCAGCTTGACCACCTGCTGCTTACTGCAACCGGAACACGTTACTTAACCCTCTACCTCTCAGTTTCCTCATCTGTAAAATGGCTAAGTAATAATAATTCCTCTTTCATAGGGTTCTTATGAGTAGGAAATAGTTAAGAATGGTAAAGTTTTTAAATCAGTGCCTGGAAACTTGTAGCACTAATTAAAATTTCTTGATATATTTAGTACTTCCTGGAAAATGTAAATAATACATTCTTCAATTTTCTTGTAGAATTATATTTACTCAAGTAGATATAAAGTACGATATATGAAGAAATACATACAAAGTAAGTTAAAGTGAACTAAGTATAATTTTTTAAAAAATATGTTTTATTGTGGCTATATATAATGTAAAATGCATTACAAATTTTTAGGCCTACAATTTACTGATATTAATTACATTTGCAGTGTAATTCAACCACCACCACTATCTGTTTCCAAAATGTTTTCATCACCTGTAACAGAAACTCTGTAACCATTAAGCAGTTATTCTTTGTTCCCCACCTCCTCCCTAACCCTGGTAACCTCTAACTTACTTTCTGTCTTTAGATCTACTTACTCTAGATATTTCATTTAAGAGGCCTCACACAATATTTTTCCTGTTGTGCCTGGCTTATTACACTTAACATAATGATTTCAAGATCCATCTATATTGTAGCATGTATCGGAACTTCAATCCTTTTTATGGTTGAATAATATTTCATTGTGTGCATAGACATTACTACATTTTGTTTATGCATTAATCTGTTGATAGACATTGGGCTATTTTCACCTTTTGACTATTGTGAATCATTCTGCAATAAACATTAGTATAAAAGTATCCGAGTCCCTGTTTTCAATTACAGTGGGCATATACCTAATAGTGGAATTGCTGGGTCACATGGTAGTGCTGTTTAGCTTTGTCTTAATTCTGACTGCTGTAACAAAAGTACCATAAACTGCATGGCCTAAGAAACAAACATTTATTTCTCAAAGTTCTAGAGTCTGTGAAGTCCAAGATCAAGGCTCTGGTAGATTAAATACCTGGTGAGGCACCACTTCCTGATTTGTAGATAGCTGTCTTTGCACTGCGTCCTCACGTGGTAAGGGACTTCCCCGGGGTCTCTTTGATAAGGCACTAATCCTGTTAATGAGGGCTTTACCCTCCTGGCCTAAAGACCTCCAAAAGGCCCTATCTCCAAATACCATTACAATGAGTGTGAATTTGGCAGTGGGTGTGGGTGGACACATCCAGTCCATAACAAGCTTTTGAAGAACTCATACTGTTTGTCCTAGTGGCTGTGCCATTTTACCTTCCTATCAGCAATTTCTCCACATCCTCACCAACATTTGTTATTTTTCTAATTATTATTATTATTATTTTGTTTTTTTTTTTGAGAAGGAGTCTCGTGTGTTGCCCAGGCTGGAGTGTAATGGCGTGATTTCGGCTCACTCCAACCTCTGCCTCTGGGGTTCAAGCAATTCTCTTGCCTCACCTTCTGAGTAGATGGGATTACAGGTGCCCACCACCACGCTCAGCTAATTTTTGTATTTTTAGTAGAGACAGGTTTCACCATGTTGGTCAGGCTCGTCTCAAACTCCTAACCTCAAGTGATTCGCCTGCCTCGGCTTCCGAAAGTGCTGTGATTACAGGTGTGAGCCACCGCACCCAGCCTACTATCATTATTATTACTATATTAATAGGTTTGAACTGGTATCTCATTGTGGTTTTGATCTTATGATTAATGACTTTGAATATGTTTTCATGTGCTTGTTGGCTATTCGTATATCTTTTCTAGAGAAGTATCTATTCAAGTCCTCTGCCAACTTTTTAATTGGGTTGTTTGTCTTTTTGTTCCTGAGTTGTAGGAATTCTTTATATATTATGGATCCTGTTTCCCCACTAAACATATGCTTTGCAAGTATCTTCTCCAGTTCTTCCAGAGAGCCTTTCAATTTCTTGATAATGTCCTTTGATGCACTAAAGTTTTTAATATTTGTGAGGCCCATTTATTTTATACTTTTGTTGCCAAGGCCATTAAAATTTATCCCTATGGTTTATTCTAATGATTTTATGATTTTAGTTTGAATTATAGTAAATTGTTTCTAAATTAACACATATTATATTCTATTACCAGTAAGCTTTTCACCCAGAACTACTCATGTCATCAGTCTCAGCTCTCATGATTTGGCACAGGGATACTGTATGTAGCTGTAGCTTCCATCTTGACCTTTAATTACTTTTACAGCTCTCTGAGAGACTCAAACAGATATAGTTGATCAGCTTTTGATGAAATAAGGCTACCACAAAGAATTAGTGCTTCTGATATCAAATGTTAATGATAAGCAGATTTCAACCCTGAAGATGTATTTGAGAGAAATTTAAATCTTTGATTTAAAAAACAAAAAATGGCTATANTCTTTGATTTAAAAAACAAAAAATGGCTATAATTCCATAGTATTTGTAATTCAATATAGATATTTTTAAAGTCATGCAAAACCTTAAGAATTTAGTATTTCTCTTTGCTAAATAAGCCTTTAGTTACCAATAAATTTATGCTAGAGGTCTGTTTAAATAAAAATTTCTTTAATGAATTTTAAAATACCTTGTGCTAAAATAATTGTCAGTACAAGCATACCTCAGATATGTTTAGTTCCAGATCAGCACAATAAAACAAATATTGCAATATAGTAAGTCACACAATTTTTTTGGTTTCTTCAGTGTGTATAAAAGTTACGATTATACTTTACTGTATTCTGAATGTGCAAAAACATTGCCTAAAACAACTATGTATATAGTTTAATTTAAAAATGCTTTATTGCTAAAAAAAATTCTAAAATCTTTTGAGCCTTCATTGAGTTGGGATCTTTTTGCTGGTGGAGAGTCTTGTCTCAATGTTGATGACCACTGATCAATTTGGTGGTTGCTGAAGGTGGAACTGGGTGTTGCAATTTCTGAAAACAAGGCAACAATGAAGTTCACTGTATCAATTGACTTTTCCTTTCACGAAATATTTTCTGTAAGTTGCAATACGGGTTTATGCCATTTTACCCACAGAGTTATTTTTTTCAAAAGTGGACTCAGTCCTATCAAACTGCCACTGCTTTATCAACTAAGTTTGCATAATATTTTAAATCCTTTGTCTTTATTCCAACAATGTTCACAGCATATTCACTGGGTGTACTCCAGCTCAAGAAACAACTCCTCATCCATTCAAGTTTTACCATAAGATTGCAGCTATTCAGTCGCTTCTTTAGGCTCTACTCATAATTATAGTTGTCTCACTATTTCCACCACGTGCAGTTACTTCCACTGATGTCTTGAATTCAACAAATGTATCTATGAGGCTTCGAATCTACTGCTTCCAAATTCCTATTTGTGTTGATATTTTGGCCTCTCATGAATCATGAATGTTCTTAGTGGTATTGTGAAGAGTGAATCCTTTTGAGAAGGTTTTTGATTTACTTTGCCTAGATCTATCACCTATAGTGTAACAAAATATATTTCTTAAATAATAAGACTTGAAAGCGAAATTCCTTCATCTGAGGACTACAGAATGGAGGTTTTCTTAGCAGGCATCAAAATAACATTAACTACCTTGTACATCTCCATCAGTCTTCTTGGGTGATCATATGCATTGTCAATAGTAATATTGACAAAGTACTATTTTAAAAGAAATCTTTTTTTTTTCCTGAGTAGTAGGTCTCAACAGTGAGCTTCAAATATTTCAGTAAACCATGCTGTAAACAAATATGCTGTGATTCAGGCTTTGTTGTTCCATTTACAGAACACAGGCAGAGTAGATTTAGCCTAACACTTAGGAGTCCTAACACTGTCAGAATGGTATGTGACCACTGGCTTCAACTTAAAGTCACCAGCTGCATTTGTTCCTAACAAGAGAGTCAGCCTGTCCTTTAAAGCTTTGAAGCCAGGCATTCACTTCTCCTATCTCACTATCAGAGTCATAGATGGCATCTTCATCCAATAGAATAATGTTTCCTCTACGTTGAAAATCTGTTTTTTAGTGTAGCCACCTTCATCAATTATCTTAGCTAGATCTTCTGGATAACTTGTAGCCACTGTATCAGCAGCTGCTGCTTCACTTTGCCCTTTTATGTTATGGAGATGGCTTCTTTTCTTAAACCTCATGAACCAACCTCTGCTAGCTACAAACTTTTCTTCTGCAGCTTCATCACATCTCTCAGCCTTCACAGAATTCAAGAGAGTTAGGCTCTTGCTCTGGATTAGGCTTTGGCTTTAAGATATTTTTTGGCTGGTTTGATCTTCTATCCAGACTACTCAAATGTTGTTCCGTGTCAGCAATAAGGCTGTTTTGCGTTCTTGATTAATGTTTTCACTAGAGCAGCATTTTTAACTTACTTCACAAATTTTTCCTTTGCATCACAACTTGGCCAACTGGCACAAGAATCCTAGCTTTCAGCCTCCCCTAACTTTCAACATGACTTCCCCACTAAGCTTAATCATTTCTAGCTTTTGATTAAAATTAAAGATGCGCAATACTTTCTCTCAGTTGAAGACTTAGAGGTTGTTGTGGTGTTATTAATTGGCCCAATTTCTATATTGCCATGTTTCAGGAAGTACAGAGCCTCTCCTTCCAGGAGAAGGGGCAAGATAGGAAAACAGCAAGTCGGTGGAACTGTCAGAACACACAAAACATGTATTGATTAAGTGTATCATCTTCTATGCATGCAGTTTATGGCATACAGAAGCAACTACAACAGTAACATAGAAGATCATGGATTACAGATCACTGGAACAGATATAATAATAATAATGTTTCACCTATTGCAATAATTAACACATGTGATGCAGAGATAAAAAAGGGCACATGCTGTTGGAAAATGGTACCAACAGACACGCTGGATACAAAATGGCTACAAACCTTCAATTTGTAAAACAGAGAATCTGCAAGGTACAATAAACTGAAGCACAATGAAGTGAGATATGACTGTAATGCCATTAGGAATTAAAATATTTCACAAAATCAGGTACAGTTGCATTAGAAAAAAATATTTTAACTTATCCAACTTAAAGGAAGGTATAACATAATTACATTCTAAGTGCTATCAGTTTAATTATTAAAATGAGTAATGTGCATGAAATGAGCTATTGGAGTTTTTCTCATAATATTTCCTTAGTGACTGTATTGAAGGTCTTAGAATTACACAATGACTTTCAATTTTGCATAGCATTTGGCTTATTAGCTCTTTATAAGCACTTGGAGGATAAGACCATCAAGAGCATG
>NW_016824521.1:0-1838 GCF_001698545.2 Rhinopithecus bieti | reverse complement strand
GAGACGGAGTTTCATCCGTGTTGCCCAGGCTGGAGTGCAATGTCACGATCTCGGCTCACTGCAACCTCTGCCTCCCAGGTTCAAGCCATTCTCCTGCCTCAGCCTCATGAGTAGCTGGGATTACAGGCATGCACCACTATGCCCGGCTAAGTTTTGTATTTTAACAGAGGCAGGGTTTCATCATGTTGGTCAGGCTGGTCTCAAACTCCTAACTTCAGGTGATCCGCCTGCCTCGGCCTCCCAAAGTGCTGGGATTACAGGCGTGAGCCACAGCACCCGGCCCGACCTCTGGATTTATGATTGTCCATGGATCAAGATCCTTGGACATTACGGATTCCTCACCTTCCAGATGTGCCTCACTGCTGTTATGATGGGCGTGCTTTTATTCACTGGATTCACAAGATGTCTTAGATGTAAGTATGTACTGATCAATGTTAGTAGAATGTTAATGAACCACTATATACTCATGCTTTAGAATGTCTTGGTCAGATAAAAACTTTGCCAAAATAGCACTGGCAAAGGAATTCTAAAGATTTTATGCTGACCAAATATTAAATAGTTTGAGGCATCTTGTGTTGAGCAAGTGTAGTCAGTGGTCCTCTGTGAGTCAATATAAGGAAGATAAGGAAATTCTGTGGATGAAGTCTTTGAGATCTAAGCCACCCTAAAGGTGGGGAGTCAGAGGGTTTCTTTTTTTCTTTTCTTTTCCTTTTTTTTAGATGGAGTCTCACACTGTTGCCCAGGCTGGAGTACAGTGGTGTGATCTTGGCTCACTGCAACCTCTGACTCCCTGGTTCAAGTGATTCTCCTGCCTCAGCCTCCCAAGTAGCTGGGACTACAGGCGCACAACACCACGCCCGGCTAATTTTTGTATTTTTAGTAGAGACAGGGTTTTGCTATTTGGCCAGGCTGGTCTCGAACTCCTGACCTTTTCCCTGAGCCTGAGACCCAAAACTCCATCTGCCATCTTGATTATCTCCATGTGGACAAGCCCAGCTCAACATGTTCAAACTAAACTCAGGCACTTTCCCCATCTGCCCCTCCCGATTACCCCTCCAGTGCTCCGTGTCTCAAGGAAGGATTCCCCAACCTTCCAGTGCAAAACCCAGAAACCTACAGACACCTACCTGTGTCTGCTTTGAGACGCCTCCCTCATCCTCAGCCTCTATAGCAGATGCTGCTGGTGCCTGGCCCACATGCCACAGGACTGACCTTGTCCATGGCATTGGCACATGCCCAACCACCAGGATCTGTACAAGGAAGCCAGGGAAAGCCATTCTTCCTAGGCAAGGCAGACTGGAGGTGTCAGGAAGTTAGAACTCTCCAGGAACAGCCTTTGGCCGGTGAATGATGCTCCCTCATCCTTCTGAAGTGTGTGTTTCATTCCTTTCACTGAGTTTCCCTGTGTGTGTATTTTTTAAATTCCATTTAAAAACTCAAACTAGGCTGGGTGCGGTGGCTCATGCTTGTAATCCTAGCACTTTGGAAGGCCAAGGCAGGTGGATCACTTGAGTTTAGGAGTTCGAGACCAGCCTAGCTAACATGGTGAAACCCTATCTCTACTAAAAATACAAAAAATTAGCGGGCATAGTGGCGCGTGCCTGTAATCCCAGCTACTTGGAAGGCTGAGGCAGCAGAATCACTTGAACCCAGGAGGTGGAGGTTGCAGAGAGCCTAGATAGCACGACTGCACTCCAGCCTGGGCGACAAAGTGAGACTCTGTCTCAAAAGAAAATTAAAAATAAATAAAAGTAAAATAAAAAGTTAAATTAAAAATGGGCTGGGCGCTGTGGTTCACGCCTGTAATCCCAGCACGTTGGGAGGCTGAGGTAGGCAGA
>NW_016824520.1:0-330 GCF_001698545.2 Rhinopithecus bieti | reverse complement strand
CCTCAGAGCACCACCCTGCGTCTCCTGTGATTCTCCCGAGCCCCGCCCCCGAATCTCCGCCTATGAAGTCCTCCCTGCAGAGCCACGCCCCTGCGCCTCCACCTATGAGATTCTCCCCACAGAGTCCCGCCCCTGAATCTCCACCTGGATCGTCCTCTCAGAGTCCCGCCCCTCAATGCCACGCCCTTGCATCTCCACCCATCAGATCCTCTGCTTAGAGCCTCGCCCCCGAAGCCCTGCCCCTATGTCACCACTTGAGCTCTTCCCCTCAGAGCCCCGCCCTGCGTCTCCTGTGATTCTCCAGAGCCCCGCCCCCGAATCTCCGCCTAC
>NW_016824519.1:0-3446 GCF_001698545.2 Rhinopithecus bieti | reverse complement strand
AGAGGAAAAATAAATATTTGTCACCAGCGTCTTTACATTTGTATTTCAAAACTTTGCCAAAAGAGGGCAAACCAAGTCTATAGACGATTTAAAACAATCTTCAATGAATTATTGTCAGGTTACCAAAGAAAAAGCTTTTCATTCAGAGATGGTGCTTGATGCCTCAGATTGCTTTAGTGAAATGAGGAAGAAAATAAATTATGAATGTTCATTGACTTCCTATGCTAAAGCTGGAGGCAATATCTCTATAAATATACAAATTGTAATTAATCATTCAAATTATTTGCCTTTATAATTAATGGGCAAAATAATGTTTGAAAATATTCATGAACTTGGAAGATTGAGAGAATGACGTATTTTACCAACAAGCTGAAATTCAGTCTCTATCAGTGTGAGCAAGAAATTGGTAAAGTACTTGTTTTAGCCTTTCTGAATCAAGAATGGTCATATTGCTTGATTGCTCTTTGTTTGTGCTTGTCGTTATGGAAATATATCAAAATAATTTAGGGAGAGAAATATATTTATTGAATATGGATAACTTATTTCATTTAGTATTCTATTTTACAGTATGATTCAGTGTGACAAGAATAAATTAACCCCAATAAATTAATCAATATCAATGTTTTATCCAGATATACAAGTAAAGTAAAAGTTTTAAATAAATACAAATTTGAGGGATGAGAATCAAAGTAATAACTTGAACAACCAGAAACCTGAGATTATGAATGATATCTTTGTATAAACCAGTATTTTCTTTACCAAACCATGAAGAATTCTTATAACTCAGACTTATCTATTCACTGAGAACATTCTGAATTCAAAGGAGTATTTTAACAATAGTTGTATTATGTAAAATTCACACATTATATTATGCCCCCTTTAAAAGTGTACAATTCGATGCTTTATAGTATGTCCACAGATATGTGCAACTATCACCACAGTCGATTTTAAAACATTTTCATCACACAATAAAAGCCTGTTACCCTTTACCTATCATTCCTCTAAACCAGGGGTCCCCAATCCCCAGGCCACACACTGGTACTGGTCTGCTCCCTGTTAGGAACTAGGCCACATAGCAGGAACTGACGAACTAGCATCACCGCCTGAGTTCGAGCTCCTGTCAGATCAGCAGCGGCATTAGATGCTCAACAGGAGCACAAACCCTACTGTAAACCGCGTATGCCAGGAACTAGGTTGCGTGCTCCTTATGGGAATCTAACTAACGCTGCATGATCTGAGATGGAAGTTTCAGACTGAAACCATCCCCTCCCTCTCCACCCCGCTGTCCATGGAAAAATTGCCTTCCATGAAACCGGTCCTTTGTGCCCTCCAAAAATTGGAAACTGCTGTTCTAAACCCTCAATACTCCTAAGGAACACAGTAAGCAACCACTTATCTACTTTCTGTCTCTATGGATATCCTTTTTCTGAACTTCATTTCCAAGATAGCATATAGTATGCCATCTTTTGTGGCCGGCTTTTTTTCATGTAGCATAATATTTTTGAGGTTTATGGGTGTGGCATGTTTCAGTACTTCATTCCTTTTTGTGGCTGAGTAATATTCCATATATGGATTTTTTTTCCCCCTCTTGTTGCCCAGGCTGGAGTGCAATGCTGCGATCTCAGTTCACTGAAATCTCCGCCTCCCGGGTTCAAGAGATTCTTCTGCCTCAGCCCGCTGAGTAACTGGGATTACAGGCGCCTGCCTCCACGCCCGCCTAATTTTTTTGTTTGTTTGTTTTTGTATTTTTAGTAGTCACAGGGTTTCATCATGTTGGCCAGGCTGGTCTTGAACTCCTGACCTCAGGTGATCCGCTCGCTTCAGTCTCCCAAAGTGTTGGGATTACAGGCATGAGCCACCGCACCCAGCCCCATTTATGGATTTAGCATGTGTAAATCCATAAATCTGTTGATGGACATTTGAGTTGTTTCCAAGTATTGACTATTATGTATAGTTCTTGCATAAATACATGGACACAATTTTTTGTGTGCATACATGTATTCATTTTTTTTCAGTTTATAACTAAAAGTGGAATTGCTGTGTTATATGGTAACTCTAGATTTACTCATTTAGGATCTGCCAGACTATTTTCCAAATTGACAGCACCATTTTACTGTCTGCTGACGATGTGTGAGGGTTCTGATATCTCCATGTCCACACCAACATTTTTTATCTCATTCTAAAATTTCAGCCATTCTAGTGTTTGATAAGTGGTGACGCATGTTTTTGATTTGTCTCCCTGATGACTAATAACTTGAGCAAATTTTCATGAGATTATTATATTTGCATGTTTTCCTTAGAGAAATGTTTATTCTGAATATTTGCCCATTTTTTAGTTAGGCAATTTGTCTTTTCATTATGGAGTTCTAAGTGTTCGTCATACATTTGAAATACAATTTGCCATGAAGAGGTTACAGGGAGCTGAGATTGCGCCACTGCACTCCAGCCTGACGACAGTGTGAGACTCCGTCTCAAACACAAAACAAAACAAAACAAAACAAAAATACAATTTGCCTGCCAGATATATAATTAGCAAATATTTTCTATCATTTTGTGGTTTTTCACTTTCTTGATGGTGTCCTTTCAATTACAAAATTTTTTAATTTTGATGAAATCCAATTTACCTATATTGTTTTTTCTTTTGAAGCTGATGTTTTTGGTGCCATATTTAAGAATCATTTGCCAGGTCCACGGTCATGAAAATACCATATCTTTTCTTCTAAGACTTTTAGATTCTTAATTATTATATTTAGGTTGTTGATTTCTTTTTAGTTAATTTTTTATATATATATGGAGTGACTTAGGATCCAACTTTATTTTGCATTTGATTACTCAGTTTCCAGTTGTACCAACTGGAGCAACTCAACCATTTGTTCAAAGCCTATTCATTTTCCCACTGAATTGTCTTGTCACTCTTGTCAAACTTTACTTAATCATATATGTATTGGTTTATTTCTGCACTTTCGTTTCTGTTTCATTGGTCTGCATGCCTATCCTTGTTCCAGTACTACACTGATTTGATTACTGTTTCTCTGTACTAAGTTTTGAAATTGGAAAGTGTTTCTTTTGTATTTTCAAGATTATTTTGGTTTTTCTTCAATTTCTTTTCATCTTTAGAATTAGCTTATCAATTTCTACAAAGAGGTCAGTTGGTATTCCGGACAGGAATGATATTGAATTTGTAGATCAGTTTGGGGACTATTACCTTCTTAAAAATGTTAAGCCTTTATTCCATTGACATGAGATGTTTTTTCCAATTACGCAAATCTTTTAAAGTTTCTTTCAATAATCTTTCATAGCTTTTACAGTTAAATATTGTGCTTATTGAGTTAGATATATTTGTAACAATTTCATTCTTTTGATGTTATTATGAACCAAACTGTTTTCTTAATTTCATTTTGAATCATCCCTGGAAAATATATAGAAATCCCAAAGGTTTTACATAT
>NW_016824518.1:0-1709 GCF_001698545.2 Rhinopithecus bieti | reverse complement strand
ATTTATAATTTATTTTATTTAAAATTCAACACAGTAAGAAAAGCTAACCTAGCTACATGAACAAAAATATAAAAAGTATCCTATAGGGGGCACTCAAGTACTATGAACCACAGCATCCGCTTCCTCTAGTTATATTTTGTTTGGATGAAAAGGTGTCGACCCTTGGGCACATTTTCGTATTACCTTTTATATAAAGAACAAAAGTGACTAAAATAAATGAAAATACTCTTTGTCACACTTCTACTATTCCCCAGTGAAAGATAAAGGTATATTAAGAGGTGTGATTAAACGGCATTTGGAGAATTATTATTCTAAAAGCATAAAGGCATGATAGTGTAGACAGCTGAGGTGTTGAGCATTTTCAAAATTCTAAACAAGGTTTTTTCTGCATTACAGT
The DNA here is from genome assembly GCF_001698545.2 of Rhinopithecus bieti. Taxonomy (NCBI): domain Eukaryota; kingdom Metazoa; phylum Chordata; class Mammalia; order Primates; family Cercopithecidae; genus Rhinopithecus; species Rhinopithecus bieti. The sequence continues at coordinate 1,312 of NW_016824518.1, read as the reverse complement.
TCAATGCCAAGGTAATTATCATTCTCTTCTGAAGACTGTTTTGTCTAGAACAGTAAAAGGCAAAGTCATGTACCTAATTTTTATTTGGGTTTTAAAGAAGAATAATATGAGAATATTTAAATTACTTTTAAGAAATATAGCAATGAGGACTTAGTCAATCACTTGCACAGAGAATTGTTAACAAATGGTGGGGTCCTTTTTTAAGGTTTGGGGGGTAGATGAAGGTGAGGACAAAGCTAAAATTCACTCCAGCAGACTCTTTACCAGATGTTTCAACTGATCTATGTTTAGATAGCTAAGAGTCCATTTTAACCAAACCCTAAATGAAAACTTGTCATAGCACCTAAACGAAATCAAAACGTGATTTCTTTAAAGTGGTGGTGGGGGAAAAGTTTCATTTAAGCTTTGAAATCATAGTTAAAAGAAGCTGCTTTTTAATTTTAATATGGTCATATTATAGCAGCTTAAAAATGAACTTCAAAACTCCCTCAGGATAGTCGTAGGAATCCCATTAAACATTTTAAACACCAATCTCCCACCGAATTTCCCTTTGAAGCACTTCACAGTGCTCCACACTCAGAGCACGTGTGTTTCATTTCTGTTATTTTCACACAAGAGAACTTAATTTGTGCTTTTGGTTTTAAAACAGGACGTACAAGTACTAACTCCATTAGCTTGTTCACCACCATCACAGTTGTGAATAACAATATCACTTCCAGAGTCATTTGTCAAACGGATACTTAGGACATTTGTATGAAGGTATAATCGAATCCTACAGCCTGTTTATAATATAAAGTAAGACGTTAACCTTCTTTCCATTTTGATTAAGGATATGTAAATATTTGCTTACATAAAATTGGATTATATGTCAATGACTCCTAGCAATGATTTGAGAAGAATCTCAGGTTACTATGGATGTACTTTAAAAGCATCAAATTTTAAATAAAAGGAGGTAACTTGTAACTCAGACTTCTTGAATTTAGTAGTTATTATGGCCAAAAATATAAGATTTTCCAGAATAATCTTGATTAGAAATAGTCTTCTTGTTGCTCCATAATTCTGTTTATTAGGCCATGTGTTCAATTTTGGCTTGGAAACTGTGACTATCATAAATAAAAGGTATGGAAGGGGAAGTAGAGGGCAGAAGAAACTGGCCTGAGAGCTACAAAGAGAGCCAGGCGGTTGTCACCATGACATCTCTGAGGCTATAAGTTGCTTTCACTCGCAAACTACAGCTGGAAGCATCATTGGTTTTGGCAATTCCCCAGCCAAATTCAGGCCTGGTGACTAGATGTCTTTTGATATATATATA
>NW_016824517.1:0-3448 GCF_001698545.2 Rhinopithecus bieti | reverse complement strand
TTGTTAATGGACTGCTCCACGAAACATAACTGTATCTCTGTTAAATGAATTCACAAATCATCAAGAAGTCTTTAGGAGAGTTTCTTTCCAGTTTTCAACTGAGGATATTTCCTTTTTCAGCATGGGCCCCAGGGGCTCCCAAATATCACTTTGCAGATTTCACGAACAAAGTTTTAGCAAACTGCTTCCTGAGTACTAAGTTGTAACTCTGTGAGATAAATTCACAGATTAAAAAGAAGTTTCTCAGAAAGCTTCTTTCACGTTTTCAAATGATGATATTTTCTTTATTACTGTAGGCCTCAATGTGATCCAAAGTAGCCCTTCTCAGGTTCCTCAAAGACAGTGTTAATGGACTGCCCCAGGAAACATAAGTGTAACTCTGTGAGATGAATTCACACATCACCAAGAAGTTTCTACGAAAGCTTCTTTCTAGTTTTCTTCTGAGGATATTTCCTTTGTCCTCATAAGCTTCATTTTGCTGAGTAGTATCCGATTACAGATTTCAAGGAACCTGTGTTTGAAACTGATGAATAAAGAGAAACGTGTAACGCTGTGAGTTGCATTCGCATGTCGCAATGCAGGTTTTCAGAAGGCTTCTTTTCAGTTTTAATCTGAGTATATTTCCTTTTTCAGCATAGAACTCCATGAGCTCCCAAATATCACTTTGCAGAATCCACGACAACAGTGTTAGCAAACTGCTCCAAAAGGGAAGTGTTGAACTCTGTGTGATGATGTCACACAACGGAAAGCAATCTCTCAGGAAGCTTCTCTCTAGTTATTCTCTGAGGATATTTTCTTTTTCACCATGGGCCCTAATGGGCTCCCAAAGATCACTTTGCAGATTCCACGAAAAGAGTGTTAGTAAACTGCTTCCTGAGGACTAAATTGTAACACTGTGAGATTAATTCCCCTATCACAAAGAAGTTTCTCAGAAAGTTTCTTTCACGGTTTGAACTGATGGTATTTCCTTTATCAGCATACGCCTCAATGTGGTCCATTGTAGCCCTTCTCAAGTTCCTCAGAGACAGTGTTAATGGACTGCTCCATGAAACATAACTCTAACTCCGTGAGATGAATTCACAGATGACAAAGAAGTTTCTCAGAAAGCTTCTTCCACGTTTTTAACTGATGATATTTCCTTTATCATCATAAGCCTCAATGCGGTCCAAAGTAGCCCTTCTCAGATTCCTCAAAGACACTTTTAATGGACTGCTCCATGAAGCATAAGTGAATCTCTGTGAGATGAATTCACACATCACCACGGTGTTTCTAAGAAAGCTTCTTTTTAATTTTCATCTGAAGATATTTCCTTTGTCACCATATGCTTTATTGTGCTAAGAAGTATCTCACTGCAGATGTCAAGAAAACTGTGTTAGAAAATTGATCACTGAAGAGAAACGTGTAACACTGTGAGTTACATTCAAACATCGCAACGCCGTTTCTCAGAAGGATTCTTTCCAGTTTTTATCTGAGGATATTTCCCTTTTCACCACAGCCCTCAGTGAGCGCCCAAATATCACTTTACAGAATCCATGACAACAGGGTTAGCAAACTGTTCCAAGAAGAGAAGGGTAGAACTCTGTGTGATGAAGTCACACATCAGAAAGCAATCTCTCAGATAAATTCTGTGTAGTTATTACCTGAGAATATTTCCTTTATTGAAATCTGCCCCAATGGGCTCCCAAATGTCACTTTGCAGATCCATGAAAAGAGTTTTAACAAACTGCTTCCCGAGGACTAAGCTGTAACTCTGTGAGATGAATTCACAGATGACAAAGTAGTTCCTCAGAAAGCTTCTTTCACTTTTTTAACTGATGATATTTCCTGTATCAGCGTAGGCCTCAGTGCGGTCCAAAGTAGCCCTTCTCCGGTTCCTCAAAGACAGTGTTAGTGGACTACTGCATGAAACATAAGTGTATCTCTGTGAGATGAATTCATACATCACCACGATGTTTCTAAGAAAGCTTCTTTCTAATTTTCATCTGAGGATATTTCCTTTGTCACCGTAGTCTTTATTGCACTAAGAAATATCCCATTGCAGATTTCAAGAAAACTGTTTTAGCAAAATGATCACTGAAGAGAAACGTGTAATACTATGAGTCGCATTCACACATCGCAATGCCGTTTCACAGAAGGATTCTTTCCAGTTTTTATCTGAGTATATTTCCTTTTTCACCCTCAATGAGCTAGCAAATATCACTTTGCAGAATCCATGACAACAGTGTTAACAAACTGTTTCAAGCAGGGAAGGGTGGATCTCGGTGTGATGAAGTCACACATCAGAAAGCAATCTCTCAGAAAGCTTCTCTCTAGTTATTATCTGAGGATATTTCCCTTTTCACCATGGGCCCCAAAGGTCTCCCAAATATCACTTTGCAGTTTCCAGGAAAACAATGTTAGCAATCTGCTTCCTGAGGACAAAGTTGTAACTCTGTGAGATGAATTCACAGATCACAAAGAAGTTTCTCTGAAAACTTCTTTCACGTTTTTAACAGACGATATTTCCTTTATCAGCGTAGGCCTCAATACGGTCCAAAGTAGCCCTCCTCAGGTTCCGCAAAGACAGTGTTAATGGATGGCTCCATGAAGCAAAAGTGTAACTCTGTGAGATGAATTCACACATCACCAAGAAGTTTCCAAGAAACCTTCTTTCTAGTTTTCATCTGAGGATATTTGCTTTGTCACCGTAAACTTCATTACGCTAAGAAGTATCCCATTGCAGATATCAAGAAAACTGTGTTAGCAAACTGATCACTGAAGAGAAACGTATAAGTCTGTGAGTTGCATTCACACATCACAATGCAGTTTCTCAGAAGACTTCTTTCCAGTTTTTATCTGATTATAATTCCTTTTCACCATAGCCCACAATGAGCTACAAATATCACTTTGCAGAATCAATGACAACAGTGTTAGCAAACTGTTTCAAGAAGGGAAGGGTGGATCTCTGTGTGATGAAGTCACATATCAGAAAGCAACCTCTCAGAAAGCTTCTCTGTAGTTATTATCTGAGGATATTTCCCTTTTCACCATGGGCTCCAAAGGTCTCCCAAATATCACTTTGCAGTTTCCAGGAAAAGAGTGTTAGCAATCTGCTTCCTGAGGACTAAGTTGTATCTCGGTGAGATGAATTCACAGATCACAAAGAAGTTTCTCTGAAACCTTCTTTCACATTTTTAACTGACGATATTTCCTTTAACAGTGTAGTCCTCAATACGGTCCAAAGCAGCCCTTCTCAGTTTCTGCAAAGACAGTGTTAATGGATTGCTCCATGAAACATAAGTGTACCTCTGTGAGATGAATTCACACATCACTAAGAAGTTTCTAAGAAACCTTCTTTCTAGTTTTCATCTGAGGATATTTGCTTTGTCACCGTAAGCTGCATTACGCTAAGAAGTGTCCCATTGCAGATATCAAGAAAACTGTGTTAGCGAACTGATCACTGAAGAGA
>NW_016824516.1:0-1837 GCF_001698545.2 Rhinopithecus bieti | reverse complement strand
GAAATATATAGAATCTAAACCGCATATATGTGATTTTCCCTAAAGAGCCTTAACAAATGCGGTACAGTAGAACCTGTCAAACCCATTCCTAATTTAATTTTGTCAAACTGCCTAAAGAGCATCTATCACCAAGAATTCTCAAATTCACCCATTTCTTTCCTTTTTTTTCCTTTTTTTTTTGTGAGACAGGGTCTCGCTCTATTGCCCAGGCTGGAGTGCTCCAGGGCTCAAGTGATCCTCCTGCCTCAGCCTCCCAAGTAGCTGGGACTACAGGTGCACACCATCACGCCCAGCTAATTTGTTTTAATACTGTAGAGACAGAGTCTTGCTATGTTGCCCAAGCTGTTCTGAACTCCTGTCTCCAAGCCAACGTGGCCTCCCAAAGTGTTGGGATTACAAGCATGAACCACTGTGTACTCGGCCTGTACTTCCATTTTTAAAAATGTGCCACAAGCCAGGCACGGTGGCTCATGCCTGTAGTCCCAGCACCTTGGGAGCCCGAGGCAGGCAGATCACCTGAGGTCAGGAGTTCGAGACCAGCTTAGTCAACATGGTGATACCCTGACTCTACTAAAAATACAAAAATTGGCCGAGAGTGGTGGCAAGCGCCTGTAATCCCAGCTACTCGGAAGGCTGAGGCGGAAGAATCATTTGTACCTGGGAGGCAGAGGTTGCAGTGAGCCGAGATCAGGTCATTGCACTCCAGCCTGGGCGACAGAGCAAGACTCCATCTCAAAGAAAAAAAAAACACCGCCACATATCACAACATTTTTAAAAAGCTGAATGCTGAATTCAAAATAGCTGCAAGTACACGTTGTATTATATGTAAAACAAGATCACAACAGCATCTACCTCCCTAAGGTTGGTAAGGATTAAATGACTTACTATACGCGAGTGCATATTAATTAGATGTTTTGAGAAATAATTACCCCAGACCCAGCAAAATGTTATCAATCTGAAACTTAAATTAAGAATAATAAGATTATTTTAAAATGGATTCTAAAAGCCAAAATGCATTTAGGTCTCAAAAACAGAGTAAGAATCAATTACATGCTTTTCTTCAAGGACTGCAAGTCCTTTTTGACACTGGAGAACTTAACTCTTTCCTAATGACAGCCAAAAGGAATATCAGGACACAGGCCTTGAAAGGGATAACATCCAAATGGGAAATGCCACCCACCACCTCTGAAGCCAGATTACTCCAGTCTATTTTTATCAACCAACCATTTATAGGACTTTTTTTTTTTACTTTAAAAAATTCCATGAGGGGGCTAACAACTCCTAAGTGTTATGTGCTTTGCATACATTAAGGTATTGTAGCCTCATAACAATCCAAAATGGAAATGCTGTTGTAACCCCGCTTTATAGATAATAAAATGAGGCACAGGGTGCAGCTCCTAGAGTATCAGGCGCGTGGCAAGGGCTCCCAGATACGAGGGAAGTAGCTGCCTGCGGACAACGGGCGCAGTCACCCCAGTGAAGCCCAGACAAGCCCAGACCTACAGCCTTGAGAAAAGCAGGGCTCACAGCTTGGGGCAAAAGTGGTCATTTCCTCTCAAGATTCTCACACCTGTCCAAACGACCTAGTCAAAGCCAGTCCTTGGGGTCGGATCCCATGGGGGGAGCAGCTGGGGATAGGGAAAGGTCTCCAGAAGTTTGGCTGGGGTCCCGACGTGGGGTCCAGTCGGGGTCTTGGGTGCAGGGCCGTATTGGGGTCCTGGGGTGAGGAGTAGGGGTCCCAGGTGTGAGGGGCCTGGGGGAGGTGGGGTCCTTGTATGAGAGGCGGGACAGTAGTCCCTGGTTTGAGGGGCGCGCGGGGTGCCGGGGCTGAGGGTCG
>NW_016824515.1:0-1835 GCF_001698545.2 Rhinopithecus bieti | reverse complement strand
CTTTTATGTGAAAAGTATGAACAAAAAGGAAGATTTCTTTGCTTCCCGCATAATTTCTATATTCAACTTTTTCCATCAGCTTTTCCTTTTTTAAAACCATGAATACCGTTGTCAAGATAATCTAAATGTATAGAAATGGAAAAAATGGGAAAATTTTAAAGTGGCATTTAAATTGTTCTTCAGTTACTTTATGCAATGATTTGAAATACTACTTTTGATATAAAACAGTGAAAACAATCTCTCTAATATATTGCCTAATTATTAAAAATTTTACAGAAACAATGACTACAAAATGTGTGAATTTTAGTTTGCTCTCTAAGAATATTATCTATCTGCCAGTGACTAATTAAATTATCATTTTTACAGCATTTAAACTACATTTTAGAATACCCACTGGGCTATGTTATCACATATGTTAAAAATAAACCCATTTGAGGCCGGGCGCGGTGGCTCACACCTATAATCCCAGCACTTTGGGAGCCCAAGGTGGGTAGATCACCCGTGGTCAGGAGTTCAAGACCAGCCTGGCCAACATGGTGAAACCCTGTCTCTACTAAAAATACAAAAAAAAAAAAAAAAAAAACTAGCCAGGCCTGGTGGCATGTGCCTGTAATCCCAGCTACTCTGGAGGCTGAGGCAGGAGAATCACTAGAACCCAGGAGGCAGAGGCTGCAGTGAGCCGAGACTGCGCCACTGCACTCCAGCCTGGGCTACAGAGCAAGACTTTGCCTCAAAACATAAAAAATAAAGCATTTGTAAGACACCGGTGATATATAGACCTGAGTGATAATGTTCAAAGAAAAAATCGTATTAATGGATTTCTCTCCTCTGAAACAGCAATCATGATTAAGAACAGCTAATGACAACAATCATGGGGGCCTATATAATACATGGCTTACCCTAGCAAATAGTATACATGTGACCTTGATAACTAGCAGAGAACAGTCATCAATCAGCTACCTTTGAAGATACATGTATTAGTCCATTCTCATGCTGCTGTGAAGAAATACCTGAGAATGGGTAATTTATAAAGAAAAGAGGTTTAAATGACCCACAGTTCTGCATGGCTGGGAAGGTGTCAGAAAACTTACAATCACAACTGAAGGGGAAGCAAACACGTCCTTCTCCACATGGCAGCAGGAGAGAAAAGTTCCAAACAAATGTGGAAAAGCCCCTTATAAAACCATCAGACCTCATGAGAACTCACTCACTATCATGAGAACAGCAAGGGGGTGATCACCCCCATGATTCAATTACTTCCCACTGGGTCCCTCCCATGACAAGTGGGGATTGTGGGAACTACAATTCAAGATGAGATTTGGGTGGGGACACAGAGTGAGACCATATCAGTACACTAATAAGAAACATATGTAAACATAGTAAATAAATATTGTTTTAAGAGAGACCATCTTTAAACACATTTGATATTAGTTTCAATATCTTGAATTCAATATCTCCTTTCAAATTCTGAGGTTTAAGACCCCTGTAGAGAATTTTGTAGGGAAGAAGGCTCCCAATAACTGTATGTTCTTCTTTAGCACCCTACCTAAACAAGAATTAACATTAACATTAATCATTTGGAAATGTGCACACTGATGTATCCTTTGTTCGCCTAGAACAAAGGCAGTCCTAGTGTAATAATTAAAAACTAGGCAGTCCTAGTGTAATAATTAAAAACTAGGGCTCTGGAGTCAGAGACCTATGCCTGTAACAATAGCACCTATCTTACAGGATTGTCATGATTAAATAAATAAAGATATAGGATGTAGAGTCTTTGGCCTACTGCCTCAAGTAAAACATACTATCAATAAATATTTCTTATAATTATTAATTAT
>NW_016824514.1:0-1839 GCF_001698545.2 Rhinopithecus bieti | reverse complement strand
ACTGATTTCTACATATTAACTTTTTCTGGACGGGGCTAATTCACTTATTAGTTCTGTTAGACATTTCTTTCAGATTTTATTCTATGTAAGCAATATACATAAGGAGATAATTTTGTTTCTTTCATACATATGTTTATGACTTTCATTTGTTTTTCTAACCTTTTTGCACTGGATGGTCTCTCCAGTACAAGGCTTTACTAGATTTGGTACGACTGATCATACTTGTCACATTCCTGATCTGAGAGAAATATAATTTGATCTTTTTCTATTAAGTGTCATGTTAATTGTAGGGTATTTTACTTGCCATTGAAATGTTTGAGACTATCCTACTTCTTACATATTGACATATGTATTTTATAATTATGTATTTATAATTTGTTAATATCATCAAAGGGTTTTTGTGTCTATGTTTATGCAGGATGTTGTATATATTTTTCTCATTATAACTGTTATATATCCATTTTACTTACATGGACTTTTAAAATAATTTCTTCTCCCTTTATTTCCTGAAACATTTTCTCCTAACAGCTCTCCATTGTCTTTACATTTTTTTTTCCATTTGCTTACTTTTGCTTGACTAGACTTTTGTTTTTCTTTTTAATCTTGAGTTCCTCATATTTTGTATCCAAAAGTAGCATAAAGTATCTTAATGGTATCTTCCAAGAGGTAGGAGGTTCTAGTAAGAGATCTACCAAGGGAAAGTCCTTCTCTGTCAATTTTTAATTCACCCATAGCTTTTTACTAGTAGAAGCACCACGTCTCTGCAGCTTATCCTGAAGTAGAAGTTCTATCCAACTTCATTCTCTTTTTTCTTTTTTACATTTGTATTTTATCCTCTTTTTTCAATGAGTTTAATTTGATTTCTTCAGACCTACGCTAGAGTTGATAAGGTATCTCTCCTGTGATATATACACTAATATTTAATTCATCTAATACATTTTTATTTTCAATTAATATGCTTTTCATTGTTTTGCCATATGCCAGACTGTGGCCTGTTCTCAGAGCAGACACCATAAAACATGTTTCTCTTATGATCCAATATCTGTTTTTCAAAGCATTGACACTACCTCCAAAATTTTTCTCCTTTTGTTCATCATACAATTCCCTCAAATTACTCTTTCTAATAATTTGTCCAGAGTTTGTAGTTATCACCTGCAAGAGGGCTACTCTGTTAGGAGTTATTCAGCCATAACAGAAGCAGGACTATGTTTATTGGAACTACCTCAGAAACTGTTAATATTTCATCTAATGAAATGTATTTCTAGGACTAGGTATCTTAGAGTGATCTTGAAAGGTCAAGTTATTCTCTACTTAACATGACTGATTTTCATAGGAATCTCATTATTGAGCACATTACCTGTATCATTTTAGATCTCAAGGACCCCATTAGTAGAATTAGTTGATAATCTGGAGTTATCTTAAGGTAGTCCAAAGAGTCTAGGAATGTCATCACTCTCTGAGATACATTTTGTCTAAATTTCCAGATAAGTAAAAAGTCGTAAGTGAAGGTCATTCAGAATAAGGAATATCTGTCTATCTATCTATCTATCTATCTATCTATCTATCTATCTATCTATCTATCTATCTAGTTATACAACAAAAATAAATATGAATAGAGAAAGCCTGCCTATGCATGCAAAGTTTTGTTAAGAATAATATCAATTTACAAGAATAACTTTATGAACAGTTTCAGCGTATGGAGATACAGATTTCCAGAAACTAACTTCAATTTAATCTTTAACTTTATTTTAAGGACAGTACTTCTATCTCTAAAATTTAAAAAATAACAATATCCTTCTGATTATATTACAACAATTTTAATACCAAACTAGTATTTTC
>NW_016824513.1:127980-189945 GCF_001698545.2 Rhinopithecus bieti | reverse complement strand
TATGCACATGCACCCTAGAACTTAAAGTATAATAAAAAATAAATAAATAAACAGCAGGCATATACAGTAACAAAAAAAAAATAAATAAATTACATGAGATAATCAACACTTTATTATAAAGTATACTTTGTGTTAGATAATTTTGCCCAATTGTAGGTTAAGGTAAGTGTTCTGAGCAAATTTAAGGTAGGCTAGGCTAAACTGTGATGTGCAGTAGGTTAGGTGTATTAAATGCATTTTTGATTTAACAATATTTTCAATTTATGGTGGGTTAATCAGGACGCAACCCCCTTGTAAAATGAAGAGCATGTGTACTTTGTATTTGGCACAATCCTGTATTTGTTCCCTCAACTTTTGAATGAGATCTATCATAGTGGGAAGGCCAAGTGGAGCTCTGAATCCTGCAACTCGCTCCCCACTCCCAGCCAAAATAATTGATCAAAAATAGTATCACACACCAGCCACCTTTAAAGATGAAAAGATGCTGAGGTGGTGGCCCCATCATATCTCTGTTTAATTCACTGGTCTGGCCCCTGCAAAAACCAGATACTGGAGGATGACAGTAGACTACTGCAAACTCAGACATGTAGTACTCGCAATCGCAGCTGCTGTTTCAGGTGTGGTCTCTTTGCTACAGCAGATTAACCAGGTCTTAGGTCCATGATAGGTGGTCATTGATCTGGAAAGAGGATCAAAAACCATTCACATTCATTTGGAATGGACAAGAGATTACATTTACAATTTTGCCCTGGGACGGACTATATTAACTCTCCTGTCCTTTATCATAATATTGTCTGAAGAGTCTTGAATGGTTGAACAGCTTGCCAGACATCACACTGGTCCACTGTAGTGATGACATCCTGTTGGCTTGCCTGTTGGTGAGACAACATCCCCTCCAGAGTGAGAGAGAAACTTGACAAAGATCCGGAGGCATTTTCATGTTAGTGAAAATTTTGAGGATCCAGTGGTGTGGGCATGGGGAAAATCCCCAAACCCGCTACAAAATAAAAAATAAATTATTTCATTTTGTATCTCCCATCATAAAAAAAAAGAAGGCATAACACCTCATGGGGTTCTGGAAATAGCATATTTCACACTTGCAAATACTGCTCTGATCCATGTGTCAGATGACACAAAAGGCTACTGGATTTCAGTAGAAATCAGGATGTTTCCTGTAGCAGGTCCAGGCTGTGGTACAAGCAGCCCTTCCATTTGGGCCATGTGATCCAGCAGAACCTATGGTATTAGAGATGTCATGGTGGGAAAAGACCATGTGGTGTTTGTAACAGGCCCCAGTGGAAGATTCACATGACAGAGTCCTGGGTTTTTGGAGCAGAAGTATGCCATCAGCTAAGGAGAGTTATACACCTTTTGAAAACAGCTCCCAGTCTTACGCCCTAGTAGAAATGAAATGCTGGATCATAGAACACCAAGTGATCAGGCCACCAGAACAATTCATCTTGAGCTGTGTCCTGTCAGACCACCAAGTCGTAAAGGTAGATGAGCCCAGCTCAAATCATCATAGGATGCAAGTGGCATATCCAGGATCCAGCACAGCTGGATAGCACAGGGAAGTTATAAAAAGTAGCCCAGGACCCCATGCCACCCACCACTGTTGGGCTGGCCCTTCTCTCTCAGCTGGTATCTGCGGCCTCCTGTGAATCCTTCATGACAAACTGACAGAGGAGTAACAAGCTCTCCTTGGTTCATGGGTGTGTCAGCCCGGGTGTGGTCTGTGTGTGCAAACTGAAAAGGGATGGCAGGTGCACTGCTGCCGTACTCAAGGGTAGTGGGAAATCCTCCCAATGGCGGAGGTTTGGGTGGTGCACCTGGTCACCCACTTTGTGTGGAAAGAGAATGGCCTGAGGGTAAAATATACACAGACTCTTACTTGGGCTGTGGCAAATAGCCACCTTATGAGCATCCTGGGAGGAGGATTGGAAGATAGGAGACCAGGGGTAGAGGCCTGTAGATCAACATGGGAATGGCCATGCAGTGTGAAGGTCTTTGCATTGCTTGTTAATGCCCACAAGAAAGCATCCACCATGGGAGAGTAAGTACTTCTTTAGTAGCCGCAATAATTTAGTCTGCTTGATACCAGCCAGCCTCTGTCATCACCCTGGTCCTGGCACATTGAATGCTTGAACGGATTAGTCGTGGAGGCTAAGAATGGAAATGAGGAGTGAGCAAGCCAGAATGAAGCTCTATGGAGAGAGGGCTGGATGAGAAAAGATTCTCTGGCCAGAAAAGTAGCTTTAGAGGCTGGAAGAACTGAAATGTTGGGAAGAACTGTAATGTCTACTGAAATAAATACAAGTGAATGGAAATTTATGAAGTGTTTTGCTGTGTGGCTGAGTTAGGGTTAAGAATCCTTATACAATCTCACTAACCAAAGACAATATAGCTGCCGTTGCCAAACATCCAAGCTGTGTATAACAGAGATCAATTGTGAGTCCCAGGTACAGTGCCAGCTACCTGTGGCAAGTTGACTACATTGGGCTCCTTTTACCTAAAAAAAGCAGCATTCACCTCAACTGGAAGAGATACATATTTTGAACCTATGTTTGCCTTTTCTGTCTTCAAGATCTCAGCCAGCATCACATTCCAAAAGCTTATGAAGTGTTTGATCAACCTGCATGGGATTACACATAACATTACATCAGACCAAGACCCTTCTTTCCATACCCATGAGATCCACTGGTCATACTACATGTGACACATCCAGATGTCACCAGCCTGCTAGAATGACAGAATGGGAATATAAAGGCATAGCTGCAGTGTCAGCTTGCAGGATGGGGAACAATCCTTGCGAATGCAGTGGTCACTTTAAATCAAAAAACTTAAATGAAGACGTGTCCCAGTAAGTGGAATACGTGGATCTAGGAACCAATGGAAGTAGGAGTGGTCCTGCTTACCATCTCTCCTGGTAATCCACTGGGATTGTGTACCTCCTGTCTTCTCAATGCTGAGCTATTCAACCATAGAGTTCATGTTTCCCAAAGAGGAAACACCTCTGGCCAGGAGACACATGGCTTTATGTGTAGCCCACCCTAGGTTCAATGAGACTTTCCTTGAGCACCCTTATAAAATAGCCATTTCTTCTACATTTGAATTAATCTCTATCTCCCTTTCTTCTTTCTTCGGCCTGGCACTTATCACTATCTGAATTATATTGCTTAATTTATTTGTTTACTTGCATATTGTTTTTCTCTCTCCTCCACTAAAGTGTAATTTCCAGCAGAGCAGAGACATTTACTTGTTCTCAGCTGTGTCACTTGTGCCTAGAATAACACTGGCCACATTACAGGTAATTGATAAACACTTGCCACATGAATGAATGACTCTATAATGTAATTTTTGCAGGCAGAGAGTCCTCAATTGTAAGGATTTATCACAATTTATTTAACCAATCACTTTAGGCAGTTTATGTGCCTCACATGCTTTCTCCATTGAAATAATGGCAGGCAAAATCATCACTTATTACTTCCATAAGATGAGGTCCAACTAGTACAATTGCTGGCACAAAAGGTATGACTCAGGTTTTTCAAGTTTTTGATATGTGATGCTTCGTGGTTTACTCTAAAAGTATTCATGTATTACATATGTAAGCCAGATTTAGCTGTCCTCTTGTCAAACAGGCTGTTGACCAAATGTAAAACCAGCATTCTGACCTAGCATCCTTCAACATTTTATATAAGAAACACAGTCATATTCACAATGTTAAATTTTGTTTTTCATTGCCTTTGCTGAAGATCATACAGGAGTCCCTATCCCTAACTCTAACTCAACCCACAACAAAACACTTCGTAAATCCCAGTTAGACATTTCAGTTTTCTGTATCATCTCTCTAGGGATGCTCTCTTGGCTGGGGGAATGTTTTCCTCCAGCCCTCTCTTTATAGAACCACATTCTTGCCTACTTCCTTCTTCTTCTCCTTATTGCATTTTCTCCCCCCAAAACTTAAATTACTCCCTCTATTTTATCTTGTAGAGTACCTGCTCACTTTCTTATGAAACTATGGCCCCACGTAGAGATGCAGGTGTTTGCTTCTAGCTTGTACTCTTTTCTTTAGGTCTCAATATGTTTGTGTCTCTTCCTACAAAGAAATTCTCTGACCCCAACCACAGAGAGGAAAACATTTGTTCTTCTCTTTTTTTCCCTTAAGTTACTTCCTTAGAGCATTGAAAGCCAAATTCTGACATTCTCATGCTATCTATATCATCGGACTCTACTGGGAGTCATGCATTACCTATATTTGATAAATGTACTTGCTACACTCAGGCTTCCTCCATAAGTCATTCCTTCTTCCCCTCCCCTCAGTGCCTATTTGTCTCAGGTCCTGAGCTTCAAATACTGAAAGATTTGAACTGCAGTCTTATCTCCACAAGTTACTGACTTTGTGAATTTAAACATATTTGACTACTCTGGGTCATTGTGTCTGCATCTGTAAAATAGCACCTACCTATGAAGAGTAAATGTGTTAACACACACATTAGCACAGTGGCCTGAGAAAATGCCCAACAAATGTTGACTGTTATTATGCCACTCTTTTTTTTTTTTTTTGCATTTCTGCCCTTTCTGTACCTTCTTAGTATAGGCATTAATTGGTTAATTTCCCTAATTTCTTCATCATTCAACTTTCCTCTGTAGAAACCTCAGATGAGGTTAAGTGAAACCCACTACCCTGTCTTCACTTCTCAGAGGGTACTTTGTTCCTCCTGTCTTCTTCTTATACTTTCTTACTTATCCTTAGCTTCTGGAAATACCTTTCTTTGCCTGTAGTGCCCTTGAACTCTATCTTCTTTATTTCCTGTGGTTTATTTAAGTTCCTGCTTACCCACCTCTTCTGTCTCCTCTAGTCTCTGATGACTTTCCTTTGTGCCTTTGGACATTCTTGTTTCTTTTCCTTTTTTATACTTGTCCTTCACGTTTGGCTCAGTGACACTATTCTCTTATACATACATATTCTTTTCATCTTTGTAGAGATTACATGTAATTCTCTTTTATAGAGAGAAATAGCATTCATTTATTCATTCATTGAGTGAATATTATTGAGAGCCTGCTATCTTCAAGGGACTGGATCAAGTCTTTGGGAGACAGAAATTAAAGGCACAGTTCCTGCTCTTAAAGAGCTCACAGTCTAGTGGGGAAGCAGATGAATAAACAAATTCTACTTTGGTAACATGGCTATGAAAGGGCCAATGCAAGGTGAATTGAGAAGGGGTAATTAGTAGAAATTGAGGTGGAAGGAAGAGGTATGAAGGAAAGCATTCCAGAACTGTTGACATCAGAGTTGAGTTTCAAAGCATGAAAAGAAATAAGCCAGGAGGAGTGGAGTGTGAATATGTTGGGAGTGCAGATTTTAGTTAGGGGGGCCATTTTGCCTCTGCATTAAGTCAAATCCTTCATAGTTGTGGAATAAAAAGTAGTTCAGCCACTGTGGAAAACCATTTGGAGATTTCTCAAGGAACTAAAAGCAGAACTACCATTTGACTCAGCAATCTCATGACTGAGTATATACCCAAAGGAAAATAAATCATTCTACCAAAAAGACACATGCACCTATATGTTCATCACAACACTATTCATAGCAACAAAGACATGGAATCAACCTAGGTGGCCATCAACAGGGGATTAGATAAAGAAAATGTGGTACACATAAAACATGGAATACTCTGGAGCCATAAAAAGAATGAAATCATGTCCTTTGCAGCAACATGGATGCAGCCGGAGGCCAATATCCTAAGTGAACTAATGTGGAAACAGAAAACCAAACACCGTTGTGTTTTCATTTGTAAATGAGAGCTAAACATTGGATACACATGGTCAGAAAGATGGGAACAATAGATACTGGAGACTACTAGAGGCAGGAGGGAGGGAGAGGGACAAGGGCTGAAAAACTACCTATTGGGTACTATGCTCAGTACGTGGGTGATGGGTTCATCTGGACCCTAAACCTCATCATCATACAATATACTCTTGTAACAAACCTGGGCATGTACCCCTACATCTAAAATAAAAGATGGAGGAAAAATCTTTCATAGCTGAATTACTTGACTACTCATTATATCAGATGATTTATTGAAACCTAGCTAGAGGATGTCCTGTAGTTGCCATCCTTATCAACGATAACCTTTCTGACATCTTTTCTTCTGATGTATTTTCTAAACTTTGCATAAAAGTTCTCACTTCTAATAGTTTTAATTAATGCAAATAATATGCCTCATGGGTTTATTCAAATGAATTGATAACCAGGTTCCCTCTCATCTTGTGGTCTCTTGACTTCATAATAAAACTGTTTTCAAAGGGGTCCAATCTTTACAGGATCCTTATTTGTTATTACTATTTTTGTAGCGCCCTCCTCCTTCCTGCTCTTCCCACTCCTCCTCCTTCCTCCTCCTTGCCCTTCCTTCCTTGTTTGCCCTTTCTTATCATCACTCAACTCACAACAGAAGCTTGTAGCTCAGTGAATAACAAGGTGAGCCCAAGCACATAGGGTAGAGGCTTGGAAAAGAAATGTGGACACTGAGGCAAGATAGGCCCTTGATATCCACCCAGCCAAAGGCAACCTGAGGAACTCTAATGATAAAGGCACAGCATAGTATTTGAATGTATTTAAAAGTATTCAGTATTTGTAGAACACAGTGATAGGCAATAATAAGCCACCCAGGCAGGTGGGAAACCTGGCTGGAATTTTTATTGTCTTTGTGTTGAAATTATACATTAATTGAGAAAGCATTAAAATATTTTAAATATCAAGTCAGTAACCATGACTGTGGTATATGTTTTCATTTATTCAGTCTTCTTTTATGTCTGTTAGTAGAATTTTAATTTTTTTCCATAAATGTACATTTATTGTAAAGTTGACTCTCAGATGCATTACAGTTCTCTTCTTATTGTGAATGGTACTTCATTTTCTACTTGGTTATTGCTGGGACGGAGGAACACTATTGACTTTTGTAAGTTGATCTTGCCTTAAGGCAAATTTGCCAAACTCTTACTACTTTTAATAGTCTGTTGGCTTTGTTGATTTTCTATGTAGATGATCATATTGTCAGCAATGAATGACAATTTAATATCTTTTATTCCAATGCTGGTGTACCAGTTCTCAACTGCTGCAAACAAATTATCCCAAAACTTAGCAGCTTAAAACAATAGACATATATGATCATACATACAGTCTCTGAGGTCAAGAATCCTGGAATCTGACCTAGTGTCAGAAATGGCATAGCATTATTTCACCTTATTCTATTTGTTAGAAGCAATTCACTAAATTCAATCCAAACCAGGGGAGAAAATTAGTCTCTACTTTTCAAAGAACTTTCAAAGACTCTGTGAATATATTTCAAGCCACCACATCCTGTAATCTTTTTTCTTGTTTTCTATTTTTAAATTCTTGTCGGCAAGAGCATCCCATGACAGGTTATATAGTATCAGACACAAAGGGGAATTTGTTTTGTTCCAGATATTAAAGGAATAGAGTCTGAGGTTTGTCTGCCAGCTATCATGTTGACCTTAGTTTTTTGGTATAGTATCTATAGCAAATGAAAGGAGTTCTCTTCTATTCCTGGCTACTGAGATTGTTATTGTTTTACCACAAGGAAATATAAACTTCATGAAACACTTTTGCATTCATAGATGTTTTTTCTTTCTTTTCTCCTTTAATATTGGGGTTTCTGATATCAAACCATTGTTGCATTTTGGGAAAACCACACTTGGCTTGTTTTAAATACATTATTGGGTATTTACTTAGATCGCATGTTATACAGGATTTTTCCACCTATATTCATAAGTTAAATAGACCTGTAATTTTTTTCTTGTGCTGTCCATATTGATTTTAGAAATCAATGTTTTATTAGCCTCCTAAAATGAGTTAGGCTGCTTTCCTTCTTTTCTGTATTCTTTAACTTGGAGGTTTTGTGGCATGCCTTTGTTACAGGGTGGCCTTCTTTTCCTTTCCACACTTCCATCTTCTCATGCCTGGTTTGGTTTACATGCACCCCTTCATGGTCTGTGCCTTCTTTTCTGACTCTGTGTTGCTTATATATAGCAGGGGATGAAAATTTATATTGTTGGGCTCAGATGTGCATTTAATGGTAATAATTTTCTATGACTGACTCAAACTTCCTTATGATCCCTTCATGAGGTCAATGATAGAGGCAGGGAAGGACAACATAAGGATATGTGGTGGTAGTGAAATTTGCAAAATATAAAGAAAGTAGCTCAGTAACATGGTTTAGCACAATTGCATTTTGAATAAATATTCTCTCCCCTCCCTCTCTCTCTTGGGTTCTAAGATGATTTCTTTGGTTTGAGGGACATTTTCTTGCATTTGTGTTGATGAGGGGAAGGGAAGCTGGCTATCTGCATATGCATTTACTTGACAACAGACAAGCTGAAGAGGCATCAGAAGACCAGAGGGCAGCCCAAGCACTGGAACCAGGCCGTCCCTCTAGTCACAACACAGGCACATAACATACGCAGATGCCTTCTTGGGAAAGTAGTCATGGGGACTGGGGAATTTTTGAGACATGACAAATGGCCACTGACCTTTAATGAAAATAAACCAACCTGAATGAAACCTTTAATACTGAGAGACACTGAACTTAGTTTAATTAGGAAGTTTAAGTATTTTTTTCCTTACTACTCAGTTATAGAAACATAAAGAATTCTCCAACGTTTACATATTTCAGTGCAGTGGATAAAAATCTGACCTTACTACAATGAGACTGACTAACAATTTTGGCTTCCTTATTTTGGAACCTTACCCATTAGAGACCTTGTTTCCTGGTCTCCCCAGATCCTATCCCCGTCCTGGTTCTGCGCCAGAGGAATGGGTATTGGGTAGAAAGCTGCAGTCCATGCTGGCTATATGGCTAGTGAGCTATATGAGCACTCTGCCTCTTAATTTTCTAACCCGTAAAATGGGAAAACTAAAATAAATGAACCTTGAAATCTTTCCAGCTTATGGATTTTTTTTCACAATCTTCCCCCATCCCAGCACTTTCTTCTCTTTCTCATCAGGTGTATTTCCTAATCAGACTTTCCTAATCAATGATTCAATTTTATTTGCTCCCTTCATTGGTGTCTCTGTGGATTTGACTTAGGACAGGTCACACTGTGTCTATAAAATGGATAACACTAGTTCAAGTCCAGTTAGATTCCATAGCTACTCTATATGGCATATTGCCCCTCTCACCTCCCTCCTTCCCCACTTTCTTCTTGAGAATAGTTCATTGTGAAGAATTCCACTGGCATTTCATACCCTTCAAGTTCTACATCATACAGCCTGTGTGGCTCTAAACGCAGGTTTTAAAAATCAAAAGCACCAAAGCACAGAGGCTGGTTGGATCAGGAAAGCAATAGTGCACTTTTCTGATTACACTATTTCCCCAACAAAACATGAATGTGAACAAATGAATCTTACAGAATCACTGGTGCTGGGGAGAATTCTTTTTTTTTATATTTTATATATTTTTTTTTTTTTGGTGCCTAGTAGGGTTATTTCCCATCTTCCAAAGCCTAAGCCCTAATGAGCTCCAGGGGGACAGAAGTCTGTCAATCACAAGGTACTTTTCAAGTATAGTCATCTCTGCGCCATCAGAGAACCACGAGGCATGAAATAATTAGAAAGCCCAGAGTAACTGCTCTGTTTTACAAGAGCAAAATCCGTATGTGGATCATTTACATAAACTTGTCACTTCCCATTACAGTTCTAATGTCAGCTGGGTAGTAATCGCAGGCATGCTGGGGGAGGGGAGGTCAAGGTAGGCTGTGCCTCCATATTGGAAGCCCAAGGTACGCATGTGTTGTGCCTGTCACCACCCCCACCTGCACTGACTACTGAATTAGTGGAAAGTATCTTTTCTTTTCCATTAAATAAGAACTATTCATGCTGCTATGGCAGCAGACCCTGTGCTTAAGAGAGAGAAAAAAGTGCTTCTGCATCAAGCTATTGTTAGGGGAGAATTCACTTTGAGGAGCATTTCAAAGCTGATCCGACTGGGGAAAGAATCATGTTAAATATTTGCTATGAAATATTTATAAGAAGAGCACAGGAGCAATTGACAAAGTTGCCTGGGAAAATAAGTATTTCTCCTCATTTGGACATTTTAGGTTGGGGGGTTTAAATGCCCTACGGAGAACTTATAGAAGTGCAAATACATGTGTGATGTGTGTTCATAAACGCGCATGTGCACACACATACAAGCACACTCACACACATGGTTGAATGGATTGATAGGATTTAAGCCAATCTGCATCTGAATGCTATTTCCCAAATACAGCCGCAATAAGAGGTCACTGAGGACTGTCTTGATAATTGTGTTTGAAGAAGCCCTGTGCTGATGCCGGCAGAGCAAGGCGCCTTAGCTGTACCCAGGCAGCCACGGCCATGTGGCAGGCAGCCATCTTACAGGTGCTTTTTACATATCCGCACCCTAAGAAAGGGACTCTTGGAGGGGACAGACTCCCTGCAACCCCATCCTTTATTCCATCAGCTTGATACCCAAGTGTATGCATTGAGAAAGGAAAAGGATGATTTGTTTGAAGCCAGAATAAATGTTTTCAGAGTACAGCGTTGCCATCTATGTGGCTTATAGGTTAAAAAAAAAAAAAATTGATCCGAAACCCTGCCCACCTGAATATACAATGATGCAATAAAATGTGGCAAATGATTTATTGATTTATATGGTTAAAAGAAGCTCTGTATCAACTGTGTATAATTTCAGTATCTGTGGGGCTCTTCTCTCTATCGGTAAGAGAGAAATGAAAATATCCTGTTTTAATGCAATGTCTCCAATAAATAAATCACATATTTAACTCAGTATTTGCCACATAAGCCTTGCAATCATTTTGTGTAGTATGTTATACCACTGTGAAGCTAGTGTACTGTAGTGTGATTAGC
This sequence comes from Rhinopithecus bieti, assembly GCF_001698545.2. Classification (NCBI taxonomy): domain Eukaryota; kingdom Metazoa; phylum Chordata; class Mammalia; order Primates; family Cercopithecidae; genus Rhinopithecus; species Rhinopithecus bieti. Next base: position 179,039 of record NW_016824513.1, on the reverse strand, counting down.
ATAAGCAACCAAATAGCTAACTAGGTAGTGTATACCCTGTTACTGATGCTTATTTTAGCCTATAAATCCTATAGAGAATTTTTGCTCTATGCCAATTTTATTAATCAACAAACACATAGGCTTCTGGCCAAAAGGGTGAGTGCTCTGAAATGACCAGTTACAGTCATCTCTGTAGTATCCGACTTTGTCTGAGCCGGCCACGATTACCTAGTGGCGAGGCAGGCAGAAGGAAGACGCACGGCTGTGGTGGGGGTCTGAACCACAGCCAGGCTGTTTCTTATCTAAGAGTTCACCAAGTGGGAAAGCATTGTGGATGGATTTAAATCAGCTTTTTTCTCCATCCCCCCTCCCTTGCACGCAACAAAAGTCTAAATCCCTTTTCAGGCCAGATTGCCCCATTTCCCTGCATGGGCCAGGCAGATTGGAAAAATGTTTGTCATTCAGCTTTTCTCCGGGCTAATCAGGAGACACTGGGGTGGTGGGATTTCTGCCTTTCATCTATGGAGCCTGCCTCTAAAAGCAGCCGTGCAGAGGCCTCTAGGCCTGCTCGAGAGCTGGGCTGCCTGTCATCTCTGCAGACAGATATAAAAATATTGTTAACCACGAGCCTAAGCAGAGGGTTTAACAGGGATTTGAATCTAAAATGTGATACTCCACATAGACCAACTTGATTTGGTCCAACAGAGCCGAACCCCTTATTCTCTTCTAACAAAGTGTGTCACATAATGGAGGAGATTTTGATGGGATTTACGACGTCTCTGTTTCAGGACTGCTGCTGAATAGATCTAAACTGTGAATGAACGTAGCTGCCTCCGGAGCTATCCTGACAAGAGGCCTCGGTCCATCTGACTCACGCATCAAGGTCTTATTGGAGGACAACTTTCAAGTTCACAGGGGTGCTGTCCCGAGCATGCAGTGGCAGCTGCGCCAGGCAGGTGTGAAGCAGTGAGGTTCCTTATGGAGCCACAGCCGGTGTCAGAGGGTTACTACACAGTGATTCCTGTACCTTCTATATTGGGAACTTAAGTGACCTTTTGAACCTGACAATTCTGGACAATAATTACTTGTAAAGACAATGGACACCAATCATAAGGAGGGAGTATAAAGTGGTGGCTAGGGTCTAAGAGGGCACAATTTGACTCTTGGCTTCTCCACTCACCAGAAAACCTTGCCCAGATCACTCTCAACAACTTGGTTTCTTCATCTATAAAATGGGAATAATAATTGTATTTTCTCCCTGAAATTGTTTTGAGGAATATGGGAGGCAGTGCATGTTCAGCACTAAGTCTAGACCATAAATCCTTCATATGCAACATTGCTAGCTACTGCTTGCAGCTCCATCAGCAGTTAAGAATGGCTTGCGACCTTACCTGAACCACAGGCTGACTCACTCATAGCTGCGCTGTCTGAAAAAGCAATGGCCAACATTCCAGAAGCAAAAATGAGGCAATGACATACATTCATATCCATCTGCCAAGAGACTCTTTTGGAAAGTCCTATATTTCAGGCATAAGCAAAATCTAGAAAATAATATAATGAATACTCATAGATGCTTCATGGAACTTTGACAAATTTTAATGTTTTGCAGGGTTTATTCAGATGGTAGGAAATAAACCACTCATAATTTTGTTGAGTTACTCCGTGCCTCTCCTTGAGCCCGTTCTTCTTCTTACCTTCCCCCTTCTGTCCCAAGATGATTACTGTCCTGAAGGTGAGTTTGAACAATCCTCAACATGTTTTTATGAAATTCATATATTGTATAGCTATGATAATAGCTGTAAATGTTCATAAACAACACTAAGTTTTGTTTTATACAATTTGGTTTTTATATTTAACATTTAAGTCCACCACTGGCTTTTCTCTTAATATTATGTTTTATATTTAGTCATATTTATACATTTTTATAAACAAAGAGACATAGATTTGTACTGCAGTTTAAATGTCCATTTCATGAATTAATTTTTCCATTATCTCATTGGTAGACATTTAGACTGTTTCTACTTTTTTCTACTTAAATAATACCCCAGTAAACACATACCTGCATGTGTTCTTCTGTGTATAGGTAAGTGCTTGTCTACATTTATACTGTTTGGCTCAGATCCTATTCCCTTAGAGATAATTCGGTATAAATATATGTGAGGAGAATTACTGGTCCTTAGGGACATACGTCTTCACCGTTATTAGATATCACCAAATTGCTTTTAACACCAGCAGAATATGAGAATTTAAGGGAAACATTTAAAGGGAAGAAAATATATTAAATGATGTTTACTCACCCAACTTTCTTTGGGTTTCCAGGAACTGATTTAGGAGGTAATGCTGCTGCTTTCTTATCAGTAGTTATGGAGTACAGGTTACTTTTTTCCTCCCAATGTTAATTATCCCCTCTGTACCCTTTTGTAGTCTTGTATATCCTGCTGTTGATAATAGAATGTTCCTGGAGAAAACCAGACCCTCGACTTGGGTCAAAAGGTTAGGAAACAAATCATCTCCTGTAGTCTTTAAATACCCTTCTTCCTGAAGAGCCCCACTAAAAGTGAAGCTCCTTAGAAATGAAACAACCAAACTGAAAATGGTTCATTAAAGAATTTCAGGTCTCTACATTGACTCTCCTTTTATAACAGGGCACATACACAGAAGGGAGTGGGTAGAGAGACGTAGCTGGACAACAGCATCCTGGACACGATCTTTCAGCCCCAACCGGAACGGAGCTTGTGATTGTGCTGGAGGAAATACAGTTCACGTTTTCAAGAACCCTGATGAGTCAAGTTAAGATTTAAAAGATGCTTGAATGTCTTTTAATAAAATACCAGTCCAGAAATGATTTCACATAATTACACTAGTAAAAAAGCAAATAATTTTATTTTAGTCCTGTGTAAAATTAATCACAGGAATAGGAAATTAGCAACAGAAAAAGAGAGATAAACAATTGTTTTCAATTCTTTTGGGAGGGGGCATTTCCCTGTATATATGATAAAGAATAAATATACGTGTACATGCTACATGCCCACAATTCCAAAGCCAAATAAAATTATTTTTGTATTACTTGCTATTTTGAATCATGAGTGCCATTACTTCCCTTCATTATTATGTCTAATTGTAAGTTGACTGTACCAGGAAATGAACTACAGTTAATTTAACAGTCAACTAGTGACCAAACTGGAGCTATAAAGGGCAGATTGTTGGCATTAATTAGAGGCTTCTGTTTGGCTTTTAGATTCTTATCTATTTGACCTTGTGTCTTCTATAATCTGGCTGAAGGTTTTCTGGGTCAGCTGAGGGCTTCTGAGTCACAGCACTTTGAACTCTGCAGTAGCTGGTTTCACTGCAGAAATGAACTAACATCAGGATGATAATGCAAAGAATCCCTAGCTCTGCCCACAAGTTTTCTCAGCCAGATCCTGAATAAGAAGGAAACTTCTTGTTTCTTTCTTTCCCTACAACAAAACATCTGTCAGTTTAAACAGGTTTTTAGGAAATAGCCAGAATTTGAACACAGATTCTAGGTGCAAAGCTCCCCTGTTACCCTCTACACTATCTTTCACATGAATAGCTGATGCTTAGCTATATGAAGTGCCAGACACTATGCTAAGAGCTCATGCATTCCCTTTCTCAACCCTTACAAGTATTTTATTATTTAGGTACTATTATTATGTAAATACACCAAAATGTAATGACTTGAACAGGATAGAAGTCTACTTTTCTTATAAGTCTAGTAAATATATGCCTCTGTTCCATCCAGGGACCCAGGAAGCTGGGGTGGTTCCTCAGCATGTGGCTTCCATAATTGTTGCAATTATTACCATCTACACGCAGGAGAAAGCGGAAAGAGAGCGTGAGGAGTGCACCTCCAGGACCCCTGTGTCCTGACCTAATTCCCATTCCTATTCCCTCAGACATAATTCAGTCATGGCTACACCTGGCTATAAGAGAGACAAGGAAATACAGTCTGGTAGAGCAGGCATGTACTCAGCCATTATTCTACTACTGTGAGAGAAAGGATTTCAGTGCTGACACTGGTCATTTATTTATGGACATTCAGGCTTCTTTGAAACCTTAACTAAACCCATTAGGTCTCTGGGCAACTTTCAGTCTCCACCAGTTATCATCTATATTTTACTAATGAGGCAAATTCAATTTAGCAATTTGAAAAACTAGCCCAACGTCACATACTTAGTAGAGGCACTGGGATTCAAACCCAGGTAATGTGAGGCTAAAAACTGAGGATTTAAATGCCATCTACACCGATGCCCTGAGTAATTAATTCTTTGGTGAGTCACTTCTCTAAATGGATATTTGTTGTGGGATTCTACTTAACTCTGCTGGAAGATTGCGGTAATCAGAAATTTTCCATTATAGAAACAGTGAAGATGAGTCCTGGCGTTCCCCATTGTCTGAGTTCAGGAGGCTAAAAGCCTACAGTGATTATCATGTCTTTGGAAGTGAGGTTTCTGTGGTACAGGTAAAAACCTCAGGATTTTCGTGGTTAGAAGATATTAAGTGACAAAGGAAGGTATTACTTTAAGTCATCTCTAATTAGGTGCTTTGGTTTAACACACCCAGTCAAGGATATTTTGAGCTGAAGCTTAAAAAAACCCAAGCTGCCTCTTTATAAGTCACCATTAATGCGTAGATGAAAGGTATTTTGAACTTGGGGAACTATTGTCCATCAGCTCAACTATGTAGCTCATAATATGACATACAATTAGTGATTTTATTTACATTTCTATTAAGAGTGTTTTTTAGAGGAGGGGCAGTTTGGGTATTACAAAGAGAAAAACAGGAAAAATTTACATGAAAGGTGAATATTAACTGTATTTAAATAAATACTATTAATTTTTAGCTCCAGAAATGAATAGAAATGAATGCTAATTTGTGTAACTCAATAGATGTGTAACCAAAACAAATAATTACCCTCCTTAATTCGAGCAAGGGCTGCTCTTCCTAAAATACCAGAGATCTGAAATCTGATTTTTCTCAGTATGAATGCTTGGGCAAGTTACCTTTAACCTCCTTCATCTGTACAATGGAGACACAAACATTTTTTACTTATAGATTTGTTGTGAGAATTAAATGGGATAGTTCATGGAACAACATTAGCATTGTACATGGTAAGCAATGAGTAAATGTTGGGGATTAAGATAACTGTCGCCACAGTACATTTGAATTGCTGGTGGAGGTTAGGGATGTGGATAACAAATTCTGTAAGACTGTGAAAACACAGTAATGTGGAGGGAAGGCTTACCTCATTTAACAGATTCATTCAAAGTGTTAATTCAGAACTTTGCTAATGCCGGCTGTCAGAATCTTGTGATGAACTAAAGATTTCAGTTAATGTCTTTTTTAATCTTCCCAGGCAAAAATAATCATCACTTTCCTTTCTGTGACTTCTTTGCTATTTCTCCATTCTTCTATCCTTCTACTTAGCACCCTGTGTCACAGGTATTTGTTTGCCTGTTTAGACTCTGCAAACTTCCCTGGTGACCAAGTGACATGTGGAACCCTCCAAGCCAGGGACCACATTTCCTGGCTCCCTGCACAGTGCCTGGCATAAAGCAGGGTCTCCATAAATGTTTCTTTAACGAATGTCTAAATGGCCTGGTGGAGGTTGCTGGCACACTAGAAGAGGAGCCTGGAAGTACCATGTTATATTTTTCTAGTCTGCTAATAATCAAACCTTTTCACACTCAGTTTCTTCATTTGAGAAATAGTCCATCCAGTGTGCTTCCCTTGCAGAGATGCTGTGATAATTAATGAGACTCATTGGAAAGGAACGATATTCTCTATCCCTTTGAAGTTTGGTTTTACAAGAAGATCTTTATATACAAGGCTGTAAAAATTCTGTTCTCCTTCCTGCCCTTTTTTCCCTCAAGCCCAAAGGTCCAGGAGAGATTATCTGCCTATGAAACTTCCATTTCGTAAATGCCAGTCTCCCCTGTAGTATAACCTGCAGTGTACTCGGCCCGTCAATCCAAGCCCCGAGGCCTTCTCTTTTCACAGATCAATTTGTGAGCATGCAGACTGGAAACCCCTGATAGCTTGAGAGTTGTCAGCAAATGGACTAGGGAAAGCCATGGTTTATTCACAGATGCTCTTGACCTTCTGTGTTCTTTTCGAGGTTGCCCACGTCTTCACTGAAGAAACCACTCGAGAGGGCTTGGCAGGAGCCATGCTCTGTGCTAGGCATTGGGCCTGGATAGTGCACAGACAGGTGAGTTGTGACGTTACCATAGAGAGCCGTAAGTCCAATGCAAAGAGGTGTGTAGGGGGTAGGTACAGGTCAGGAGGCAGCTCGGGCAGGATGAACCTGGAGTACAGTTAAGAGGATGGGGAGCCATGTCAGGCAAGGAAATGGTACCTGGGCCAGGTGTGAGGGATGAAGAGGATGGATTAGTTTTGTGAACTTGCGTTTAGCCTCACTGAGCCTCCATTTCCTCATCTGTAAAATAGATATAATAAACAACATGGGGGTTAAAAAAATAAATGAAATGATTTTGTAAATTCCAAAATGCTCTATAAGTATCCATTATTATTTGTATCTTCTAGTTGTTTTCCATAAGCTAAGCAGTGAAGACATGGTATTTAAGACCGGCCAAAGCTGAGCTGACACCAGTGGTACCAACATTGTGCTCTTCCCTGGGTGTGGTGTACCGAGCCCTCCACAAGGTGAGGATCGGGGACTGTGTTGGGGAGTGGTAAGAAGACAGGGGATGGAAGCCTTTGGTACCGTCCTTTCATGCTGGCAGCAACCACCCAAGGTAGTGTACAGTGGCATCCTAACTGGGATGCAAAAGAAAGAATGCACTAAGTTTTAGGTGACTGCTAGTATCCATAAAATAACATAGTTTAGAGAGCAGCAAGATGCTTTTCTGCATGTTTGAATGTGACCCTACCTGAGTTGAATTTCCATAAAATGTTTCATCTCTGAACTCATAAATTTAGGAACGTTACACATTCCAGTACCAAAAATGCTAGCCTCTTGACCCTCCAGCCTGCTTTCAACTTTACTTTTTCCATTATCTAGTAATCACTCTCTTGTCAATAGCTTCAACTGGTTTGTCTTTTTTTTTTTTTTTTTTTTTTTTTTGAGTCTCTCTCTGTCGCCCAGGCTAGAGTGCAGTGTCACGATATTAGCTTGCTGCAACCTCCGCCTCCTAGGTTCGAGCAATTCTCCCTCCTTGGCCTCCCAAGTAGCTGGATCTACAGGTGCCCACCACCATGCCCAACTAATTTGTTTTTTTTGTATATTTGGTAGAGATTGGAGTTTCCTCACATTGGCCAGGCTGGTCTTAAACTCCTGACCTCAAGTTATCTGCCCGCCTCGGCCTTCCAAAGTGCTGGATTACAGGTGTGAGCCACTGCACCTGGCCTGTCCGTTGTCTTTTCAAAGCATTTGCCTTTAAACCCCCCACCCCAGATCAGTCCAGGCTTAAACCCAGTCTTCTGAGTGTTGCTAGAGAAAATCATGCAACTGTGAGATTAGCACTGCTACAAATTCAGGATTTCAGCAGCTATCTGATGTTCTTCTATCATGGGAAAATATTTTAAAATATTATTGGATGTATTTTTCCTTTCTGGTCATTCCTCCTGCCACCCATAGAAGCCAAGGGCACCCCTTACTTTAGGGGGAAGGCAGTAGTAGCCAGCCAAAAACAAAGGAGTCAGTGTTGAGCTTCTGACTTCCAAAACAGGCTTCTGAAATTCATTTCAGGGAAAATAGATGTGAAAGCCAAGATTTTCATTTGCAAGATCCAGGCTTTGTTGAGAGAAGGGAGGATTTGTGGGTTCTAAGGTAACAGAATAGAAAACTAGAGCATAGTTTACAGTGATAACCATAGAGTGGGGAGGATGAATGATGAGCTGTGATGTATGGTGGTTTCCTGTCAAACCAGAGGGCAACAAGGCAAAGCAAAACAAAACAAAGCAAAACAGAAACTCTTGCTGGGCTGGAGGACTGTAACTTGATGTGAGAGGCATAGGAACAACAGGACATTGAGAGGTGACTGCGGTTTGAAAACCTTACTGAAGTTGGGGTAGAAGGTGAGGAAGCAGCATGGAGATCTCCTGGAAAGATCTGGGAATCCTGGAACTGACAGAATTGTGTAATCCTTTTCAACCGGGACTCTGAAATAAGGCTGTTCCTTACAATGGTCCTGGTAACATGGAGTGACCACAGTCAAGAAAACAAAAGAAAAAATGCCACGTTTAGGTACAGGGAAGCTCTGATATGGGCTGTGTCCCCCCTAAATCCCTCCACTTGGCGTAGAAGATCTCCAGATGTCCCACGTGCCCTGCTGGGAAGATGACGTGCAGAGGGACTCTGGGAGGTAGAGAACACTCTTCACCAACGCTCTTGTGTCCCTCATGAGGACTCCTCCTCCTCTTTCTGTTCTTCCAATGCTGATGCTTTCTCCACACCAGCACTCTTCTGGCCTTACACGTAGCTCATGTTTTACACGGATCGTCCTCAAATTTGTGTCTTTGAGTCTAAAGAACAGATGCTGCTTCATACTTTTACCTCTAGAGCTTGGTTTATAATTGAATTTCAGAGTATATTTATCAGGTGAATGAATTAACTTTTGTGCATCCTGCATGGAATTGAAATCTTCCAGCATCTTTGCCACTTTAAGATGATATAACGCCATATGTTTGGCCTGCAAATAAATATTTACAAGATACTTCCAAGTGGAATCTTAGTGCCTTTGTTGAGATATTGACCCCTATAGGTAGTAAGTTTCATATTTTATTTTATTATTTTATTTATTTGTTTGTTTTTGAGAGAGAGTCTTGCTGTGTCACCCATGCTGGAGTGCAGTGGTAGGATCTCAGCTCACTGCAACCTCCACCTCCTAGGTTCAAGTGATTCTCCTGCCTCAGCCTCCCGAGTAGCTGGGACTACAGGTATGCGCTACCATGTCCAGCTAATATTTTGTACTTTTAGTAGAGATGGGGTTTCACCATGTTGGTCAGGCCAGTCTTGAACTCCTGACCTCAAGTGATCCACCCGTCTCAGCCTCCCAAAGTGCTGGGATTACAGGAGTAAGCCAACGCGCCTGGCCAGTTCCATATTTTAGATAATTAGTTTATTTGCCACTTGGCAGAGAAAATTTAGGAATAAACAACCTAATACTTTGGAGTAATACAATGTAACCCAAAGGTCACTTAGCCTAAAGCCTCCACCCTGTGATAGTAGGTTTCTAAGCCCTTCCTCAAAGTGTCCATAGGTTACTTGCAGAAATCCCTAGAGGGATGCATTACTTGTGTCCACGAATCAGACTGTCGGGTACTGTCATCGTATGGTACCCACTCCACTCTTCTCTTGCTTTGGTTCCAAACTGTGATGTCTGCTGGCCATGAAGCCACTTAGAACAATGTCGCTTCTGCCCATGATGTGAACAGTAATGCCCATGAAAAAAGTCGTGAAGCTGTCCGTCTTTGGCATATTAAAGTAATACTAGCATCTATGAAGAAGCTGAGAAAATAACTTTCTCCATAATTCTGGACCACATTTTATCACGGAGCTCCTGAGCTCATGGTGTCACAGTTTTGCAAGCTTATGGTTATCCCCTTTCACAAAGAAGAACTCCATGGAAAAAGTTGGGAAATGAATACTGCACCATTCCCTTCAAACTCCTCTGGGAAAGCCCTCACTGAAACTCTTCTCTCTGTTTCCAGTTACCAAACAACAGCAGCCACAAAACTCCAATGCATATTAACAGAAGCAAAGAATAAGTTTAATGGACTAGGGGAGAGAAGGAAGAAAGGATATTGTCTTCACTAGCAGAATTTAGGTAGCAATTCTTCCTACTCAAAATGCTGTTTCAAAATACCTTGTATATGGTGAAATATAGCATCATGACTGCTGGAAAAGGAGTTTATTCTTTCCCTCATAAACATGGGGAAATGGGAGACAAAAGAGTGGATAAACCAGATTAGGAAATGACATCTTAAAAGATACTTTGTCTTGCAGCTATATAAAGAATGCAGATCAGAACGACTCCTGGACATTAACCCACTGAAGGTCTACCTGAAGAACTTCCCACTCCTGCTGTACCTTGTACGCTGATTCTATCACCCCTCGGGAGTTTTGCCACTGACTTCACCATTTATTTTCCCATCATAGTGTGCTGTGTCCCTCAGACTTAACGTAGCCTGTTTGTCTTCTGAATAGAGACTTGTCTATGTTGAGCCATACATCTGCCTCCTCCTTCTGCTTGACATAGGCCTCCACCAGCTGGACTCAAACTTCAATCACGCCCGAACCAGACCTACCCCTGGAAAACTCTCCTATTCTTGTACTTGGATCCAGTAACTCCCAGTCTTATACTAAGATCCAGAATAATTCCTTTGGATTATAGTTTTAAACATTGATGCTCAAAAGAAAATAGAATCCTGGGGTGAGCATGATGGCTCATACATGTAATCCTAGCACTTTGAGAAGCTGAGGTCAGAGGATCGCTGGGGGCCAGGAGTTTGAGACCAGCCTGGGCAACATAGCAAGACTTCATCTCTACAGAAAATTCAAAAATTAGTTAGGCATAATGGCGTATGTCCGTAGTTCTAGCTACTTAGGAGTCTGAGGCAAGAGGATCACTTGAGCTCAGGGCTTCAAAGTTACAATGAGCTATGATCAGGCCACTGCACTCCAACTTGGGTGACAGAACGAGGGGCTGTGTCTAACAAAAAATAAATGAAAATAGCATTCTGAAGATAGATGGTGGCGATGATTACACAACACTGAGCTATACACTTTAAAATGGTTAAAATGGGGTATGTGTGTGTGTGTGTGCATGTACAAAGGTAATGATTAAAATGGGTTCATTCTTTTGATTTGAGAAGTTTAAAATTAAAATTGTGAACATTTACGTACTTTAAATGATTTTTTTCCCGTAACAGTGTAAGTAACAAGGAAAGAGAAAGAGAAATGGAAAATAGAAAATTTTTGTAAAATTCTTCAAAAATATTAAATGAATTGGATCAAATTTACATCAAGTACTTTTGCAGTATGTGCTTGGATATGCATAGACAGCTTCTATTTTTCTCATTGTGGGTTTGAGTATTTCTTTCCCTGGTGGAGGTCTATTGCCTCTCAAGAGAGAGAAAAGTTGTGGAAACAAAACGAGGCTTTGTGCATCTTTCACAAGGGCTGGTTGTTTTAGAAGGAATTTCAAGGAAGTTGGGAATCTTAAAATTGTGTTTTGTTTCATAGCTAGTAAGTTTTCTCCTATCACTGAGGTCCCACTTTTAGCAAATGCATATATAATTCTTCTTAATGCTGATGAATCTATGAGAAAAGGAGAATTTCAGATCATTTAGAAAAATCACAGGGTCCACATGATTCTCAGCTTATTCAAAGGCCTTGTTTCCAATGGGCCAAATACAAATTCTTCATTTACCACAAACCCTAAAATGTGGGAAGAAGATAGCTGAGTCAACAGGAAATAAAGGAGACAACTCTCAAACTCTGTGTAGGGAATTAAAATGCTACTGTTCCCACATACAGACATAGACAAGCCCTTGCTTTTAGGAGCTAAGGAGTGCCTTGCTTATGACCAGCTTGGGCAAAGCACAAAGACACCATGGGGCTCACTGTTAAAGAAGTTTACTTTCAGTGAATGAAGAGTATTAAATGTTACTGTAGCATACTAAGTGCACCAACTTCTTTGAATTAAGAACCCCACTGTTTGGTATACATCTTTGTCTTTTCAGAGATAAGAATTCCATTCAAACTAATAATAATCTCACCGACCAATCAAATAAATAACCTAACGTTAAAGCTACATCCAAGGCAGTGGAAGCCCTTTAACGACAGCTCACTTATCATACCCATGTCTCTGTGAAGGGTTACAGAGTTATTACTCTTACAGATTCAGGCACCAAACCACAGAAGTTCAATGATTGACTCAAGACCAGCAAAGCCGACTTGTCACAGGGCAAAGCAGAGATTTGCACCCATGCCTATCTCGTTCCAGTAGACCTTCTTATGGATAATTCAATTCCCAATTTGGGGAGTTAAATTCCATCCCTGTTCCAGCAAGGTACTTTTCTGAATCAGACTCTTCTTTTGCTGAGACCCTGCCTGATGCATTTCAGACAGTTTTGCAAGATGGCAAGGACTCCCACTTCCCCACCATGACTCACTGGAAGTACATGGCACTCATCCTTTCTCTCTTTAGCTTAACTTTTAAAAATCATGACAACCTTTCCGTAACCTAATATAAACTATAACACCTCATTAACAAAGTGTTTGATAGTGTAATCAGGAAACATAGCGACTTCAGGCAAGGAAGAAGTATAAGACAAGGTGAATGCTAAAGAAAAATGATATCGGCCCGGGAACAGGGGTTCACGCCTGTGATCCCAGCACTTTGGAAGGCTGAGGCGGGAGGATCACTAGGTCAAGAGATCGAGACCATCCTGGCCAACATGGTGAAACCCTGTCTCTACTACAAATACAATAATTTGCTGAGCATGGTGGCATGCATCTCTAGTCCCAGCTACTCGGGAGGCTGAGGTAGGAGAATGGCTTGAACCTGGAAGGTGGAGGTTGCGGTGAGCCGAGATTGGCCACTGCACTCTGATCTGGTGACAGAGTGACACTTCGTCTCAAAAAAAAAAAAAAGAAAAAGAAAAATGACATTCATGCTATGTGTTATTACAGTAATGTTCTTAGCTGTGAGATGTGTGCAAAGAGAAAAATCCTAGCTAGTAACCCATCAACAAACATGTTAAGAAAAAAGCACATTGTAGTTGGGTAACCTGCCTCATGACTGCACTTAAACCAATTAATAAGAAACAGAATCAGTTTAAGGACATTTTTTTACAAACCCATGTATCGAACTGTTTAAGGGGGAATACCCTAGAATGTCTTTCAATGATATGGTAAGAGATAGGCTCCTGAAAAAATCTAGTACCTCGAAAGCTTGATTAGAAGCTATGTATGTTAGGTCTGTTGGACTCTAATATTCATCTCTTCATTCAACGATTATTCACTTAGCTCCTACAATATGTAATATGGATTTACATGACTTTTGATGTTGCAAAGAGTAATTGATTTTTTAAAATATTTTGAAAGGAATTCATGATCATCTATTCTATTCCCATGATCCTTTCAAATATTGGTAAAAATGAGCTTACTTCTGTTTCTGCTGGGGCAGGAATACCATTAACCCCAAGGGTAGAGCAGCATTCTGCCAGAAAATTCTAGCTGCCATCCCTAAAGTCAATTAAAACCTATATGTAGTAAATTTCCAGACCCTTCATATGTTCTTCCCATTATTTCTGGCAGTAGACACATGTTGCCCTCCAAGAGCTAGCTGCGTATCCAGTACACCCATGTGAGTGGGGATTGCTGACTTAAGCAGGGATGGAGTCCTGATAGCCTTCTTTGAAAGACATTAACCTCTCTAGAGCCTTGAGACCTCAGTAGTTGAGATAAATATTTTTCCTAATAAGAGCCCAGAGGGAAAATGTCATATACTTTACTGTTTTCAGGGTTTAAACTCAGTTGCAGGCAGAACTTTTTCTAAAGGTTTCAAAAGAAAGGCAAGCCAACATGTGCAGGCATATCGCCAAGCTTCTATAACTTCTTCAGATTGCGGACATTGAGACAGAGAAAAGAAAGCTCGGGAAAGGAGGGCTGGAGAGCTGACTAGACTTTTCTTCCATGTCTGCATGGTCTGGTTTACCTTGTCACTCTATACTTAAGTAAGTTAAAAGTTTAATACACAAATGGAAAGAAGTTGATGATATTCTAATTTCATTCAGTTACCATAGGTGAGGATATTCTCTATGCAAAATTGTAGCTCACATTAGGTTTATAAGATAGTGCACCATATATAATTCATATCTTATTTAAATATCTTAGTCTATAGTCACTAGAATCTTTATTTTTATTTTATTTTAGTTTTACTTTTTCCAACTTTTATTTTAGGTTCAAGGGGTACACGCACAGGTTTGTTACATGGGTAAATTTTGTGTTGTGGGGGTTTAATGTACAGATAATTTTATCACCCAGGTAATCAGCATAGTACCTCAATAGGTAGTTTTCAATCCTCACCTTCCTCCCAAACTTCACCCTCAAGTAGACCCCAGTGTCTATTACTCTCTTCTTTGTGTCCATGTATACTCAATGTTTAGCTATCACTTATAAGTGATGACATTTGGTTTTCTGTGAGAGTTCACTTAGGATAATGATCTCCATGTCCATCCATGTTGTTTCAAAGGATATAATTTTGTTATTTGTTATGGCAGCATAGTATTCCATGATGTATATGTACCACATTTTCTTTATCCAACCTACCATTGATGGGCATGGGAGGTTTAACTGGGCATGGTTTCCTGCCTTCAAAATCTTACCTTGATTAAGTATTCCACCAGAAAAATTGAGGAGTTCGGCAGAGGTAAGAAAGAAAAAAGGCACATCATATAAGAGAGAAGACCATAGCCTGAGGAAACATGTATGTTTGTAACATCTCAAGAAACATGTGGAAAACAACTTCACATTGATCTGAAATCATGTGCCATGTGTCATAACCTCACTTTATTTCCATAAAATTGCATCATTAAGGAGTATATTTTGCTTGATTACTCTCTATCAAAGAATGTGGGTTCCATGAAAGGTTGGGTAGAAGAGTCTGTCTTACTTTTCCTCCCATATTTTCCCCTCAAATGCTGGATGAAATGGAGAGAACTACCAGTCCCTGGTGGAGGCCTCAATTCTGGGAGTGTCCCAGCCCCAATCTCCTCCCTCTGCCTGCCCTCTGAGAGGCTGAGGTGAGGGACGTGGGTACACCCATCAGCAAAACTCGATCCCAGGCCTGGGGCCGTTCCTCTGCTTTGCCTTTGCTTAAAACCTGTGGGCGGGCTCCTTTGAAGGCCAGAGAAAGGCAAGTCCACCATCTGGGAGGAGGAGACACACACATAGGATGTCACCACACTGTATCCTTAGTCCCTCATTGGACTGGGTCAGATTTGGAGGTAAGGCTGTGAAAACATCCAGCCACCCAGTCACTGCCCGGCCTCCGCCAATGTGTCCTGACTCCACCCCGGTCTTGTAAGCCCCTTTCAGACTCTCATTGCTCTGTCACTCCTGTGTTCACTTCCTATATTTTCACACAGATGTGGTTTAGTGTTTGCTTTCTAAGGCATATTTTGCATGGAAGAATGCTTCCAGTGAGCTGAGGCCCTAATTGCCAAATAATGGTTGCCAAAACATGTTATTTTGGCTTCAAGCTTGTATAGAGCTGAGGCATTTTCCCCTCCAGAAAAAAAAAATTCCATCCTCAGCAGCCCAAGGGCCATTTGCAAACACACAGGACTGAGACCTCCATGGCTCTTCCTCCAGCTGGTGAGGGTGACTCCTTGTTACTTGAGGCAGCCTCAGTGGGCCTCGATCTTTGGACGTGGGAAGCTCCATGGTGGGACCGCCTCTGGGCTGTGGGCACCAGGCTAAATGAAGGTGCTGAGACTTGCCTCCCACCAAGCCCTGCCAAGGGCTGCCTGCTCCGCCACGAGGGGTGTTCCTGCCACCCCGCGCTGCAGTGGGAAGCATCTGCCAGCTAACTGCAAACACAAGCCGCCCAGCAAGCACGGGAATTCCAAATAGAGACAAATCTAGGGCCTCAGGGGAAGCTGGATGGAACTGATCAGTATGAGAGATATCACCGCTAATTAAGTCCTGATCCCCTGGCTCCACTTGAAACAAACCAAGGAGGGATCAAGTTTTGAGAGCAGGTGCTAACTGGTTGCAAAAGAGGAGTCCATCACTTCAGCAAAAGGTTTGCCTGTACCTTGGGGAGGACACAGCTTTTCTGAGGAAAGTCATTACTGGACAAAGCCATAGGCTCTTATTTTGTCCTAGGACACAGAGGAGCTTGTAAAAAACAAAAAAAAAAACACAAAAAACAATCCTCTGCTGTGACAAAGAACTGTTGTCCTTCCCTATGTTTTCCCCTTGATGGCTGATTTACTTTCTCCTCACATGGACAATGGAGTAATTTACAGGTCAGTAAACACTCTCCTGGAGATGCCGGAGCAGTTTCATTTCAGTACAGACAATATGGGATTCGTTGTGATACAAATATCAGTCCAGAGCGGGACTGACACAGCCACCTACCCTGACTGTTTAGGAAAAAAATATTCTAAGTACAATGCATAAATAAACCTAATAAGCAAATATTTACCTACAGAAAGATAATCTGAGAGTTCCATGAGCGTTGTGTGTGTGTGTGAAGAGGGAATGCATTGTGTTAAGGATCTGGACAAACATCCTGTCAAACATCCATGATTTTTTTTCATTCTCGGAAATGTTGCCTTGATGCTAGAAATTACGACTTTGAATACCTACTAACATGTACTGGGCACTTCTATGTGCCCGGAGCTCTGCCAAGTGTTTTACATTCATTATCTCATTTGATCTTTATGAGGGCCATAGGAAGTAGATGTGACTTAGAGATGTTAAATAACACCTCTAGTAAGTGACCCGCCAAAGTTTGGAATGCCACCAGAGCGTGTATTTCTAAACATGAGGCTATCCTGCCTCCCAACTCTGGATTCGGCACAGAAATATCAAAACACTTCGCACACTAAGTGCCCAACAAATGCATTAAGTGAATGACTGAACAATGATTGAATGGTGATATTAAGGACTCACCGTAGGTTCATACTAAAACAGTAACTTGGGAAATTGTTCTGCTATATGTTAAGTCTAACAGTCTAGAGATCTCTGATTTTGGGGACAATATTTGTATTGAATAAAAAAATTATTCTGAGGGTCTTCCTTTGATCTGAGTGAAGAATGTTTTGAATCTTGACAGGGCTGGGCCTACATTTGGCACATTTTGATAACCTGCAGGCAAGTTGGCTGAAGTTGCTGGCAGTGACTCCAGAAATCATTATCAACATAATTTCCTTTTTCTTATGACATGTAATCCTTTCCCTATCCTCACACCCCAATCTTCCGACCACTCTTGATAGTGGGAGGCTGCTGCTTTGAGTCGTGTACCCAGCCACTGAGCATAGACTTTCTCTGGAATGTGTCCTGTGTTGATTGCACTACTTATTAGTTTTATAGCAACAGAGCTGAGTGCTTCTTTGGTGTCTTTCTCGGGACTGTGTACATTATTCAGCCAGAAACAGAGCAGTCTGGATTCTTGCTGGCACCTGAACTGGCTTGAAAGGGAATTTAGAGCTCAATGCTTATAACACATAGATGTCTATGAGAAACATTGTTTTATACATGTTTATGAAAATAAAATTATTTCAAATGATGGTGCTTGAGAGTACTATGAGATGAGACAGGGCTGAGCTCAATAGTGAAGGCACGGAAATGGAAATGCTAAGGGGAGTTTTAATGGTTGGATTTAGCTCTGATGGGGGCAACCAGGCCTTAACCTTGTTTTCTTTACCAGCTCTTCCACTGTCCTTTTGGCTCCCCTGAGAATCTTAACAGTATCTCACTCCATTTCACTATTGCTGTAATGAAGAAGCAGTACTGTTGGTCAGTGAATTTTTCCAGAAGATTTAGTTAAAGGGTAAAACAAGAAGAGGGTGATAGTTTGAGTAAGCTCCAGATAGGCACACTCCTCCCCTCCCCTCTACCCATCATTTTCTGGAGTGTGATTTTGCCCCCGCAGCTTGCTTTACTGTCCACTAAGCCACTTTCTTGTTTTTAGCCATGTAGATTCTTGTCCTTGCAAATAGATTTCCCCAACTCTTTAGAACTTTGACCTTTAAAGTCTGCCCAAGGAATGTAAGAGAACTGCACATTTTACACAACTGATGTAAGATTTGTTTAGAACTTCAGAAAAAACGGGGTGGGGGGCAGTGTGCACAATGCATTTTTACAAGAGGTCCATTCAACAACACAGGATATGGCGAAAATAAAACAGGATTGGGTGGGATGCATGTTTGGGTTCTCAGGGGGCTGAAATCAAAGAGGTGTGCAAACTATTCTGCATAAATCCTTGCCATCCGCTTTGATAAATGAGATTACAGACTTGAAAGGTCAATTATATATTCGTAAGGAGAAATGCCAGGTTTGTGTTAATGTTTGTGCCTGACAGGATCTTAAAATAGACTTGAGTGAACTAATCACATTGATGACCATGTACAGTAGTGGAGTAAGAGCTTAATACAATTTTATTACCTCCTATGGGCAAATATTTCCCTCATGAGACGCACCCAATCCCTCCAGAATAGACTATTGTAAACAACTGGCTCCCCTTTTACAAGAGCTGAAATCTTTATGATGTTTGGGAATGCTGAAACCAAGGGTTAAAGAGCTTATTTGAATCTTGTCTTTCAGCCAGGAAAGCTCACCAATTGATTTTTTTCTCCCTCTTTCTTTCTCACTAACTATGCCCAAGGCAATGTTCTAGAAAACTAACATTGGCTAGAGTTCTGTTCATCCTTCCCAGGTTTTATTCCTGGGAATGACAAATGGTGGGTGTTTTCGAATTTCCCATGTAGTTCCAGCAGACAAGTATGTTTCCTTCATGTTTCTTTGCCTGCATGCAGCAAGGAGCATGACTTCAAAGTCTCAGAATCTCTGATAGAAAAAGGTGAGAGTTGCTTCTAATATTTTTGCTGGCAGGGTTTAAGCCTACAAGATTTAAACCTGACTGCTTGCACAACTCATGGAAATGTAATGAGTCTTTACCCCAAGTGCCTTACGTATAATCCAGTATGCACAGGGTTAATATCATTGCTCCTAACCTGTGCAGTTAGGCCATGTGACGTACTCAATTTCAGTCCCCTTCACTTGGTTTATTTAACAGAGATAAATGTATTACAGTGTGAAATGAAAAAAAAAA
Source organism: Rhinopithecus bieti (assembly GCF_001698545.2). Taxonomy (NCBI): domain Eukaryota; kingdom Metazoa; phylum Chordata; class Mammalia; order Primates; family Cercopithecidae; genus Rhinopithecus; species Rhinopithecus bieti. The sequence goes on along the minus strand of NW_016824513.1, from coordinate 160,224 downwards.
AAATGAAGAGAAGAGAGATAGTATCTTTTCTCCTCATTAATATGTGGATATATGTGTTTATGAATGTATTAATGCTGGCTTATAGAGTTACATTTTGGAATTATTTAGGACTAGGTAATACCACTCACGTTATCAAAATTGATTTAGTCTAGCCAGATTAAAACAATTCTGGCCTAAACAGGAATAATCTGGATTTCAGGTAGCTTTTAATATTAAGAGGGTCTAGTGATTCATATGTAACTTCTAAAAATTTTTTTGGATTGTTAACTATGCTCAAATTCTATCAAAGGAAACACTGCTTTTGCAATATTATAAGCATCTGTTCAAGTTATGCTCATAAGTTTGGAGCCATGTAAATTACCATTGCAGCATGTTGACTATGGATTTGAAATTATGCAGGTTTAAGAAGCAAGAAGGTCTTCTTCCTCATGCAGTACCCTTAGAGCTCATGTAAGTAAATAAGTATAATAACATGTGGTGAGTATCTTACTGGATGTACGTACAAAGTTAAGTGGGTCACAAATGAACAGACGGTCAGCTCTAACTGGGGTGGAGATGGCCAGGAAAGTCTGCAGCAGTTGAAGCTTGAGCTGAGCTTTAATAAGCTGTGTCAATGTTCATCAGTGCACAGGAGGAAAGAGCTTCCCAGAGAAATGGAACTGGGTCTAGGCCCTCCTTAAAACTCTTCCATTTGCTGGCTGTGTGACTTTGGGAGAGCCACTTTCCTATTTGAGCCAAATTGTTTCACCTGTAAACTGAAACATCTGTCTTACAGAATTGTTAGATTATATGAGAGAATACACATGAAAATGCTTTGACAATTGGAAAATACTGTTCATATGTAATATATTCTTAGAGCACTAAAGGTTTTTCCAGCTTTCAAAAGAACTTACTTGACCTTTGAAAATAACTATGCTTGTATGATATGTGTGTGTGTGTGTGTGTGTGTGTGTGTGTGTTTTCATGTCAAATGTGACTGTGGGGGTATTTGTTAAGTTAGGCTAAACTGCTGTCACAAATAGAACCACAAATGTATTATGATTTAAACATAGCAGGAGCTAATTGTTTACGGTGAGTGTTCCTGGTCAGCAAGTAGTTTTCTTCCACAATGTTCCTAGCTGGGTGTGCAGAAAGAAAGAGACTTGGGGGCTAAATGTATAGCAGTCTTTACCACCATGGTAGTAGTTTGTGTCTGATATATGTGCACACGTCTTTATACTTCAGGCAGCATGTGGACATCGACCCGGAGCAGAAGTCAGTATAAACAAATCATACACACGAAGATGGAAACTCATGAATAATACTAGCTTCTCTTTTGAAAAAGCAGTAATGTGTGTTTGGTTTTGAGAAGATTGAAAAAAAAAAAAAAAAAAAAACAATGAAAATGGCCCCAGCAGAGAATGCCCTTTTCTTACTTTGTCTGTGATGGGGCTAACTGAGCCTGGAATAGAAACGGATGCTGTGAGGGAGAAATTGGTAGGCGGGAGAACTGGAGGGAGAGGCTTCCTGCAACCTTGTCTTCCAGAGCTTTATAACCATTCTCCCTACTCTGTCATGTTTCCTCCTAATATCTATTTCTCTTTGTTCATTGCTACTTGAGTAAGTATCTACTGCCTCCCTCTCCAAGCAGCCCTGGCCACCCAGGGCTTTAATGATAAGAAAAAATCATGTCTTTTCCTCCCTACAAGATGAATATGCCAGAAGAGCATGATTCCCAGGAATATCAACTGTTTAAAAACATCACTAGATGATTAGATCTAAGGCAAAGAAAATGGTTAGAATTTTTGTATCTGCTCAAATAGTGGTCATTTGATAAACCTGCTACCTTTAGAGCACAGATGTCTTTGAAAGAGACTCCAGCTTCTTATGTTGCTCAACACTTCACCCCATATTGAGAGCAGGAAAGAAGACAACATCTACTACACTTTGTAGAAGGAAGGAGAAAACCCACAAAGAACCCAACCTGACTTTTATCAGTGTGAGCTCTTTGTTTTGGTGACATAACACACCATGTCAGTTCCTGGCATGCTTAGTTTCTGGCCTGCCTAAAGTAACAACAATGCCAGTTACTAGAAATACAGCTGCTATAAATGGTAACTGATCATATTATGCATATTTTTAATGATTTGAAAAAATGTTTTCAGAAAATTGCCTTGGAGGCTCTAGTTTCAGTTCTGTGAGTCAAAGGGTGATAAGATTAAGCCAGGTAAATCTATGTTTTCTTGGGCTGAGGCGCCTCCAGCATCTGCCGAAGCTTCTGGCTGAGTGCTAGGCAGTTTCTAGCCTTGTCTTTGAAACAGAAGTCTGGAGAAGCCCCAGGGAGTGGGGGAGGGAAAGTGGGCTAGATTCGTCTTGAACTGCAGCCAAGATCCAGCTGCTCCTGGTCTTGGCCTCCTCTGACTGAATCTGTTTGGAGGCCCATCTGGCACTGTGGGCTGGGATGAATTCAGATCTGAAATGTAATTTTTGACCCCTGACTATATAGGAAGAAGAGAAGTAATCAGGACAGTGCCTGTTTCCAAATATCACACCTAAGAGCCTGATTTTGAAAACTGTTGCTAGTGGTGGCATCAATAACTTCATTTAAGCATTGGGTTTTCTTCAGAATACAGAAATATGTATTTCCTTAGTAAACTTTTTTTTTTTTTCTTTTTTGAGACAGAGTCTTACTCTGTCACCCAGGCTGGAGTGCAGTGGTGTGATCTCGGCTCACTGCAACTTCCATCTCCCAAGTTCAAGCAATTCTCGTGCCTCAGCTTCCCAAGTAGCTGGAACTAAAAGGCGCACACCACCATGCCTGGCTAATGTTTGTATTTTTAGTAGAGACGGAGTTTCACCATGTTGGCCAGGATGGTCTCAAACTTCTGACCTCAAGTGACCCACCTGCCTCGGCCTCCCAAACTTCACCCCATATTGCTCAACACTTCACCTCAATCCCACCCCATGCTGGGATTACGGGCATGAGCCACCGCACACGGCCCTCAGTAAACTTTTTGATGTGGAGTTCCTTCTACAAGTGTTTGAAAGCCTGAATCTCTGTTGTAAGTTAGTGGGAAGTATCAAAATGTTCTGGCCTTGACTAAAGAAGCCTCTGATTTTCTTGGAAGTGAATTTCTAGCCTAAATGTCACCTTTGATTAAGGTGATATAGTAGGTTGGGTTAGGTAAGTCTTCTAAACAACCTGCATTTTTGTCTGCTTCTGTGTGACTACCTCAGACACCACTGATACCCACAATTTCTTCTTTTTAAAGGACAATTAGAATACCATTCCTTTTTCTTAGCACCCTTCCTTCATGTGTCACAAAGGAATAGCCAACTATTTGGATTTGCCATGGTTCGAGATTGTCAGATTTTCCATTAGCAAGTAGAAGGGAAAATCTAGTAATTTTGAACCCAGATAAAATTTCCATCAAAGTAAAACTGTTGTGGTTTTTTTAAATATTTCTATATGATAAAATTTGGATATATTAACAATAAATTCCACTATGATTCTTTGCAAAAATTACTGACATTTTCAATTAGAACAAGGGGGAGGATTAAATTACTTATATTAGCTTTGAGAAAATCAGATAAATTTCCTATTCAGAAACAATCCAGGAAGAGCTTAATGTCCATAAAATTTACCCAGAATTGAGAACATTTTAGCATTAAAAAAATCAAATTTTACTACATGCTGGTTTTTAAGTAAAATTAAAACATAATTTAAAAAGAAAAAATCAAATTTTATATCTCCAGTTGTCTCTGGGGGAAAATCTGGTTGAGAATATTTTGGCCTGCTTCTCTTTTTCTTTCAGCTGTTTGCTTTTTTGTCATTTCACTACAGGTCAACCGAAAGGTGATGGAGTTTTCACTCAAACTATTTTGCTACTTACTAGCAAAATGGGAGAAAAAGCATGGAAATGATTTGACATCAGTGATCTAAAATGTTAGATGTGTGGATTTAATTTAATTGTTTCATTCCTGACTTCCTTGATTGTATAATAATTTAATTGCCACAGAGCCTGTTCTTCCATCAAAGAGTCCTTAAGACGGCCTCTTTGTGAAGCCCATTCCCCAGCATGGTGGACACAGCAGGAGGAGCACAGGCAGCCTTTGCTGTTGAGCTCGCTCATCTTTTCTCTTCCTCTACTGCTTTTTCTGCGTTATTACTCCCATCTCTCTGTCTCATCTCCTCAACTAAATATTAAGTTTTTTTGAGATCAGGATCTATCTTAAGTCTATTTTCTCTGATAGTATTTATCACATCCTCATTCTTATAGTAGTTGTTCTAAAAATGTTAGTTGGATGAACAGATAAAGTTGGAGAGTCATGAAATTCTCCCTAACACCTTGCTTTTATTTGTCCTCATTTTCATAACTAACAATTTGCCTTTTTTTTTTTTTTTTTTTTTTTTTTTGAGACAGGGTCTCACTCTGTCACCCAGGCTAGAGTGCAGTGGTGTCATCATGGCTTACTGCAGCCTTGACCTCACAGGCTTAGGCAATCTTCCTGCCTCAGCCTCCTGAGTAACTGGGACAACAGGCACATGCCAACACACCTGGGTGATTTTTAAATTATTTGTAGAGATGAGGTCTCATTATTTTGCCCAGACTGGTCTTGAACTCCTGGGATCAAGAAATCCTCCTGCCTCAAATTCCCAAAGTGCTGGGATTACAGGAATAAGCCATCACACCCAGACACAATTTGCCTTCTTAATAAGAGCATATTACTTTTGGTTTTCCTGATGAGTAGAAATAGGAAAATTCCAGAAAATATGAAGATAAGCAATGAAACATCAACTATAATCTTATGCCCAAATATTACTCACTATTATTATTGGGCATATTTTTCAGCAATGTTTTTTCTACGCATGTTAATGTATATATGTGCGATTTTTTGGTTCTGTTTTATTGCTTGTGAATGTATTATATGAACAGTTTTCTATGCAGCTTTTCTCACCAAAGTATAATTAACATTTTCCCCATGCCTTAAGACATTTTTGGTTATATTGCATTCCATCATATGAATAGACTATAATTTATTAATTAGATAGGCTCCCTTTTAAATTGCAGAGCCAACTCAACCTAACTGAAGCAGAACAAGAAGGACGGACATTTATTACAAGGTGAGAGAAAACACGACATAAATTAGTACGATCCCAAGTATACAGTGAGAAATGGCAAAGGCAGAGTGACTAGATAGAGCCGTAAGGAGAGATTAGCTCTGGCTGGGACATAGGGCTTCATAAGAGAGGTGGCATTGATCTGGGCACAAAAGAGAAGTAACAGTGGTAATGACTTACATATTTTAAGTGCTGCCCATGTGACGCCCTAATCTCACCATTTTACATGGATTATTTCATTCAAAACTTTTACTCTTTTTACTTAACAGTTACAATGTAATATTTCCCCCATGCTTATCAATTAAGACATTTTTGGTTATATTATATTCCACCATAAGAATACATTATAATTTATTTATTAATTAGGCTCCTTTTAAGTTGCGGAACCAACTCAACTACCTGAGGCAAAACAAGGTTTTTTAAAATCATCTTTATTATAAGATACTTTCATTCCCATTTCACAGATGAGAAAACTGAGGAGAGTATATAAAGTTACCCATGTTCAATTAGGATTTTGACATCCAGACAGGAGAAATGGGGGCTGAGTTAGGTGATGTAAGCAGAAAGAGGCAATTCACCAAAACCAATAGCCTCACCAAAAGCATCATGAACCACATACATCTACACAATATCACAGTGAGTCTGCCCCTTGGGGTGCATTTCGTTAGGACCTGCCAGATGGAGAAGACAGGAAATAACTACCTTTCACAGTGGCTCTTTAATGTGGTTCCCCAAACAGCCACCTGCGCTACCCATTGCAAGGAACTGAGAATTTCAAGTCATCTCTTGAATCTTCTGTGTGACAGTTTCTCCCATAACGGCTCCTTAGTTGAAGATCAAAAGCCACCAGACATTATAACATAGAGCCAAATTTTAATAAATGATTTCTGCAAAGATGGGTAATTGAGGTAACACCAGAGAAATATACACACCTACAAAATAAAAGCTAAAAAGTCTTACCTCATTTCTGGGTCTTTAAATGTGATGTATAACCTGTTAGAAACATGAATATTGGTCAAACATGCTATGATGAGCTGGTTCTTATCACTATCTGCCTAAGACTAAAACATAACTCTGGGCTTTGCAGAAATCCCTAAATGCCTCTCCAGGCTCATTCTTGCCTCTTTGCACCATAACTCACAATGCATGTGGGAAAGCTCTAATTTCTTAGTTTCCCTTGGCTCACTTGTTGCATGGAGGGAGCCACCAACTGGAGGCAGCAGCCCCAGGCTGTTGGAATGGCTGCAGTGGGTCTGTCTTTGAAGTCTTACCCTACAGTTATCTCTCATTGCACCAGGCAGGCTATAAGCAAGCCCGTTGCATGCAGCTGTCACCATTTAAGCCAGCAGGCGTTTGAAGATGTGCCGCCCCTCACCCCTTGTGAGGGAAGCCAGAATAGAACAAAGTGTGGTGTTCCCATGAAATCGTCTGAGTGCTTGATAAGAGTGTGAGTCTGCACCTTTTCCCCTTGAAGAAGGAGGTTGGGAGTAGGGGTCAGGGAGGAGACTAAGCTCGTATTACCTCCCCTTTGCAAATGTCCTACACGGGTGTGGCTGTAACTGCCACACTTTAAGGCAGTTCTTGATGGTTCTTCATGACAAAAGTGTGCATATGGTAGAGATGGTGATGATGGCAGTGGGAGGGAGGTATGAGGGGAAGACAGGTCTTAGGATTTCTGGCGGACTCATCATGTGGGCCCTTACCAAGCAATTTTTCTCGCCTCTTCCCTTCCGTGTTCAGAGTACAGTTGAGACCCCAAATCTTCACGCTGCTGTCAAACATATGTTCTAAAGGAGTGGTGAGATAATGTCGCAGCCGCTGAGGCAGTGAGCATTGGCTGTGTTTTTTTATTTCCTCACCATGTCTTTATCACTTGATGAATGTATTAGTTTGTTTTACCTCTGGAGTGGAAGCTAGGACATTTTTGCCATCTCTTTTTCCCCACTCCCATACTTCATCTCTTAAAAGAAAGTGGCTGCTCTCAGAAGAGCACTGAATTTGCCCAGACCTCCCAAATATCGCGTCAAAAGCTTCTTCCTTCTGGGGTGATTTCTCTCTTGCAGCAAATATGATACCACACATGGAGAACTGGTGCTTGGCCTCTGAGAACAGCTCCTTGTAACAAAACTACTTACAGGATCCAGGCAGGGGCGAGGGGCGGGCGATGCACTGGAGGGTCCGAGGTTTGCTTTCACTGACCAGCTGTCCTGCTTGGTGAGCTGCCCTTGCGGCTGACTTCACAGAGAAGCCAAGCAACCAAGAGCAAATTGCTCATTTTACAAAAAAAAAAAAATGCAGACAGTAGGAGAGTCTGTATAAGCTGAGTTACAAATTGTTGTCAGGCCTGCGTGGGCAGTTGGCAGTCAAGAATGGAGCCTCAGGTTCTCTGCCTGAAGGCAAGGAAGGGAAGAGTCCTGTTATTCACACTGAAAGGACAGTGGAGGAATTCCTGGTATGAGAATTGTCCGCCTCTCTCTGCATCTGCAGACACCATGTGGCTGGCCTGTTGGTGGCCGGGGAGATTACATAAAGGGTTGGAAAGCTCACAGTCTTTGTGAAGGATAAACATCTTCCCTCTGCCACCAAAGCAGTAGCAATTGTGGTTCCAGGATGGGAGGTTTCAAAACAAAAATAGGCCAATGCTATTGGCATTGCATTGCCTTCAACAAGATACCATCAGCTCTCATCAGAAACCAGTTTACTAGTTTCCAGATAACCCAGGCCTTTATTCTTCCCTCCCTACTCGGGCAGAATCTTAGAAAGGAAGTGAAATTTGATCTGGACAATTTTTCTATTTGTAAGTACTTTATAGAAAAGGTTTGTTACAGAAATGACCCAAGCTACTGACCAGAATTCGGTTTATACATGATGTGTGTCTCTAAGTGGCACCGTCCTCTTGGAGAGAATTCTGAGAGCGATCAAAAGGCTTGGCCAAGCAGGTCCTGGGTCTCTCCACTCCTTTCCGCTTGAGTCCAGTGAAACCTAGAACAGGGTTGGCTCGTTCCTACTTTAGCATTTTTGGTTCTCAGAGACATCCTGTGTTCCCTCTTAAATCTCCGGGCAGTATGAGGAACTGCTGGGACCCTCTTGCTACAAGGTGTCACAATCGTGGTAAAAGTAGCCCTCAGAGTCCAGAAGTTCTCCAAGGATTAGGAACACCCAGGATGAATGGTTGTCTGAACATGCTGATTCCAATCAGTATATAAGAGGTTGGGTGGCTACAAGGCTATTCCTGGGGAGAAATGACAGGGATACTATGAGTCACTCTTAGAACTCATACTCTTCATCAACTCTGAAATGCATCACAGAGGGAGTGCGGCACGCTTTGCTGGGCCGTACACTCCAAATCTCTCAGTTCACATACTTCTGTTCAATATGTGGTGTCAGAATGAGGTCAGGAGAGTTCAGGCTGCAAAAAATCTGGGTTTGAATTCTAAATTTGCCACTTAATGGATGTTGTTTATCCTTTCTGAGAGACACGCTTGTCTGATCTCTAAAATTGGGACAGTCATATCTATCTTAGAGAGCTGGTGAGTACAATAAATTAGATAAAGCTTATAAGGTCTAGCACCATGCCAGGCATATAATAAACACCCAACAAATGTAATCTTCTTTAAACACCCAACAAATGTAATCTTCTCCTTTTTACCTCCTGTTCTCCCATGTCCAAGATCAATTAAGAATAGGCAATGAAATATGCCTTTTGATTAGTTATTTGAGACATTAATCTTAAAGTCAAGCTAAACTAGATCAGTCTGAGAGCAAAAGAATGGGTGATATGCATAAAGCCACCCAGTAATCTCCTAGGTCTCACATCCAGCATGTGTATTTAAAGCAGAGGCTGAACAAGTGAATCAATGGCAGCCGTGCACACAGGTGGTTTTCATTAGGCACGGTTGGCTGTATAATTTGGAGAAGGTTCAGGGCAGGCTATCCAGTCCCGCGAGGGGGGTGTGGTGGATAAAGGGTAAGGGGTAGGCCAGAGACTAACCCCTGGGGAAACGGGGTGTAAAGTAAGACTCATTCATAGGATAAAAAGGGCAGGAACCTAATTATTGGGGAATTTGAAATCTTCTAAGACAGAGCAATTCTGACCTTATTAATGACCTAGGAGTTCCAAATTAAAACACACACACACACACACACACACACAACTATGAAATGAGGGTGATATAGCTTTCCTATAATATGTAGAAAAAGAACTTAAGATTTTATTTGACTCAGTATGAGTCAACAGTGTGATGTGGCCATACATTCTGGGTAGCACTTACTAGAAGTACCACCTCTAGTTCTAGAAAGAGGACAGCCCTGCTTTGTTCGAGTGCCCAGAGACACTGAGCACATCGGTAGGTGAACAATGAGGTGAGGGGGTGGGAAGCTGACCCATCTGGAAATGTGGTGAAGGAACTTGGGAGTTCCTTTTTCAGTCTAAAAAAGAAAAAAAAAAATCGAGAGTACGTAATACTTATATTCAACTATGTGAAATAAAGTGTATCAGTCAGGCCTTGTGGCTGCTAACAACAGAAATGGATTCTGTCTAACGTAGTCAAAAAAGAAAGTTGTGGGAAGGTTATTGGGTGACTTGTGGGATCACTGGAAAACTAGAGAACCTGGAGGGGAAATCACACAAGAGCCAAGGGAGTCTGGCAGCAGAAGATAGAACCGTGGTTACTCTGTGAGAACCATCTATCCCAGTTGCTGCCCCTGGGACCACCTCTACCACACGCTTGGGGCCACAGTTGCTAGGCCTTTCTCTGCTTCCACAGATAGTCCACAGATAGACTATGTCTCCCCCTGCCCCATATTACAAATCCTACTTAGAGCTTTCAATTGACTAATGGCCATGCACTTGCTATCGAAGAGTGAGCAGAAGGAATACCCAGCCCCCTTTGGCTTCCATAGTGAGAAGTAGGGACCTGCCTCCCTCTAAGATGTACATAATTGAGACTAATTCCAAGAGAAGGGGAGGGTTAGGAGCCTGGGCAGACATGAACGAACAAAAACAAGAAAGCAAAACCAGCAAATGTACACTACAAGGTAGCAATGTGCAATTATTTGTGTAAGACCCTAAGAGTTAGGAAAAAGAACAAGGGACATATGCAATTGGGAAGCAGATATTCATTTGATTTCAAAATGTATTTCTTTCTTTCTTTTTCTTTTTTTCTTTCTTTCTTTCTTTCTTTCTTTTTTTCTTTTTTTCTTTTTTTTTTTTTGACGCAGCATCTTGCTTTGTTGCCCAGGCTGGAGTGCAGTGGGGTAATCTCAGCTCACTGCAACCTCCATCTCCAGGGTTCCAGGGATTCTACTGCCTCAGCTTCCCAGGTAGCTGGGACTACAGGCACATGCCACCATGCCCAACTAATTTTTTTGTATTTTTAGTAGAGATGGGGTTTCACCACATTGGCCAGGCTGGTCTCGAACTCCCGACCTAAAGTGATCCGCCTGCCTCCGCCCCCCAAAGTGTTGGGATTACAGGTGTGAGCCACCATGCCTGGCCCTCAAAATGTATTTCTAATGAACACAATGAGGCCAACATAACTGAGCCGCTTTTGATGGTAGCGAGTGTCTCATTCCTGGCAGAATGCAGGAGGGGGCTGGTGACTACTTGGTGAAAATTTTCCTCTGTAATAATATATTTATAGTCATAAACCATCTAGTAAAAGACCAATGCATTTATCTCTAAGTTATTCTGTCTAAATTACAGCAAAGGAAGAGAATATTTTAGAAATTATCCTATGGATTTTAAACCCTGGAACTCACATATGCCTAGGTACAAGTGTGGAAAAAGCAATGAATCTCTTAAGGATGAGGGGTGGGTAGGTGAGCGGGTGGTGAGCATGTGTTTTCTCCTTCCCCAGGAGTGAATGACACCACCTAAGCCAGGCATAGACATATCCGAGGTGTGGAAAGTTTCGGACTATAAAATCTGTCCCTAAAACCTCCAACAGACTGGTAGATAGAAATGGGCTGGGGTTAGAGGAAAGGGAGAGAGAATACTTCTATTGCTCCTGATGCCAAGGACAGATTTTCCACCGTCCTCCTGCTTCCCCATCTTCCCACCCCAAAGGGAGGCACTGGTGGCTAATTGCACCTGGCACCCATGGAGTGACACTTGGGGTCACTGATGTTTGGCCATGCCTCTGCCCAGTCCCTTTACTTTGTTTGCTTGGGTCAATTTCTTCTCTGTTGTCCATAAATATTTACAGCTCCTACATGCCCTTGCAAATTGGACTAATCTTAGCATATTTCTGGGACAGTGATGCCCCTGTCCAACCTGAGTTCTAAGGAACAGGCAGCTTTTTTTTTTTCTTTTTACTGAGTGAAAAGAAAAACGGGAGAAAGAGAGAATGAGAGGGGAGAAATATGGGAGTGGGGTTGGAGAAAAGGGTGAAAAGAAGGGAAGAAGAAACAGAAGAAGGCAGGGAGAAAGGGAGAACAAATAGGAAAATATTTTAAATATTGGCCAAATGTCAAAGGAAATATGTGTTCAATGTTTGGGGAGCAAATCAGGAAAATGGGACTTGCTCAGGGATAGTATCAGTGCTCAGGTCAGGGGTGTTGAGATTGGGATGGGTCTAGAAATAGAAGGTACCATAATCTCAATTCTAGAGAATGATGTCAATTACCTGAATCTTCTTCCATAGGTAAGAGAAGGAAGGAGATGTCTCGCAATCCTTAGGATATTCTGGAAGTAAAAGCACTGATAAAGAAGTTTCAGAGCAAGGTTATTAGTGTGAATAATTACCATAATCATTCAGGTTTTATTCAGATTCATACGGTATCTTCGGAAATGGAATTTTAAAGCAGTTGAACTGCCAGGCACTCCTTCCTTGCAAATTTCAAACTGCCTGAGGTTTCTATATTTTCAGATATTTACCATTTTCTGTTAAATAAAAAATGCCTTCCCTAAAATGTTGACTGTTAGCGAAATTTATCTTTTCCTTCAGTCTTCACAGGAATGTAGGCGATTAGCCACGGAGCCCTTCTCTGTCTAGCACCAGGCATCAGACGCCCAGCTACACAGAGGCCATTTGAATGGAACTGCAGAATAATCTTCAGAAGAAAAAGCAAGCTCACATGAGTGGCAGCAGCCCATTGTGCTGAGTTAAAGACACTGGAGAGAGTCTGGTTGGCGGCGGGGAGGTATGGTGTTAATGACAATGATGGGGCCGTGGCTGGAGAGGTTAATGTCAGTCTAACGGACCCTGTGTAATTAGTATTCCTTATTATCCCTAATTAAAGACCCTGAACATCTTGAAATTTTTAAGTATTTTTGTTTTGTTAGAAGCAGAAGACATTTAAATCCTTTAAACCCAAACATTATTGGGAACTCCAATATATAAAACCGATAATATCCAAAATTTATATAGCATCTTCCATGTATGAGGTTTTATTTATACTGATGTATTTAATCTCCATAACCCTATAAAAAGTATTGTTGTCATCTCTACTTACAGGTGTGGAAACTGAGTAACAGAAAAATTAACTTCCCAAGATAACACAGAGAGTAAATAGTAGAGCTGTGATTTGAAGCCTAGCAGTGAACTTCAGAAATCCCTTCTGTTGATGTGGGGGGTGGAGGACTCCAGACCCTGCCCACTTGGCCTTGCCTCCTCTCTATCTAGAGATAGATCTTTCTATCTAGATCTTTCTATCTCTAGAAAATACCTTGGCTCTATCAAATACAGCTCAAAAAGCTACTCATCCAGTTCACCTCTCTCCTTTGAAAGATGAAGATATTGAGAACCAGAGAGGTAAAGTGACTTCCCTAAAATCCCATAATTAGCAAAACAAGGTTATTTACATCTTGTTCCTTAGGTTAAAGACTCACCTGATTTTTCTCTCTCTACAAGCAGATTCTGCATATTTTCTGTTGAAAAAAAAAAATTCCTTAAGGGTGTATAAGGTCCTAAAGAGAGCTTAGATGGATGCAGGAATCTGATGAATGTCCAAAAGATCAAAGAGGAGCTTGGGGGAAAACCCAAAATTAACTCAATTATCTCTTGCACTTCCTCCTACTTGTTGTATGAAGCACAGAATAAGACTAGTGCAAAGGAGACCCTAGTCATAAATTCTCATCATTCACTTATCCAGCAAATAATTATTCAGAGCCCACTATGTGTCATGAGTTGTACACATGCAGGTACGTACTGTGTGTCACATATTAGACACTGGGACACAGCAGAGAGTCAGTCAAGTCCCTGCCCTCATAGAGCTGTTGGATGACATAAATGAAAAAGTCCAGGGTAATTTCAGCCTTCAGGAATGATCTGATCATGGTTCTGCTTTTTTTTTTAATAGTTCTCTCAGCCCTGGCTCTCCTCTGAGTACTAGCATCTGTGGAAGGACTAATCGACTCTACCTGGAGATGGTCTTTAGAGGGCTTTGAACCAGTCTGTAGCCTGGCCAGCTATCTCACAGCTGTGTGTCATTGGGCACTGCAGACCAAGTGAGAGGATGGAGGACCTAGAACAAATCCATAACTGTTTTGGAGATGTTCTTGCCTTCCTCACGGTGAATTAGAGGATTTTTATTATTATTATTATTTTACTGTAACAGGTTTAAGCTCTATGTCTCACTTCATGTTTATGTAGTGAGTACATGTTATATCTTTCATTTCTATGGAAACATATAGAAAATTTTCAGGGACTGATAGCCTATGTTTCTCTTCATAAACTCACTGAGCAATGGTCTGTTACCATGGATGAAAATGCCAATACTTTATGATTTTCTTTCTCTCTTTTTTTTTTTATTTTGAGACAGGATTTCACTCTGTCACCCAGGCTGGAGTTCAGTGGCGTGATCAGAGCTCACTGCAACCTCTACCTCCCAGGCTCGAGCAATCCTCCTGCCTCAGCCTCCCAAGTAGCTGATTAGGCATGCACCACCATGCCCAGCTAATATTTTTATATTTTTAGTGAAGACAGGGTTTCACCATGTTGCCCAGGCTGGTCTCAAATTCCTGAGCTCAAGTGATCTGCCCACTTCAGCCTCCCAAAATGTGAGCCACTGCACCCGGCCTGGGATTTTCAGATTCAGTTCTAGAATTTGCTGATGGCACAAACTTTTGTAACAGAAATGCGGTGATTAATAATGTTATATTTTAATGTGGACTAAATTATGTGTAATGATACTATCATTTTAAAAATATTCATCAAACCATTTTTGTATTAGTTTGGAAGTTTTTGATTGCAAATAACTGAAACTGAGTTCATGGTGGCTGAAGGAATAAAGATAATTTGTTGGGTGGCATAAATGGAAAAGTCCAGGGTGATTTCATTCTTCAGGAATGGTCTGATCAGGTCTCTGATTTTTTACAGTTCTCTCATCCCTGGCTCTCCTCTGGGTGTTACCTTTATTTTCAGACTGGCTTTTCTCCTGGTGGAAGAATGGCTGTCTTACTTTGCAGCTCATATTCGCTCTCAGAAATTCTTCCTCACTCTGGAAGAATTTATCCTCAAATCAGCAAACAAATGCCTGTGCTTCACTCCTATTGAACCAGCTTAGGTCATGTGCCTTCTTTTTTAAACCAGTTGCTATGGATAGGAAATCAGGATCATACTCCTTGGAGTTGGAGGAGAGGTAGACAAACCCATAGAAACCGCAAAGCTGCTCTCCAATGGAGGGGAGGTGCGCAATGCGGGGAAGCAACACAATTCCACTTCAAAAAATACACTGTGCTAGGCTTTGAGGTTACCACAGTGGACAATCCAGTCTAGACAAACACACATAAGCAGATCTTTAAAACATTCATGGCAGAGCGCGATGGCTCATGCCTATAATCCCAGCACCTTGGGAGGCCGAGGCAGGCGGATCACGAGGTCAAGAAATCAAGACCATCCTGGCCAACATGGTGAAACCCCATCTCTGCTAAAAATACAAAAATTAGTTGGGCATGGTGGTGTGCACCTGTAGTCCCAGCTACTCAGAAGACTGAGGCTTGAACCCAGGAGGTGGAGCTTGCAGTGAGCAGAGATCACGCCACTGCGCTACAGCCTGGAGACAGAGCGAGACTCTGTCTCAAAAAAAACAAAAACAAAAACAAAAAAACATTCATAGCACAAGCTTGAGGGGGAGGGGGCAGATGAGGTGGGGCAAAACTCCAAACTGTTGCTCTGATATTTCTAGGATGATTTCCTAGTTCACAGTGCACCATGAAGGAATTGCATTGGGAGTCAGAGGGCTTGTTTATTTACACTTCCGACAAATAGACTGTGTATGAAACAGAATTAGAGGAGGCTCACTATGAGAATTTATAAGCTTTCTTTTTGATTCTGCTTTAGATTTTCAGTAGAAAGCAATTAAACATCATATTTGGGAAAATTGATCCAGGCGATTGCTTTGTGTCTTAAACCTAAGTCTTAAGCAGACTGCTTTTGCCTGGGCATGGCAAAGGGAAGGAGGAGAGTGTGAGAGTGTGCCATGGAGCTATTTCTCTTGTTGTCTGGAAATGTTCTCTGCAGCACACTGTGTCTGTAGAGTTTACCAACTTGGCAGCAGGCAGGGGCGACAGGACAATCACTAGTGAGTCCACCACAACAGTAGGGCTGGAAGTGGGATGAGAACTAAAGGGGGAATCCTGAAAATTCAGTTTCTCACAAGTACCTGGGGGTACACAGGCTCTATCTATTCCGTAGGTATATGTTGTATACTTCATGGAAGCTGCTCTCTTCCTGAAAATCTTTAAATCGCTGTCTGAGTAACACTTGTGAGCTGCATTTTGTAGATTTCTAAATTATATGCTGCTGTAGCATAAACAGTGATCTTTGTCTTATTCACAGTCTTAACAAAGACTCATAGAAAGACAGCACAAGAATTTTGATGCTCCAGGGTGATAATACCAAACCTTATTCGGCAAGGCCCCATAGAAGTCAATGCCCTGTCTTTAGCCCATCATTACTACTGCTATTGCTGTCACTGCCAAGGCAGGCACACCAATTATTTATCAGCTCATTTTGAGATTCTTGGTCAACTCTGAGAGAACTGTAAAGATGTGAAAAATTTGGTACTGAGGTTGAAAGGGAAAAAAAGAAGAGTTATGCCAAATGTCCATTTTATAAAATTCCATTTAGAACAAATTGTGCATTTTTCCAATGAATCATCATTTTTAAATTGGTAATTTGGTACAATATTACCATTTTACTAAGGGAAATAAGTACTAGTGTACCTCAGATGACTTGACAAAGGAGAAATCTTTTCAGATTGGGGAACAGGGTGCATTTCACGCCTAGGGTCAGATCTTATAATCCCCCTAGTTAATAGAGCTATGGATGTCCTCAAAGAAACAAAGGGACAGCATTCTGCCCTATTAAATGTGTTTCTGCATTAATCTAGAAATTCTTTGTTGATAACCAAATGCATAGCAACTATATTTAAATTTCAGAAAATTACAATTAGGTGTCTTTGAATAAAGAGGAAGAAGAAAGAAAGGAACCAAAAGCTATTAAGTGGAGCTTTTAAAGTCATGGCTAGGTGCTATTTCAAAACAAACATGTCAGCACCATCCCAGTTAAAGTAGATCAAACCCTCTAGTTTCTTCAGGAGTTGTGCTTGGAATATGAAATGAGAATTTTGTTTAGGGTTTTCAGGTGTGATGTTTTCTAAAATTTTTGCAAGTAATATTTTCAATGCAGTTGCTTTTGAACAGGGCAGTGGGGGAAGCCAAGTTAGGTTAACAGATCAACCATAGAAAATTCAATAGGGTCTTTTGCTAGGCGAGAGGGAGCCTGTGGCTTTGCCGTGTGGTTGTGCGGCTCCACCAAGTTGCTTTGCCTGTTTTGCAGGGGTTTGTGGTGTGTGGATTCACTGACACTTCGGTGGCTGGAGGCTGACGATGGCTCTTCAGCAGGCTCAGCCAGCTTGGCACAGTCTCAGCTCTGGGAAGTCCACGCTGCTTTACAAAGAGCAGGTGGGCGAGAAAGCTCAACACTGCAGGGCAGATTGTGCAGCTGTGAGAGGTGGAATTCCCCTCAAAAGGATCGGCACTGCTTTGAAAATAAATTCATCATTAAATAGAAGGATTTCTGAAGCAGTAGACGAACACAGGGCTTGATTGGTTTCAAATTAACTCTTTGTACTCATCTTTCATTCATCCTTTAAGAGAATGTCTCCGCTTTTTCCAGAGAGGTAACACAAATAATCCTTGACATCTTTTCGAGGAGGAGAGTGGTTCGCTGGAGCACTTACGCCCCTGCATCTGCTTTCCATTCCCCCTGCATCTTGCTGCGCTCAAGCGTGGCAGGGAGGGACCCTCACTGAGATTCAGGCGCTCTGTTGTGCTTCATGTTCAGTATTTTTTTAAAGTGGGATTTGCTTTTCCCTGGAAGGAGAGTCTATGCTTACTCTGAAGGTTAGAGGGAAGGGTGGCATTTTCCTCTCGCCTTTCCCTGTCGTCCCCTCTTTCTGGGTCTGGGTCTGCACTCCTCCCTTGGCCTCCCTCTCCCTCCTCCCTAGGACCTAAGAATGGCCTTGATTCTGTTCTTGCTGCTAATTTACAGCCTTTTCTCTCCCCGTGAAAAATATCTGCTAACACCATTTTCTCTGAGGAAGACTATTTATATATCTGTTAAAAGTGTCTTTCGTCCATGAATCCTGTAAACAATTAAATGCGTAGCATGATAGCCTGTG
Organism: Rhinopithecus bieti; assembly: GCF_001698545.2. Lineage (NCBI taxonomy): Eukaryota > Metazoa > Chordata > Mammalia > Primates > Cercopithecidae > Rhinopithecus > Rhinopithecus bieti. The sequence goes on along the minus strand of NW_016824513.1, from coordinate 142,496 downwards.
GAAATCTTTCTGGCTACTTAAGTGAAGTTTCCTAATCCTTTTCTACAGCAACCCAGACCAAGCGCCGTGGCCCATTCATCTGCTGTTGCTCCTCAAGCACTTTGATCTCGGGGCTTCATTACAGCTCATTTCAGCATTAAGGATGATCTGAATTCATGAGCTCTTCCCTTCCTAATAAGTGCCATTCATATCCATCCTCAGGAGCAACCACAGCTCACGGGAAACTGGTTCAAACCACACGTGAAAGAATAATGGACTAGCTTCAAACACAAGTGAAAAACGGGGTTTTTATTAACCAAATGAACCTTTGAATAAAACACTTCGTTAAATAGAGGAGTCTTATTTTCAGGGCGCTGTTAAATCTTCCAGTTGCCACGCTGAGATTGGTAAATGTGATGATTTCATTTTTTTTTTTTCCAGGTAGATACCCTGAGGTGGAGAAGAGACTGAATATGCCCACTGCATCCAAGGCAGGGCTGGAGCTGACTTGGGCTTATTTGGCTTCATAGAGCTTGAACACCGTAGATACTTTTATATGTCTTTCCTGTTCGATTACTCTGGAGTAGAGTGTGCTACTCCTAACACAAAGCAAAGGCAAACCATAAAACAAACCTCTCTTTTTCATTTCCTTAAAGAAAAAAGAAATTTAATTTGGATTCAGATAATACCCTTATAACTTCTAAGGCAGTCAAGCAAAGAGGGGAACAGATAATTAGGAGATGATGGGAGCCAGCACAAAGCCAAATGGAAGAAAATAGGCACACAGTAAGGCGGCAAAAGCCACCACCTAATCCATTAACAGCCTGCGCTATAATTATGCTTGGCTCTGGCATTAAACTGGTGAAAGCACAAAGGAGACACTATTAAAGTCTTAATTCCCGCAAAAGGAAGCTCATCCTGTGTAACAGCAAGTACTGTGCACCAGAGAGGCACCTAAATGAGCACTGTGGCAAATTCTAATTTAGCACTTAGTAGGAGCATTCCACAAAATTGCGAAAATAAAGAGGAAGAAAGCTGAACGTGGTGATTCATGCCTGTAGTCCCAGCTACGTGGGAGACTGAGGCAGGCGGATTGTCTGAGGCCAAGAGTTTGAGGCCAGCCTGGACAACATAGCAAGACTTTCATCTCTACAAAAAATTAAAAATTAGCTGGTTGTGGTGGCATGTACCTGTAGTACCAGCTTGTCGAGAAGCTGAGGCAAGAAGGTTACTTGAGCCCAGGAGTTCAAAGTCAGCCTGGGCAACATAGCGAGACTATGTTGTTTCTTAAAATAATTAGAAAATAAATTATTTCTTAAAATAATTAAAAAACTAAATAAAGGAGAAGAAAAGACTAAGTGGTGTTTCTTTAAAGGCAGTTCTTGCTGTTGCTCTATGGGTTTTCTTCTCAACCTTTCTCCACCCTCTGCAGCCCTCCCCAGCCATGTCTCAGCCCTCCCCAATCCCTCATTATCAGATGGCTTTAAGCATGTGGCCTTCCTAAAAGCTGTGGATCCGGGGGTAGCAGCAGGCCAAATCTTCCTCCTTTGGCAGAAGGAGGGGCAGTGTGAGGTGCAAGTGGGCAGAGGCAGAGACTGAAGGTTCTTGAGGAGAACATGTGTGAGGCCACAGGAAGCTCCACCAGGCACCTGGCTGCACAATGACTTTGCAGTGACAGTGCTTCAGCCTCCTTCCACGGGACGGCAGGATTCAAAATGGCATCACTGCCACTTCTGTCAATACACCCACAAGAGGGCTAACATTCAAATTAAAGGCAGGGAGAAGATCTGCGGGATCCCCCTCACTGAGCCTTTCAATCAAGCATACTGTGGATCTTAGATTTCCTTACCACACAAAAAGATGAAGAGTTTGCTAATGCGAGTGTTTTTTGTCCCCCATTTTGACCCAGCCCGATGTTTTTAATTTTGCTGTACTGGGTAACCAAGTACGGAGGCCGCACTGCTGCTGGAGCCGATGCAGGGCACACGGGATGCTCCTTCTACCCGGGCCCTTCTCCAGGGTCAGGCCTGAGAAGTCACATGACCTCTGCATGTTGTATTGGCCTCTGCCCATGAGGCGGTTTCAAAGGGATTACCATCAGTCGCCCTGAGATGGGGCCATCACCTCCCTACAGTTGGCTCTCACTTCCCGCCCTATGGACTGAAGCAGCCAGGTGGGTCCGGATTCGCACATCGTTGTTCTAGTCGTAAGTTAAGACGCAAACTATTCCCCTTTTTACAACTGATGAAAGAATAGCAAGAGATTTATGTGTCTTTCATGACAAATCACTGGAACGAACTTACTTCTCTTTCTCTCTGTGTAAGTCTTATAATGAGACTGCTTGACAGGACATTTTCTGGCTAAATTCACGTCCCTGGGGGGCTGATGTCTTAGAAACAGAGTTGTTGCTGTGCCAAATATTAGACCAATGCCTTAGAGTGCAAACAAGTGACTTTGATCCTGGATAGAAAATCAATGTTAATAGTCTAATTTTTAACAGTCACTCCAAGGCCTAAATGGTTTGGTTTGATTCTACACAATTCAATTTGTATGTATAACTAATTATCAGAACTCTCTTATTTTTGCTATGTTGACTTGGTATAGGACACTTAAATAATTAGTTGTTTAAATTGGCCACAATAGGCTAAGAAAGTCTTGGGAGTGATGGGACGAATATACTCATGTTTTGGAACTCATGAGGTTGTAGGTATACTACAAAAAACTAGAAGGACAATTTTTATCCAGTTGCTTCTGGTTCCATCACAGAGAAACCATCACAATTTGCCATGTAATTCTCCCTCTTCTTTTGACTTTTGCATAATAAATGTGCTGAGTGCAAGAGGTGAGGTGGGTCGGTATTATTATTACATTTTAGAGATGAGGAAGCTGCAACACAGAGTAGATCAACTTAGCCATGGCTATAGAAATAAACTCATATCCAACACTTCCTAACTGCCAGCCCTAAGAAAACAGTGGTTAGGAATGGAAGTTCTGCAGTCAGGCTGCTTTACATAGAATGCTGGCCTTTATATACTTAAAAAGGACAAGCTAGTCATTGTATCTCTTTGAACTTCAGTTTCCTCCTCCACAAAATGGGAGTATACTAGAACTATCTCATAAGGCTGTTGTAAGGGTTAAAGGAGATAAGTATGTGAATCTCTTAGCACAGTGAGTTTAATATATATGAATAGAATACCCAATAACTTTATTATTGTTGTTGTTACTATGAGTACTACTACTATTGCTACTACTGATGAGGAAACTGAAGGTCAGACATTTGAGGAACTTCCATAAGGAAGGCCACAAGGAAACAGTCAGGCCATTTTTCTCTTAGCTTTTGAACCCATGCCCTAGTAAGAACTCTTATTTCTTTTCCAAACAGAAGTATGAAATTTCCTCTGAACATCGCTGTTATTCAATTTAGTCTGTTTTCTAAGAACATACATATTTTAAAGCAGGATTAGCTTGCAGAAGCAGTCAAATGGAGAGCTGGTTGGAGGATTCATTCTGATACTGATTCTAACATAAATTTTACTACTGCTGAATGCATCAAAGTACAAGGGCTCTGTTTAGTTGGGTACCAAATAGTTCCAGCAAGATATTTTTCAAAGGGACACTCAGGCCGAAGCAACTTCAATTGCCCTAAAATATTATACCATTTGAAAATAAGTAAATAGTCACATTTGCCAGCAAACATGTCTGTAATCCTAAATCCATCATTTTAGCAGTGCTCATAGAACAAGGTCCAGATTTACTTTCCACTTGGTGTTTGTTCTGTTCATTAATTATATTCATATCTGCTTCTTTGAAGTTATTGAGACTATTGGGAAATGTAAAAGAAAGCTGTATTGATTTCAGTCTTATTATCATTCCATCTTTATTTCCTTCATCTATGAACTCTCAGGCATGTTGAGTGACATGTGGTGGTGGGTATAGTATGTCAGGCACGGTGTAGGGCATTATCAACAGAGTCCAGGCGTCTCCAGATCTGGAGGGTTTAGATTTAGAGTGTCTGGATTGTATTCTGTTAAAATCTCCACAGCCTTTCCTTTCAAAATCAATTTCGGTTGTCAAAAAAAAAGGGGGGTGGGGGTGAGTTACTTTGAAATCATATAGCTTATTATTATCATCTTTTTTAAAGCTTATTACTATAATTTTTCTCCCAAGGGAGCTGAGTTGATTTATAACCCCACCCTTCTTATCTCAACATGTGGTGGAGTTCAGAAGAGAATTAAATTGGGGGATTTTTTCCCTCCAGGGAAAACTGATAGACCATACCCCAACCTCATTTTCAAGTTCGCCAGGAACTTTTTAGCCCCTTGAATTTAGTTTAAAAATGTACATACAGCAACTAAGCTCATGCCTCTCCCCAAACCCAAATTCACATATTTGCCCTGGGTACTTTAGAAACAAGGCCTAACTGTGAAGAGTCTTCACAACCGTGGACTGTAAACTCCACAACACTACAAAACACACTGGTAGAATACAACCTCATGGACAGCAAAGACTCTTTGTTTTTTTCTTTTAACAATTTCAACTTTCATTTTAGATTGAGGAGGTACACGTGGAGGTTTGTGACTTGGGTATACTGCATGATGCTGAGAATCGAGGTGTGACTGAACCTATCACCCAGGTAGTGAGCACAGTACCTAATAGGTAGTGAGCACCATACTTAATAGGTAGCCCCCAGTGTCTAATGTTCCCATTTTTATGTCCATATGTACTCAGTGTTTAGCTCCCACTTATTAGTGAGAATGTGCAGTATTTGATTTTTTTGCTTGTTTGTTTCTGAAAGCAGGGATTCTTATCTGAGTTGCTTACTGTTGTATCCCAAGCACCTAGAACAGTGTCTAGCTCATAGCAGGTGATCAATACATATTCAGAAAATAAGTGAATGAAAACAGGAAATAAGAGAAAGTCATAGTTAAGAGCCAGGGCTCTGGGATCAGACAGACAGACCTGAGTTCAAATGATACCCTGCAACTCCTAAGCTTAGTGACCTTGCTCAGCCTGCACAGCTGCAGAACCCTCATCTGGAAAATGGGCCTAAGGAGGGGGCCCACTGTTTCAGATTGTATGAGTCCACGTAAGGAGAAGACTTATGGGCTTTTGAGAACATAAATTCCCAGTACCTGGCTCATGTTCTTCTTCTTGTCATTCTTCCAGACTGGGTTGGAAGGCCCCCTTAAATACAAATATTAGCAGTTCATGAAGCATGACCTGTCTTCCAAAACTGTGCTTCACATCAACACCTAGGAAGTGACCCTCACCCTCAGTAAGGGATGAGTCCCCTGTCTCACTCGACATTTTGGCAGTGGTGGGGGCAGTCTGTTCTGAGTCTCTGGGCCAGGTTTCATATCACTCCTGAACTGAGGTCTGTGTCACGTCATCCCAGGCACAGTAAAGAGAGAGGAAGAAACTATTTTCAGCTTGAATGACTGATGGCCTGGGATTATTATTCCTTGGGTTCCAGGACACAGTGCTCTTATTATTTACAGAGAGCTTTCATTTATTTTTTCAATGTTGAAAGCTCATGCCAGTACGGTCATCTGAAACCTCATGGCAGCATATATACGAGACGATCATATTCCATTCTTGGTTCCCTTAAACAGGGTGCTACTGTTGCAGAAAGGAAGTTCCAGAGGTAACTATTCCCCTGTGACTCTAATGTGGTCAGCGGAACTGTCTTATGCAAAGTAGGCTTTGAAAAGGCTTTTGCTGGCTGAAATATAGGAGCTGCCATTCCCAGCTGCTTGTTTGTCCATCCTGGCCAGCATCCTGCTTCTCAGCAGAGCCAACAGCTGATATGCCAGAAGAAGACAGATCTTTCCTTGAGCTCCTTTTCCTATGAACCAAAAGAAGCATCCTTCTCCTACCTCTTAGGCCTTTTACAAATAGAGTCAGGAGTGAGATGTGGGCATGGTGAAAATTGGACGATGGAAAACCCCTGTAGCACACATGTGCTGGGAATGGCAATCAAAGTTTCCAGGAGGGTCTGATGATTTGGTTTGATGGGTTCAGGGGATGAAAAATCCATTGCTTAACAGGGGTGAAGTGGGTTTCATAAGAAGGGAAGAGGGCAGATGTAAGGCAAAAATACCTGGGAAGGGGTAGAGACTGGAGCAAATCTCCAAGAGAATGTTTTGCCCAGAGGGAACAGCCACTACTCAAATCCAACTGATGTTAGGTGTGATTCAAGCCCAGTGTGGCCAGATTTTTTTTTTTATTTATAGAGAAGACAACAATCCTTTTTTTTCCTGTGAAATCTCTGAAACTGTAAATATTTGCAACATATTTATTATTTTTAAGCCATTTGTAGACCAAAGAAAACATATCTCTGGGCCTTCAGATTTCCCTGCAATAAACATTCACTATACAATTACTTGTTGAGTACCTACAATGCGCCTGGTACTGTTTTGGGAGCCAGCAGATATAAAAATGCAGAAGACATGAATCATGTTTTCAAATCCTTTGTTAAGCAAAGGAGAAAGACAGAAGCAGAAGCAGATGTAATAATAAGTGCTGGAATGGAACTAAAGGCTATACATCCACAGGAAAGGAAAAGGCAATCTCAGTTTCTGAGATCGGAGGTCTGGAATCACAAGAAGGGTTTTATCTGCTAGAGAGGTGTTTGCGGGGGAAGACATTAGGGAGAGAGGAAACAGCATTGCCAAAGGCATGCAGGGGAACACTGCACAGCACATGTGAAAACCAGCAGTGACCTTGCGGGGCTTCTGTGTAGGGCAAGTGGCGGGTGGGAAGTCTGGCTCTGAAAAGCCTCCAGCTCCAGCCACCTTGCATTCTCCAGATCTTTGTTTTAACTGGTGGCGCCCGACTTTTCTGGGTCTCAGGTTGATCCAAGAATGTCAGAATACACTTCCATTTACCTCCGACATTCTCTGTGGAGTGTGACAGCTGAGGATCCAGGCACCATGGCAGCCTAAAAGTCTGCTGGGGACACCAGCATGGATATGCTCTCCCTTATCCACGGCCAGCACACATCTGCAGCCGCTCTGTCTTGATTCACTGTCTGCACCTCTCATCCCATTGTAACTGTATCCATTCAGAATCTGGGTGCTTCAATACCTATCCATACTCAGCATCTGTTTACAGTTGAATACGTTGAATGGCAGCAGCACTGATTTCACCAATAGCTAAATCTTCAACATTAGGTAATTGACTATCTTTCCTCAAACTTTTTTTAAGCACACATCTGCCAAATTCATATGGGCATCCTTAATAATCTGTGAATATAATTCAGTTTTGCTGGTAATACCTAATACAGTGCTTGTCTTTTGTTTTTTAAAGACTTGCCTTTATCCTCCTACTCTGAGTTGTACAGGTCATCAGACAACTATCCTGATTGACAGACAGAAATATTGCCTTTTTTCTACATGAGCTATAACTACGGGGCAGCGTAGCGTGGTGATTAAACTTCTGAGTCTGGTGCTACAATTCAAATCCCAGCTCCATATTTGACCTATTGTGGTCACTTTACCTCTCCATGTTTGTTTACCATGCAGTACCTCAGAGATTAAATGAGCTCATATAAGTAAAACACTTAGCAACTGACACACAGATGTATATGAGTATTAGCTGTTATTATTAGAGATATTATTATTTCAAATGACCCCAAACTGATAGAGGAGAACAGCTTTTTAAAAACTATATATCTTTGACTAGCCTATATCCTTCTCCAGCTCTATATTTGAATTGTGCGATTTTTGTAGGGGAACAGAGTAGATTAGATAAGGTTTAAAAACCTTTTTTTTTAAGCAGGCAGACATTCATGGGTGTAGAGTTTTTTTTCTTCTTTGTATTAACTGCTATGTGTAATTCTAGAATTTATCATCAAATTGGCTAAAATAGGTTTTCCCTAGATTGAAGTAATAACAATCTCATTTGCCCCAACTCCAAAGCCCTTTGAAGTTAAACATTGAGAGGAAGAATGGTGGGGCCACTCAGCAGAGATTAGATCTTGTTTTAAACACTAGCTGCTCTGAGAATAATTTCCTTAATTAATATTCACAAGATATCATACACTTGAGACTATATTTTCATGTAACCTACTTGCATGTAATTGTTCGCTAAGGCTCTTCACTTCATTTGTATCTTCCTTTTGTGTCAGTATTCAACAAAATCATTTCCATCTAAAAGCAGTGCTGAAGGGGGTGGAGGATCGTTGGGTCTCCCCTTCTGTGTGAAAGCCAGCACACATGGGCTTTCATCTCATTTCTAAAGTTAATATTGTTTTGTGCTTATTCCTGTTCTTAACTAGATGCACATGGCTCCCAGACTTGCTCTCCTTTGTGGACTCAAACCCTGAACATGTTCAGGTGTTACCCTCTTGTCAGTCTCATGTTACAGGGTGAGGAGCTTATCAAAGCACCCTGGAGTATCAACTGGCCAAAGAGTCTTAAAACCCTGAAGGAGTCACATTTGCCATCAGTAACAGCATCTGAGGGGATCAATCTGAGTCAGGCAACCAAAGATTGTCAACTTAAAGGACTTTCGGTTATTCAGGAGTCAGCTTGCCCAAAGGTCAGTGAAAGGAGCTAAGATAACTTGGAAGGAAATCTTTCTGTATGCAAGCCTTGTCAGTTTTGCATATTTCTCAGAAGAAATTTAAAAATTAAAAGGTATCTTTTACACACGTTTTTTACGTTTAAATAAATTTACTAACTGTTTAAGTTCTCTCTGTTAGTCTATTTTTTGCTGCTATAACAAAGTGCCACTGGCTGAGTAAATTATAAAGAACAAAAGTTTAATTGGCTCACAGTTCTGGAGGCTGGGAAGTTCAAGAGCATGGTACCAGCATCTGGTGAAGATCATCCCATGGCAGAAAGCAGAAAAGCAAGTGAGTATGTGAGACAGAGAGAACAGGAGTCAAAATCATCCTTTTATGAGGAGCCCACTCCCATGACAATGGCATTAGTACATTCATGAGGTTAATCATCTCGTAAGAGTCCCAACTTATCATACTGCTATAATGACAATTAAATTTCAACATGAGTTTTGGAGGAGACATTCAAACCACAGCAGTCTCCAACCGGTGACTTTCCTACATTTGCAAATGCTTTTAAAGCAAAACAACATCCTCACCTCCTTCCATATACAACAAGTAGAAATACTTTTTGCTTGCTAGTTTTGTTTTAGAAATGATTTGGGTGCAATTTTTAAAATAGCTGACTACAGGCTGGGCATGGTGGCTCACACCTGTAATCCCAGCACTGTGGGAGGCCGAGGTGGGTGGCTCACCTGAGACCAGGAGTTTGAGACCAGCCTAGCTAACATGGTGAAACCTCATCTCTTCTAAAATTTCTAAAAATTACCTGGGTGTGGTGGCAGGTGCTTGTAATCCCAGCTACTTCGGTGGCTGAGGCAGGAGAATCGCTTGAACCCGGGAGGCAGAGATTGCAGTGAGCTGAGATCTCGCTGCTATACTCCAACCTGGACAATAGAGTCAGGCTCTGTCAAAAATAAAAAAGAGTTGACTACCGTTCTACCATCAAACAATCAATAGTTGAGTTCTTAATAGCTCTTAGAACAAATTACATTAACAATTACAATGCTACAAAATACTTGAAAAGTATATATGAATACTATATATGTTATTGTATATGTTGAAACTGGTATATATGTTTATAAAATATACTATACATACATCCACACACATCTATGTATTCATACATATCTTTTTTTCTCCATAGGTTCAGTAATTGCAAGACCAAATTTCTTTACTGCTGACAGATGGTTTATAAAGTCTTACCATGGGAAGGTGCCAAATATTTTCAAGATTTTCTTGCTCTTTTTTTATTTTTGTAACTTCCTAATTGCTATGTATAACTGAAGAAGCAGAGTATCTGCTAATAATTTTTTTTTGAACCATTATCAATCCAGGAATTTGCCTGCCTGGTGGACATGATCTACACACAGCTGACATTCATCACTGCCCAAGTTAGTATCATCTCTGGCAAAGAGTCTGTGCTTCTTGTTGCAGGTCTCCTGAAGCTTCCTGTGTTAGACCCTGGTCTCTTTTCTGTGACAGGATCTCCTACCATTCGCCTCCATGCCTGTTGAAATACTCCTTCCATCATTCCAGACCTGTCCAGATAAACGTTCAAATATAAAGTACAAGGTAGTTCACAAAATAAGAAAATAAGTACTGAAACTTACGCAACATTATCTTCTCAGCCTCATTCAACTGAGATACATTTCACCAACCAGATTGTCGAAGATTAAAATGTTTGATGACATAAAATAGGGGAAAGTGTGGGGAAACAGGCAGTCTTCTATGTTGCTGGGGAGAGCATAATTGGTACAACCCCAGTGAAAAGCAATTTGGCAACATCATTAGAATAATAACTGCATACATGTTTTGACTAGTGATTCCATTTCTAAGAATGTTTTCCCTAGATTGAAGTAATAATATATTCTCACATCAACTAGATGATGTACGTACTAGATTATTCATTAAAGCATTATTTGTGATAGAGATTGGAAACCACTTGGATGTTCTAGAACAAGGGACTGATTAAATAAACAGTAAGGTATTGGACCAAAGGACTACCATGCAGCTACAGAAAGAGAATGGGACGTTCTATTCTGATATGGAGGATCTCAAAGATATCCTCATAAAGGGGGGAAAAGGAAGGGGAAAAGTATCCACTATTTAAGTGAAAAGGGTGAAAGTGTGAAGGTGAGTTGGGATATAAATACACAGTTGCCTGTATGTATACACAGTATAGTCGGAAGGATTCTGGGGGAATAGTGTTAGGTGGCTTTGAGACAAGAAGGGAAAAGGAACTGTCACATTATACCCTTTTTGTTATTTCAGAATTGTGAAATATATAAAAGTATGAGCTATACAAACTAATAAATGAAATAATATAAAAATAAAACAAAACCATAAACACCATATATACCTCTTGAAAGCTCATTTGTCTGATGGACACATTATTTGAAGCATAGCAAAACTAGAGAAATTAGAGTACAGAAATAAAAGTTATTAAAGAACTTGGGGAAAATGGCTGTAAGAATTGGAATCAGCTTCTGAAACAATAGGGCAGGGAAAGGTTTAATAACAGTCTTGAGATACCAACAAGTCAGTTGGGAGAGACAATGAGTTACTGTTCTCATTTGCTAGGGGTTAATATTGAAGTTTTGACTGAGAAAAGTGTAGATATGACATTCCAGAGTGGGGTACTAGATTGTCACTTGCATGTTTTCTAAAGGCAAAAAGATGTAAGAATTGCTCTACCATCAGTCAGAAGTCCTGGAGATGGAAGACAGGGTTAGCTTAGCTCTGCTCTCTGGGGAAATGGAGAGGACAGGAGAAGGCTCGTGAATAGCTTTGATGGTAGATTCAGGAATGTGATGCTAAATTGGAAATAAGCTGCACATTAATTTCTCAGAGTAAAGGGTACCTGAGTGTTTCCCAGGGACTAGATGAGGGTCACATAGGAGAGGAGGAGCACACTGAAGCCTTCCCAAATCCTGCAGAAGAAGACTCCAGCTGCGGGCTCTTGAGGGGAAGGCTGCCAGAGTGGTTGTGGAGGGAGGGCCCCAGGGATGGAAATCTTGGAAAGGGTGAACTTCAATCTTCTGTGAGTGCCAGGCAGCACAAAGTCATCCAGCCAAAGAAGGACTGTTCCACCCACTTTCCTGTCCTATCTTGCCCCTCTCTCACCTAGCTGGGGTCTGTACCAGACTAGAAGTAGGGGAGGAGGTGAGCAGAAGCTGGCCACATCCTCCTTTGCCCCCAGGACAGGAGCTGCCAACGGCAGGCCCCAGCAGGAAGGAAAGAAAGGTGAGGTCTGGTCTTCAATTGAAAATTGAAGAGTTGATTATTATCTTCGAACACATTCTGTCTGCTGATTTGAGACTTTAAGACAGCTTGTTATCTAAGAGTGAGCAGAAAAATCATGGGGCCTGTTAAATTTTCCTCAAGTGGCAGGGGAATAAATTTTAAAAGAGACAAGAGTAAAGGAAACAAAAATATTAAAGGAGACACTTTTAATGAAGAAATAAGAATGAAGTCAAGTTTTGGTCCTCTACCACAGATCATGTGTCCAATGCTTTAGGAGATTTATTTTCACAAAACCAAAAGAACTTAGTTTAAAGTGCATTCAGGGATAGTAAGGCAGATTGGACATCACAGAGAACTTCCTTGCTCTAAATTTGCAAAATGTGAATTTGCTTACTATGTGAGATTGTGGTACTTTTTTGTTTTTTAAAGATAAAACTTTACCAATACTATTTTCTTTTCCTTTCTTTATAAATTTTAATGACATTAAAAGGTTATAAAGAGTTGATTTAAGAAAATTTAAAGTAAAAAATAAAACAAAGATTTGGCATAATTTGTGAAGATGGGATGTAAATTAACTTCAGAAAACACTTTTCTAAACAGGGTTTGTGTAAAGGTCAGAAAACAAAATGCTATGCAATGATATTCCAAGTTACCATTTGGAAGAATTCTGTAGAATTATCTTTAGCTAAAGTGGTTTTTTTTTTATGATTGGTCCAGAATAATCCATAGATTTGTAACAGTCTTCAAACTGATAATTAAAATCAGCTGGATCTAAAGACAGACTCAAAATAAATGCAGGAGGCAACATTGTAGAACTCAAAAAAAGTGAAAAGACAAGGTCTTAAAATAAAAGAGAAAAGTAAAAGAACAAAAGGAAGCAAGGAAGAGAAAGAAAGAAAGTCAAAGAGAAAGAAAGGAAGAGAAAGGAAGAAAGAAAAAAAGGAGAAAGAAAGGGTTACATACAATAAGATATAGTTTGTGAGCACTCTGGGTCCTAATTTTACTTTGATGGTTCTGTTAGCTCAGAAAAAACTTCGATTTGCACTCTTGGTTTAAAATATTAATTAAGCTCTTCTGACTCCATAATTTTGGGCCTCTAATACATAGGCATTATTTAGTTTTCCCTGTTATGCATTAGAAAGTACAGACACTATGATTTTATTTAGCTAATTTCAAGATTAAAGATTTCCTTAATTGTAGTCTTCCGCTAGTTCTTTGTAGTTGTAAAACTGCATGCTTGATTGCTCAAGGGAAAACTTGTACTATTTGAGGTGCTGTTAAGTGAAGTAAACTATAGGCTTCCACTTCTAGGAAGACAGAGTAGATGCACTTCTCCCTGTTCCTCCCACTAAATACAGCTAAAGGCCCTGGGCTTAGATGTATATTTGTTATATGTGTAACAAACATGAGAAGACTCTGAAAGGTGGATACAAGAAGGCAAAACTGCTAAGGGATTCAGTAGCCTAGAAACAACACAGTGGTGATGTCCCTGCCTTATACATCCTAGACTTGGAGTGAAGAAGTTGGCAACTGGAAACGTCAATGGGTACAAAAGAAGAAGAAGAAGAAAAAAAAAGCCTCAATAAAAGTTAAAAGTTAACTCTTTCTAACCAATGGACCAGGAGTAGGGCAGCGCAGCAAAACACTAAACTTTTAGACAATGGCTGCTGTGCTCCAGCCAAAAAAAACACAGAAAAACGTACGGCCCCACCCCAATCCCCAAAGCAAGGGCTGAATGGAGAGCCTAGATTTCCACCTTTGCCAGGCTGGAATGTAGTGAGATGCCCTGACTTCCATGCAGGATAATATCAGAGAAGGTCAAGCAGTGAGTCACATCTTCACCATTGCGCAGATATAATGAGATCACTTCCCCCAGTGGTGTCAGTGGAGGCCACAAGGGAAGCAGTAAGGACATATCCCTTTCCTTCTCAGCCACTCAAGGCCTAGTGGGGTGGGGGTAGCAAAATTCCCACCTGTGTCCAACATAAATGAGGTGCACTCCCATCTCAGGTGTCAACAGAGTCCATGAGGGGAACCTAGCTATGCTGTCCCACCTGGCAGTAATAAGACAGTGCTTCCTCTTCCTCTGCCAGAGCAACGTCACTGGAAGCTGAAACAGAAGGTTTAAGAAGATTCAGAGCCTTGGCCTGTTGCAGTGGCTCACGCCTGTAATCCCAGCACTTTGAGAGGCAAAGGCAGGTGGATCACTTGAGGCCAAGAGTTTGAGACCAGCCTGACCAACATGTTGAAACATCATCTCTACTAAAAATGCAAAAATTAGCTGGGTATGGTGGCGGATGCCTGTAGTCCCAACTGCTGGGGAGACTGAGGTAGGAGAATCACTTGAACCCGAGAGCCAGAGGTTGCAGTGAGCCGAGATTGTGCCACTACACTCTAGCCTGGGTGACAGAGTGAGACTCCATCTTAATAAATAAATAAATAAATAAGCATAAAACATAAAAAAAAAAAAAAAAAAAAAAAAAAGATCCAGAGCCTCATAAGAACCTAGATGTTTGGGTTTAAAAAAACCAACAAAGGGTGGAGCAAGATGGCCGAATAGGAAGAGCTCCAGTCTCCAACTCCCAGCGCGAGCAACACAGAAGACCGGTGATTTCTGCATTTTCAACTGAGGTACTGGGGTCATCTCACTAGGGAGTGCCGGACAATCGGTGCTGGTCAGCTGCTGCAGCCTGACCAGCGAGAGCTGAAGCAGGGCGAGGCATCGCCT
>NW_016824513.1:82941-124755 GCF_001698545.2 Rhinopithecus bieti | reverse complement strand
TACACGTATGTTTATTGCGGCACTATTCACAATAGCAAAGACTTGGAATCAACCCAAATGTCCATCTGTGACAGACTGGATTAAGAAAATGTGGCACATATACACCATGGAATACTATGCAGCCATAAAAAAGGATGAGTTTGCGTCCTTTGTAGGGACATGGATGCAGCTGGAAACCATCATTCTTAGCAAACTATCACAAGAAGAGAAAACCAAACACCGCATGTTCTCACTCATAGGTGGGAACTGAACAATGAGGAAACTTGGACTCGGGAAGGGGAACATCACACAGTGGGGCCTATCATGGGGAGGGGGGAGGGGGGAGGAATTGCATTGGGGAGTTATACATGATGTAAATGATGAATTGATGGGTGCTGACGAGTTGATGGGTGCAGCACACCAACATGGCACAAGTATACATATGTAACAAACCTGCACGTTATGCACATGTACCCTAGAACTTAAAGTATAATAAAAAAAAAATAAAATTAAATTAAAAAAAAAAACCAACAAACAAAAAAACGCCACTAATTGTACCAAGAACCAAGAAGATCTCCAACTGGACACCTGAAGATAATCAATAGATGCCAACATTGAGAGGATAGGGATGTTAGAATTATCATCTGAATAAGATTTTTAAAGCAGCCATCATAAGAATCCTTCCATGAGCAATTAAAAGCATGCTCAAAACAAATAAAAAATAGAAAGTCTCGGTAAATAAATAGAACATACAAAGAACCAAATGGAAATTTACAACTGAAAAACACAGTAGCCAACAACAGCAACAACAAACAACCCCAATGCATAGGCTTAACAGCAGAATGGACAAGACAGAGGAAAGAATCAGTGAACTTAAAGATCCAACAATAGAAACTATTCAACCTGAAAAATAGAGCGGGAAATAAACCAATATATATATATATATGAGGAGGGCCTCAAAGACCTATAGAACTATAAATGAAGGGCTAACATTCCTGTCATTAGTGTTTCAGGAGAAGGGAAAGAGGACAAGGCTGAAAAAGACTCAAAAAAAAAAAAATGGCTGAAAATTTCCCAAATTTGGTAAAAGATATAAATCTATAGATTTCAAGAAACTGAGTAAACTCTAAGTAGAACCCCCAAAGAAATCTATACTAAGACACATAAAAGTCAAATTTCTGAAAGCAAAGCAAAGAAGCCATGAAAAGCCTTGAAAGCAGCAAGAGAAACACAGCACCTTGCGTGTAAGGAAGAACACATTCCAATGACAGCAGATTTCTCATCAGAAACCATGGAAAACAGAAGGAACGAAAGGAAAATCATTTCACAGATTAGGAGAAACTAAGAGAATTTGTCACCAGCAGACCTACTTTAAAAGAACTTCATATAGGAAGTTCTCTAAACAGAAAAATAAGTGATGGAAGAGGGAATCTTGGAACATCAGGAAAGAAGAAAAGCAAAGGTAAAACAAAATATAGGTAATATAATGAAGTTTTCTTCTTTCAAGCTTTCTAAATTATGTTCAATACCTAAAGCAAACAGGATAACACTCTTGACTTGGCTCGAATTGCATGTAAGGGAAATATTTCAGATAAATCTATTATAAATGTTGGACAGCAAAGGAACATAAAGGGAGGTAATGGTTTCATACTTCACTCAAACTGGTGACATCAGCAGTAGAATACGAGAAGTGGTGTATATGTAATGTAATACCTAGAGAAACCACTAAAAAAGCTACATACATAATTAAATATAAATATATAAATATGATAATGAATATAAACACATGCACAGTTACACAAACATACACACACACACACACAAGTGGTTCTACTTCTCTTATTGAACCCAGATATATAATATAAAGTATATTCTCTAAAATGCATTTAAATTAATAGAATTAATATGACAATCAATAACAGAAAGATAAAAGGAAAATCACCAAACACTTGGAAACCAAAACATAATTTCAGGAATATAAAATGAGATGACCACAACAAATCCTGTAGGCTACAAGGAATACCTCTACACATAAAAATTTTAAAACTTAAATAAAATGGACCAATTCTTTAAAAAAGAAAAAAAAAAAAAAAAACCCAAACTACTAGAACTCACTCAATATGAAATAGACTCCTTGAATAACCTCTGTTAAGGAAATTGAATTTGTAATTTTAAAACTTCCAAGAAATAAATCTCCAAATCCAGATGGTTTCACTGGAGAATTCTACCAAGTGTTTCAAGAATGAAGACCAGTTCTAAGCAATTGCTTCCAGAAAATAGAAGAGGAGGGAACACTTCCAAATTCATTTTATGAAGCTAGTATTACCCTAATATTACAACCAGACAGAGTCAAAGTAAAAAAAAGAGAAAACTATAGACCAATATCATAAATGTAGATGCAAAAGTTCTTAACAAAATATTAGTAAATAGAAGTCAGCAATATATTAAAAGAATTATACACAATAACTAAGTGAGGTTTATTCCAAAATACAAGGCATTTGAAATGCAATAATTAAAAAATAAATCATAATCTACCACACTAACAAACTGAAGAAAAGAAATCCCAATTGTATCAATCAGTGCAGAAAAAGTATTTAACAAAATTCAATATCGCTTCATGATAAATGCTCTCAGACAAATAAGAATAAAGGGGGACTTCCTCAGCTTGATAGAGAATCTATAGACAGCCTACAGCTAACATTATAGTTAATGGTGAAAGGGTCAATGCTCTTGCCCTAAGATTAGAAACAAAGTAAGGATGTATGCTCATCACTCTTTTTCAATATAGTACTGGAATTTCTAACCAGTGGAATAAAGCAAGAAAAGGAAATAAAAGCATATGGATCAGCATAACTGTCCCTATTTGTAGATGATATGATTGTCACTGTAGGAAATCCCAAGCAATCTACAAACTACCTAGAACTAATAAATGAGTTAAGCAAGATTGCAGGATAAAGATAAACACACAAAAAATCCATTATATTTCTATATACTAGTCATCAACACATAGACACCAAAATTTAAAATATAATGCCATTTCCAGTTATACAAAAATATGAAATACTTGGAGGTTAACTCTAAAAAAACATGTACAGGACTTCATGTTGAAAATTACAAAATGCTGATGAAAAAATTAATGGTTTAAATAAATTGCAAGACATGCTGTATTAATAGTTCACTGGAAGACTCAACATAGTAAAGGCACCAATTTTTCTCAAATTAATATACAGGTTAAAGCAATTTCTATTAAAATCCCAGCAAGATGTTTTGTAAGTATAAACAAAATTGTTCTAAAATGTATTATGATAAGGCAAAGGAAATAGAAGAACTAAAACAATTTTGAAGAAGAATATGAAAGGACTCAGTCTAACCTCTTTCAAGACTTATTGTATAGCTACAATAAGTGAAATTGGTGTAGAGATAATCACATAGATAAATATAACATAATAGAAAATCCAGAGATAGTGCATATCCAATTGATTTTTGACAAAGGTACAAAAGCAATTCAATGGAGGAAGGGTAATCTTTACAACAAATGAAGCTGGGGCAATTGGACATTCATAGTCAAAGAATAAAAAAGCCTCAGCCTGTCTCACACCTAAGACAGAAATTAATAACTCAAATGGATCACAGACATAGGTAAAACAAAAAGTTACAAAACTTTTAGAACAAAATAGGAGAAAATCTTTAGGGTCTAGCTTCAGGCAGAGTTCTTAAACTTGACACTGAAAGCATGACACAGAAAATGAAAAACTGATAAACTGGATTTCATTAAAATTCAAAACTTTGTGCAGCCATAAAAAAATAATGAGATCATGTCCTTTGCAGGGACATGGAAGAAACTGGAAGCCATCATCCTCTGCAAACTAACACGGGAACAGAAAGCCAGACACTGCATGTTCTCACTCATAAGTGGGAGTTGAACAATGAGAACACATGGACACAGGGAAGGGGACATCACCCACCGAGGCCTGTCAGGGGGTAGGGGGGCAAGGGGAGGGAGAGTATTAGGACAAATACCTAATGCATGCGGGGCTTAAAACCTAGATGACGGGTTGATAGGTGCAGCAAACCACCATGGCACATGTGTACCTTTGCAAGAAACCTGCACATTCTGTACAGGTATCCCGGAACTTAAAGTAAAAGTTTAAAAAAATTCAAAACTTTGCTCTACAAAAAAAAGTATGTTAAGAGAGTGAAAAGACAAACTAGAGACTGGGAGAAAATATTTGCAAACTAGAAAACCAACAAAAGATTACTATCTAAAACATATAATGAACTCTCAAATCCAATCAGAAAATAGTCAAAAGGCATGAGGAGATATTTCACTGAGGAGGATATAAATAGATTTTTATGGTAAAGAAGCACATAAAAAGATGTTCAACATCATATGCCATTAGGAAAATGCAAATTATGACCACAATGAGATATCACTACATACCTATTAGAATGCAGAAAATAAAAAATAGTGACAACACCAAATGCCGAGGAGGATGTGGAGTAACTGGATCACTCATACTGCTGGTGAGAATGTAAAATAGTGCAGCCACTCTGAAAAATGGTCTGGCAGTTTCCTAAAAACCTAAACATGCAATTACCCTATGACCCAGCAATTGTACTTCTGGGCATTTATCCCAGAGAAATGAAAATGTGTTCACCTAAAAACCTTCTTGAATGTGTATAGCAGCTTTGTTTGTAAAATCCCCAAACTATAAGTTACTCAGATGTCCTTCAACAGGTAAATGGTTTAACAAATTGTGGTACATCCATACCATGGAGCACCACTTAGCAATAAAAAGGAGCAAACTCCTAACAGATAGAACCACCTGGAAAAATGTTCAGGGAACTATGCTGAATAAAACCAGCTAACGCAGGCTGGGCGCGATGGCTCACGCCTATAATCCCAGCACTTTGGGAGGCCCAGCCCTTTGGGTGGATCAGGAGGTCAGGCAATCGAGACTATCCTGGCTAACATGGTGAAATCCCGTCTCTACTAAAAATACGAAAAATTAGCGGGTGTGGCGGCGGGCGCCTGTAGTCCCGGCTACTCAGGAGGCTGAGGCAGGAGAATGGCTTGAACCCGGGAGGCGGAGCTTGCAGTGAGCCGAGATCCAGCCACTGCATTCCAGCCTGGGCAACAAAGCGAGACTCTGTCTCAAACAAAACAAAACAAAACAAAGAACACAGTTCTCCATTTATATAATTGCTAGGCGTTAATGAGGGGATAGTTGTGGAAGAGAAGTAGATGTATCTTTAAAAAGGGGCACAGGTTGGATCCTTGTGCATGTGAAAATGTTCTGTCTCTTATTTGTATTGATGTCAATATCCTGGCTATGATATTACACCGTCGTTTGGCAATACGTTACCATTGGGGGAAACAGCATAAAAGGTACACAGGATCTCTCTGTATTATTTCTTACTATTGCACATGAATCTACAAATACCTCAAAGTTTAGTTTTAAAAAAACAGAAAATATCATATATGCATGCAATATAAGCAGCAAAAATTCTGGAGGGCCACATACCCAGCTTTAATACAGATTACCTCTGCAGAGGTAGACAAGTAGCTCTGAAGATTAGGTGAGGTTGATGAGAGGATTCTTTCTTTTCATTTTATTCCCTTATGAATCTTGTCTAAATAAATTTCTTAACATGAGTATGGATTACTATTATTATAAAAGGAAACAAGTTAGTAGGTTTTAAAAATAAACCATATTAATTTCTCATTATTTAAACAGGATCTTTTCTGCAATTTCCCATGTACAAAAAGTTTCTTGACAAAACAGCCCTAGTATTTAGTAAACATATTAAGTCTTTTACAGGAGGAAAATTCTTAACTTAGTCTTTCTAAGGGGAAACTCACTCCAAAACCTTTAGCTCATAGGAACTACCCATTACTTTTATTCTACAAAGTGCTTCTCAGATATTTCAACCAATCTCTGACACAAAGTACCAAAGGTGATTTAATGTATGCCAGGGTCCCTTCTCTTTTGTTCACTAATGGGAGGGGAGGGTATAATCTACACACCAAGATCCCCACACTCTTCAGCGCCAAAGAACAGGTGCCCAGTTGTCCCTGCAAAAACCCTGGCCATTGAGAACACCCCAGTTAAGGAACAGCAAAGGAAGCTGGTGCTATCATTCTGGTCCCAGGTAACCAAGAGACTGACTGTTCTTCTCATAAGAAACACTGTACCTGCTCCTGCCCTATGCGAGGCCAAGCCCTGTTGGGTATAGGTGATGTGGCCAAATGCATACAACTTCATTTATCAATGGAAGCTGCATCATATTCTTCTTTACACCTTAGACCACTAAGTACAATTTTCTGTCATGATTCTCCATTCAACTCACAGCTTTGGGACAAAATGTGAGGGCAGAATTTGGTTCATTGTTTATGTTCACGGCAATAGGTTTGGGGTTTTCACATCTTCTGAATATTTGTAGGAAAGTTCAAGTACAAATATTGTTGAGAAGCTCAAGAAAACATCTTTAAATGAACAGAAACAGACTGTCTCCTATTGAAATTCCTTAAAGCCACAGGTATTTTATTTTAACATGCTTCTTCCCCACAGATTTGGAATTTGGGAGCTGAATACCCAAGTGCAGGCAATGACTAAAAAGCTGACCCTGGGAAATTTGGGCATCATTAAATGATACTTTGAATCATGACAATGACATGTCTTAGGCTGTGATGTCATCCTCTTTATCAAGAAGAAATGAGAAACTAGATTAAATCAAGAATACTCTCTGATTGGTTTATTCCAACTAACGTCAAATAGTCAAAGTTACCAGTTACTTAGTATCGACTCTGTCCTGACACTTAACTAGTTCTTAATTTCCCGAACCATGTAAGGCAAGTGTCATAGGCAGTCTAAAGAGGAAGAAACAGAGACTCAGAAAGTTGAAATAACTTGCCCAAGATTACACAAAGGGTAAGGCGAAGTCAGGTTTGAGCCCAGGTCAGCTGATGCCAGAGCCCACCTTCCTCATGTTCTCTGATGCCACCCCTCATACTGACGTAGTAAGCTTTAAGAGGTTTGTGATGATGTCAATGATATGTCACCTAGATCCTTCACTCTTTCCTCATCTAGGAATGTAACTAACCCAAAAATTTCCTGAAGGTGGAAAACCCTGACTACTTTTCACCATTTTGGTGGACAGCCTTTGGCTATGCTTTACTCACGAAAACATACTCTCCCCAAATCATAGAGCATTTGATCTGAAAAAAAGCTCTGTAGAGAATCAGTTTCTTGGCAGAAATAGGCCTGGTAGAAAAACTTGTAAACCTAATACGATGCTTATCTTGCAAGGTTTTGGTAAGAAACTAAAGTCAGAAAGGTAAATGACACACTCAACACCCTGCAGTCAGCTAATGGAGAACAAGATATAAACTCGGACACAGCAACCCCAAACACCAAGTGGGACAGTAATTAAATATACTGCTGAGGAAGTATCCCTGCACAGAATAATGTTCAATGACAACTTCAACCACCAGGTCCTTCCTGATACTTCTGTGCAATATACCTTATTTAATTTGAATACTTTGCTACTCCTGCTTTACAATTTAGCAAGCCCTTTCTTACACATAGTCTTCGTTGTTACAGTAGACACTGCTATGAACTAGACAGAGGGAATGGTAGTTCCTTTCACACAAAAGGAAACTGAGGTTCATGAAATTAAGTGATTTACCTGAGATAACAGAGCTAGCAAATAGAACTACGCCCCAAATGTATCTCTTTCTGTAATGCTAAGCTGCAAAGTAGTAATTATTGAGGTTGCCTGTTCTTCCTAATATTTGATTATGAAAACTTCCTAAAATTTATTTAAAATTAACATGTTCCTTATCATAGACATAATACATGTTTATGGTGAAAAATCTAAAAGGTATAATAAGGCAAAATAAAAAGCACATCTGATCTCACTACTGGAAGATATCGTCATTGTTAAAATTTTGTGTATATTCTTCCAGTCTTTTATCCATGCCTACATATACTAAAATAACACAGCAAAGACAAAATGCAGTTGTGATGTATATGATCTTTTAAGATCATTTCCTCTCCTTAGCATTATACGGCAAACATTTTTCCATGTACTTCAATATACTTTTACACCGTATTCAAAGAGGGCACCATATTCTATTGCGTTAATGTATCAGAGCTTTATGCAGCCAATATCCTATTGCAAGGCAATAAGTTGTTTTCGGTTTTTGTTCAATTATAACCATTGCTGTGGTTAACATCCTTATAGCTAAACTTTTGCATACATCCATGATAATTTTCTTCAAATAAATTCCCAGAACTATAATTTGTTGGTCAAAGAGCTTGCAAAATATTAAAGCATTTAAGATATATTTGTGTAGTCCAAATTAAAATTTAAGGTTGCATTTGGCATGGGATTTGCTTTAGCAAATTTGTATACCATCTCTGAGCTTTCACTAATTGCAATGTCTGTGGACTTTAATGGTAATCTTCTGAGCCAAATGATAAAACATTCACAAGGTTGTTCCTATCATTTTACTCTGTAGTGAGTACTTTAAAGAATTCACGTTTACAGAAGAAGAAAATCAGAACTGAGGTGCACAAAGCTACGTTGTGAAACGTGTGAGATGTACTGTTGTGGACAGACCCTAGGTGGCCCCCCCTTTCCCCGTGATCCCTGCCCTCTACTGTTTATGCCTTTGTGTAATCTCCTCCCCTTGAGTGCAGGTGGGTCCTGGGACTTGATCCTAACCAATAGATTAGGGCAAAGGTGATGGGATGTCAAGCGTGTGATTAAGTTATGTCATAGAAGACTCCCTCTTAGCTGACTGGAGCTAGAGACTGTCCTTGTGGGCTTAATGAAGTAAGTGACTATATTGGAGAAGCCTGCATGGCTAAGAAATGCAGGCAGCTCTAAGCCCTAAAGGTGGCCTCCAACTGACAACCAGCAAGAGCTGGGCCCTGAGTCACACAGCTACAAGGAACCAGGTTCTACCAACAGCTTTGAGTGAGTCTTGAGGTGGATTTTTCCCCAGTCAAGTCTCTAGATAAAAATGCAGCTTGGTTATACTTTGATTGCATCCTTTTGGTATCCTGAACAAGAACCCAGTTAGGCAATATCCAGACTCCTGACCCATGGAAACTGCAGATAAATGTACATTGCTTAAATTGGCTAAATTTGTGGTTGTTATGCACCAACAGATAATGAATCCACCTACCCTCCCTGAAACCAGTGAGCTTGCATGACTTTGACTTTTACCCCTTCAGCCTATTATCACCCTGGTCTTGCATCCCCTTCAAAGTAGCCCTCCATCCACAAAGTGCAGTATTATCTATATGGGCTGATCCTTGTGTGTTAACCCTCAGATCCATGCCCCATCCTTCCCAGCTGCTCTTCTATACTGGAGGGGGCTGACTCCTGCAGGAGGCATTTCCAGGTTCCTGCTTCCAGCTGAGGGTAGAAGATGAAGCCTCTCTCCCTCTCTCCCTAAGCTCTCTGCCTTTGGTTGTGTCTGTGTATCCTTGATGGCCCCTGCCTCCACTGGACAGGCCTTCTGTGGTTCCACCCTTTGTCAGGTTGCTTCAGCTCTTGGGAGGAACTTCCAGCTTCTCTCTGTTTTTCCAGTCTAGAGATGGTCGTGGTTCTCATTTGTGGCTAATTTCTGATTTACCTCTCTTTTCTTCTATTTGGCTTTTTCGGTCCTCTGACACCTATGGAACCAATTCTCTGCATTAAATTCACTTTGCTATACACACTTAAAGCGGTTTCTACTTTCTATCAAGACACTGGATGATGCACACCCCACATCCTGGAGCCTGCACCTCATTCTGCTCTGTACCAGGAGCAGCAGCATAGTACCTGGGTAATGTCAGTGCCAACGGCACTGAATGTGTTGTATAAACAAATGATGGCTCTCGCAGTGCTTTCTGTTTAGGGGTTCTGCCAGGTGTCAGGGAAACAGCAGCCAGTGGAACTGGGCCCTCATCCTTGGGTGTGCACAATCCAGGGGCAGGGAACAGACATATAAACAAATAATTAGATAAATGTGATACCAATTACAAGAGAAGTATATTCAAAGTAGAATGGGAAAAGAGTTGGAAGAAGGCCCAGGGTGGTGGATGTGATGATTGGTAGGCCAGAGAAAGAGTGTTCCTAATTAGCTAGGCATTGTGGGGTGAGCCTGTGGTCCCAGCTACTCAGGAGGCTGAGGTGGGAGGATCATCTGAGCCTGGGAGGTCAAGACTGCAGTGAGCCATGACTGCACCACTTCACGCCAACTTGGGTGACAGAGCAAGACCCCATGTGAAAAAAGAAGTGTTCCTATCAGAGGAAACAGCCTGTGCAAAAGCATGGTGTCCTGGAAGAGCACTGTTATAAGTGAGAGTAGTCACAGTGAGGTTTGTTTTCGCTCGGCAACAAATTCATCTCAAAAATATCATGTAGAATTCTACCAGTCTACATGTACAGGTCAGGGCACTTTTCAGCTCCTGTGGAAGGAAGTAATCTCATTTTGCCAACCCATGGTTTTTTCTCCGTTCTTCATACCCTTCTTGCTAAAATATTTTCAGGATTAAAGCTCAACTGAATGACAGCCCCTCTGGCACTCAGCAGCCTCTCCTGGAGAGGTCTCTAAAGGCTGCAAGGGCAGGCAGTATGATAGGGTAGAAATAGAGCAGAGAGCATGGCCAAGCCATGCGCTAACAAGATGAACTTGGGTAGACAGCCAGGTCCATCACTTATTAGCTGTGTGATTTTGGGCAAATTGCTTTACCTGTCTAGGCTCCTTTTGTATGGATATAATACCTACCCAGGGAACAGGGGAATTACCTTGTAAAGCATATTTTTACCCCTGACTAAGTGCTAAGCACTGTGCTAGAGTTTATTATTCATTATCTCACTTAATCCTTAAATAAGTCTATGGATGGGTGACTACTATTAGTTCCAATTTAGAGATTTTAAACATTGAGGCTCAGAGGGTTTAAGCAATGTGTCCAAAGTCACACAGCAATTGATGGGCAGAAACTTGAAAATCCGTGCCCCTATTGTTACTTGAATACTGCCCCATGGCAAAGCATCAGGCCTGGTGTGAGGCTTGAATTAGCAGCTCAATAAATTTATGTTCTCTCCCTTCCCACTTTCGGAGACGAGGAAGATGAGTTACTTTCTCCAGGCCTGCTAGCACTATCCAGAAGCTCTAGAAACAGAAAACAAGGATATCAAAGAGCAAGCTACCAACTAGATTATCTGCCACCAAGTTCTGAGCTTTGGAGGTGAGTGTTTTTAGGGTACGAGGTGAGTACCAAAACTTCTGAAGCCAAAAGAAAGCCAAAGAATCCCAGTTCCTCAGCAAACTCACACCCCCATTAAAGACAATGGTGGGAAACAGTAACTCACTGTGCATCACCATTTTATGAAATTCTCATCCCAGGAGAAGGAATTTATTATGTATATTTTATAGATGTTGACCTGAGGGCTTAACTAACTTGTTCACGTCATGGGCAAGTGTCAAAACTGAGCTTGGGGACCCAGAGTGAGGGAAGGCAGGGTCCTGGGCTCCTCTGCAGTTGCCATTATCATCTTCTGCTCCCCTCACTCTCTGAACTCCTGCAAGTAAGACCTGTGTTCAGCAGTGCAGCCTGAGGGGCCGGCAGGCCTGGCTAGAATCCCAGTGAAGTGTCCTTAACTTCAAACCCTTCCCCGAGGGCTCAGGGTGTGGTGCTTTGGCAGCCTTTCTTTCTTCCTGCACTAGGATTTAGCTCTCAGAGAAAGGAGTAGGGGGAGGGGAAACAGCCAGCTGCATGAGGATCAAAGAGGTAAGGGCCCAGCCTGTCTGCACAAGTGCTTGTCGGCCAAGCACACACACACACCACACACACACACACACACACACACTGTACTTGCATACATACCACATTTAACATATACTCAAGCATGCCACATAACACACACACCACACACATTCACACACCACATATAACACACACACTATACACATATTCACACATACCACATATGACACACGCCTTTATACACACCACATGTAACACACACGTCACACACACATACTTACACATACCACATATGACACACGCCTTTATACACACCACGTGTAACACACATGCCACACACACATATTCACACTTACCACATATGACACACACCACATGTAACACACATGCCACACACACATACACACACCCCACATTCATACATATCACATATAGTACATACTAAACATGCCACATACAACACACATACCACACACTCATGCACACCACATATAACTCACACAACACGCCTCATACCCTCACATTATACATGTACACCCACACATAAATATACCACACATACACCAAATATCACACAGAGCAAACACACTACAGCATACACACAATACCTCACACCACTTTTTGGATATGCACATACAACACACATATATGCACCACATATACCATGTTTTACATGGCTACATGTAACACACACTACAGTGCACTCATATCACTTTACATCCTTGTATCTCACATGCCACATACATACATGCTCAATGCACCTATATACGGCACATACACACCACATATCCACATATTACCTCACACTTTCACATAATATGCACAGAGTCCATTCACATTTGTGTACCACATGCATACCACACATAAACATACACACTCCACAAATGTGATAGTACACATATACCACACCTCATGCTCTTGTATGACACATATTTGCATACCACACCATTTCACACACCGCAGATAGACACGCATGCCACACCACACCACATAGACACACACTACATACACACACCACACCTCACATTCTTGCATTACACACACACATACACCATCCCACGGTCACACACCACAGATAGACACACATACCATGCACACTCCTTTCACATGTCATACACAATACACAGACCATGCACAGCACACACACCATGCACAGCACACTCACACACACAGCTTTCAATTCATTCACATCTAGGCTGCAGCTCCAACCCAAGAGTACCGAGTCATTGTGAGGAAAAGCCACAGACAGCCCCCCGAGGGTTTCTTTCCCTCTTCCTGGCATCATTATAGCCTCGTTGCTGGATAAATTAATTACAGAGTTGGAGAGACAGAAATCCAGCTCCCACCCACCATTCCCCTGAAGTATCAACATTGTGGATCTATTTATGAACTTCCAAATCTGGAAGGTGTGACGCGCTTTGTCACTGTGCGGCCGGCGCTCTGGCAGCCAGCCGGAGTCTGGCTCTTTTATGTGGTGAGAAGTTATGCCTCTCTGCTCTGCCCTTCTCCCTAGCATTCACCTGGAGTGTGTCACGATGGAGGGAACAAACATGTGTAATGCCTGAGTCTGGAATGCGCCCAGCTATGGGGCTGCTGGGGACCTCAGTGTGGGAGGGGAAATGGAGTTCACTCAGGTGGACGGAGAAGAATTTTTCTTGTGGCCTTAGCTTGCTCTTTGGTTAGAGGAGGGGATTTCGCCTGCCCAAGAACCAGGGGATCCAGAGATGACTGTAACCCTGTTGTCCAGTCTTCCTTGATGATTATCAGAATTGTTTAGTCTTTGCAATTATGTGGAATGGAGAAGTCCACCCCTGACACTGGTGTTGTCTTATTTGATTCATATCGTCTATGTATTCAAGATATGTGCCTTATTCTATTTGGAGGGTTCCTTCATTCAGTAAGGCTGTGCCTGGAGATATGTCATCTTCACTGGAAGGCCATGTATAAAGTATATAAACTGGTGCTCTAGTAAACCTAACTGTCTTCGCAGCAGGTTAGATGTGAATGAGCTGGGTGGGGCAGAGAGGCTGTCATCCGGAGCCACAGCCAGGAAGGTGCCTCAGGAGGTGTGAGACAAGGGCCTCTCCCCGGCAGGGCCCCCTGGGTTGTGGCTGATGCTGACAGTTGCCATCCAGTGTTTTCCTGGGTGCCGTTACTATGTTTTCTGAGCCAAAACGTTTCCGAGACCTTCCAAATTTCCCTGAGTCTGATCTCCTGGGAAAGTCAGGAGGGGCAGCAGAGGGAAAGTTCCCCTTTTTCTGTAGCTCTGCAGGCTGCATGCTGCCAAAGGCAGCACAATGTCAGCCAAGGTGGGAGAATGGAGCTGAATGGTGTAGCTATTTGTTGTGTGTGGTTCAGAGCTTCAAAGCCTATTAGCTTTCATTAGGAGCCAAGTCGTGACACCAACATGATCTACACAATGCTTAATGCAGCAGCTTCCAGATTTGCCCCAAATGTGAAGTGGGTGGTCAGGGCAACCTGTGGGCTGTTGAGGGAAATGTGAGGTGTGGAAAGAGAGATGCAGGATAGTGAACAGGTAAGAGCATTTTTTTGGCAGGTGGGAAGAAATCAAAAGGAGTGTTTGATAAGTTCTTGGGGCCTGCGAGGAACTTACGATTGCTGTCTAGCAGGGTGGTCTGGGCAACATTCAGGTCTGTAGTGGGATAGCGGTTTGGTCAGTGGCTCCCCCGAGACTAGGTTCCTCCCTTGATAAGCCATGTTCATTTCATTTCAATTCACGTTTTCTCCCAGGCCGCCTCCACCAGCAGTAATATAAGGTTTCAATCTAATTGCCGGCTACTTGAGATGTGTCCGTCTTGGGCATGGGGAGTTGGGAGGCCCACAGTGAGAAGGCAAGTAGATAAGTGTTCCAGTGTGGAGCCAGCCAGATGGCTATTAAATGTCTTGTGAAGGAGCTGGGCCAGGAACTCGTAGGAGAAGGTTCCTGCCGCACAGCCGGGTCTGTGGTCACATTGCTGAATGTAGCCTCCCAAGAATTGTAGGGTGGGCTGAATGCTCCTGCTTCCTGAGGGCGTATATGTACTATGCATCCCCTGATTTCAAGGAAAAACTCAGGAAATACATGGTCCAAGGAGAAAGGGGCCTCAATGGGTTTTTTGTTGTTGTGATTTTGCAAGCGATCTTGAAGTGAAAGCCCACAAACTGCCCACACAATATGAATAGCAGCATTCATTTCCCAGGGCAGTGAGGCCACAGCCGGGCCTGTTGGGAGATCCTGCCCTCCCTCAGCTTCTGGGTATCTTCAGTTCTGTGGCCACTTTCCCTTGACGCAGGTCTGGGATGGTGCAAGCCGGAGGGGATTAGCAGATACGAGGAGCTTCTTCCCTCTGATCCCTGCTCTTGGACTCTCTCCTTTTGGTCTTGGACCACTTGCTTGACTTCTTCACCTCAGTTTCTCTATCTATAAAATGGGGATAATGGTGTTTACTTACTTACCTCATGAGTATTATAGGAATTAATTACTGTTTGTAAAGTACTTTGAAGATGAAAAGTGATGTGGCATCATCGTTAAGATGATGAAATATCTTCCACTGTTACCGGCCAGATTCTGCCAGATTCAAGCAAACATTTCAATGTGGATTCCAAATGAGACCTTCACAGCCACCACATGCATGAGTCAGTGCACACACAGGGTCCCAGTGGAATATCGAGAGGTGGAAAACAACAGAAGCCATTTTCACCTAAGAAAGGCTTCTTCCTATTTATGGGGCAATGGCAATCAGGAGATTCGGGGGGTGACAAGTAGGAGTGATCAGTGGCTCCAAGATACAAGATAGTCTATCATGTCTATGATTCAGCAGAAGCAAAGCCAACCATTTGTACCTCAACCATGTGCTCATGGTACATAGCATAGATGCTAATGATGCCTTCTTATGGATAATTTTTGTCTTTACTTTTGTGGTAGGAGAGCCGTAACAGGTTGGGCATATAAAACCCATCTGCTACCTTGACTTTCACAAAGATGAAGTGCCTCTGCAAAGTTTCCTTCCACAAAAGGCCACAGAAACAAAAACATTCTCAGGATTTCAAAGTCTCTTAAAATATTAGATCATGCCTCTTCTCCAATGAGTATAATCTAACTTTTTGGAATGTTTAGAGGCAAAAAGTGAAATTTTGTCAAACTACCTTGTATTTGCATTCTGGTGTTGTCCCATGACTGACTGTGGGAATGTTTTCTCATTCTCTTTATCCCCATCTGGTTAAAAACTGGTGTGTGTAGGAGATTGTGTTTGTTAGTTGGGCTGAACATGTGGGGATGCTAGGGCGAGATTATTAAAGAAAGAAGGGTCTGTATTGGGGAAAGATATCAGTTGCATTAGAGTTTATATCTGGCCCCATGGTTGATTTATTTGAAAGTGTTAAGCTTCTAATGTAGCATAGGCAAAATTTACTTAAATCTAATTTTGCTATGAAAGAAAAATCGGCAACAACCCAAATTTCAGAAGATACCATTTATGATTATGTTGTTTGTTTGTATAATAATCTAGATACTTCTTTTCCTAGTAGAGTAATTACATCTAGGAAGCCAGGAGGTAACTATGCGAATTACCCTGAAGGACAGGAACACCAGGTAGGGAACAAGCCAACTCAAATTATGTATTCAAATGGAGTGCACAAAGCTTTCCCATTTATGGCAGATTGTGTTCTCGACATGGAGTTTGAAAATCCAAATACTGTAAGTCAAATGTGATTTCTAAATAGAAACCATTGTGTAATAGGAAGTTAGGCCCTGGTTACAGGTATAATGGCCAATTTGGTTTCTTTATTACAAAAGTAATTCATGTTCATGATTTTTAAAACTAAATAAGAAAAAAGTATTCATCATCCTTCTGCCTAGAGATAACCACTGTTTCTGTTTCAGTGCCACTGTTCTTTCAGAACTTAGATGCATATGTTTTTTTTTAAAAAAAAAAATACTGAACATAAGGTGTTACAACCTTTTAAATACATTTATTGTAAAATTTTGCCACATTAATAAAATAAATTTTAGTGTGGGTTGATACAATTATAAATAACAGTGGTGCAGATTGCCATATGCATGCTGGCTATGTATTTCTTAAAACTGGAATTTCTTGTTCATATTCCAAGCCTGTGTTTTTTATTTTCTTTTTTTTTTTTTTTTTATATTTTCAACTTTTACCTTCGATGCAGGGGTTATATGCGCAGGTTTGTTACATGGGTATACTGCATGATGTTGAGGTTTGGGATGCAAATGATCCTGTCACCCAGGTAGTGAGCATAGTACCCAATGGGTAGTTTTTCAGCCCTTCTCCGTCTCCCTCTCTCCCACTTCTTGTAGTCACTAGTTTCTATTTTTCCCATCTCTATGTCCATTTGTACCCAGTGCTTAGCTCCCACTTATAATTGAGAACATGCAGCATTTGGTTTTCTGTTCCTGTGTTAATTCACCAAAACTGTGTTTTTTTAAATGGAAAGTTAATTTCATTGTCCTCATAGTAATCATCATTAGTTCATTAGAGATGCTAAAAATGAAGACATTAACCTCTCGTGAGACATATGTTTTCCAAATATTTGTACAATTTTTTCTTTTAATTTTTGTAGTATTTTCTTTTGAAATTTTATAGCATTTATTTTGATTTAAGAAAGAAATGTTTAAATTTTGTATAATTATATCTATAAATACTTTCTTTACAATTTTTGCCTTGGTGTCATGCTTAGAAAACTTCTTATATCCTCAAGTTATGTAAATATTCACCATTAACTTAGCCTATAATTGTGTATATACACACACACATACACACACACACATTTAGTTCTGAAATTATTTGTATGTGTCTTGTGGGGAGATTAGAAATACTTGGTAATTTTTGGTAGACAGAGTTCCAGGAATGAGGAACTAACTTTTCCTCATTTCTATTTTTTTCTTTATTTTTTTTCTCCTTTTTTTTTCTGAGTAGGCAAAAGTAGACTTCACGTTATTTGGTTATCTGTGACCTTTCTAAGGCTTTCTTGGACTTCCATTTTATTAGCACGTACTCCTTCCCCTTTTTAGCAATGATGTTATCAAAATTACATCTGTCTTGAAACTATATAGCCAGTTCCCTGCTTGCAGAGAATTTTCACCTTCTGATCCTTCTACATGTTCCTGCTCCATGTCAACATGCCTTCAAAGTCTGTTTCAGTCCTGAACACGTTGAGACCTTGGTTTGAATCCTGAATCCATAAAATGAAAAATTTTTCTCTTTGGCCATACTTGGTGTTTCAATAGTCCCTCACAGAGCACTACCCTGTCTCAAATGGCAGATTCTATTTTTGGTCCCTATTATCTAGCTGAGTGATCTTGAGCAACTCATTTAATCTCTCTGAGCCTCAGTTTCCTCAACTGTAAAATGGGATTAATAATAACCTTCCTTAGCTACTTCACAACCTTATTGTGAAGATCAAGTGAGATCATGGTTATAAAAGTGCTCAGTAAGCTATAAAACAATATACAAACACAAGGTGTTATTATTTCCCTTTTATTTAACATTATAAAGGATTGAATATGGTATTACGTATGAGTATAAGGTAATAAGGATTATTTTTAAAGTAACATGCCAGACTATAAACATCCAAATAAGTGCAATCCTTTTAGTAGGCCTCAAAAGAAGCCTCAAATTAACTTTTTACATTGTTATCCTTGCCCAAAACCTATTTTTAACTTCCTTTGGGATAGTTGCACACATTCTCCCTTGGTGGAATATTTTCTTTCTTATTTACATACTTCACCTTTTCCTCCCACCCTCCTTTTTGCCTTGAACCTCCTGTTCAGAGGAGCCGAAGGGCATAGAGGCAGTGGTAGGCAGAAAGATCTCAGGCAATGGGGCTACGTGGAAGGTAGGACTAGTCTACATGACGAGACTGAAATTGGCTGCTGGGGAGTGTCTTTTTGAGGCCCAACTCAAGAAGAAGACTGATTTTAACACATTCAACTAACGCTTGCTGTAGGCCTACCTTAAAGTGTTGGCAAATCCACGACAAATAGGAATACTCAGAAAGTGGATCTTACCCTTTACTGAGGTCTGTCTGTTCAGTCTCATCAAGGAATATCTGTAGAATTATAGAAGTTGCAATGGACTAAAAGTAAACAAGCCTGAGTTCTGGTTCTGGCTCTGCAATAAAGAACTAAGTGACTGAGTGACATTAGGCCCTGAGGTTTAGTTTCCTCTTTCTCCAAACAAGGAAATTGAAGGAGATGGTCTTTAAAATTCTTTCATTTTACCTTATAAATGCTAGGATTCTAAAAGCCTTCCTTGTCATGATTTTATAGAGATACAAAACATTTCCTAGTTCTGCAACTTTGGGCAAGTTAATTAATGTATTAGTCCATTTGTGTTACTATAAAGGAATACCTGAGATTGGGTAATTTATCAAGAAAAGAGGTTTATTTTGGCTCATATTTCTGCAGGTTGTACAAGCAAGCATGGCACCAACATTTGCTTTGCTTCTGGTGAGAGCCTCAAGAAGCTTACAATAACGGCAGAAGGTGAAGGGGGAGCTAGAGCATCACATGGTGAAAGAAAGAGAGAGAGCAAGAGAGAGAAGGGGGAGGTCTCAGACTCTTTTAAACAACCAGATTTCCTGTGACCTTACAGAGTAAGAACTCACCCATTATCACAAGGATGGCACCAAAACATTCATGAAGGATCCACCCTCATGACTCAAACACCTTCCACTAAGCCCCACCTCCAACATTGGGGAAATCACATTTTAACATGAGACTTGGAGGGGACAAACATCCAAACCATGTAATTCTGACCCTGTGCCCCAAATATCATATTCTTTTCACATTGCAAATATGAAAAGAAAAGACTATCCCCTCCCAATAGTCCCCCCAAATCTTAACTTGTTCCAGCATCAATTCAAAAGTTCAAAGTCCAAAGTCTCATTTGAGATTCAAGGCATGTTCTTTCCAACTATGAGCCTGTAAAATCAAAACAAGTTGTATACTTCCAAGATACAATGGTGGTACAGGCATTAGTTAAATATTCCCATTACAAAAGGGAGAAATTAGCCAAAAGAAAGAGGCCACAGACCCCATGCAAGTCTGATACCCAAGAGAGCAGTTATTACATCTTAAAGCTCCAAAACAATATTTGGGTCCATGTCCCACATCCTGGGCACATTAGTGTCCTGTGTAGGTTCCCAAGGCCTTGAGAAGCTCTGCCACCACGGCTTTTCCATGCTGAGGTTACAAGCTGCCGGTGGCTCTGTCATTCTAGGGTCTGTAGCTGGTGGCCCCATTTCCACAGCTCCACTGGGGCAGCCCCAGTGGGGACTCTGTCTGGGGGCTCCAACTCCACATTTCCCCTTAGCACTGCCCTGGTAGAGTGTCTCTGTGGGGGCTTCATCCCCCCAGCAGGGTTTTGCCTAAGCACTTAGGCTTTTCCAAGCATCTTCTGAAATCTAGGCAGATGCTGCCAAGACTCCTTTACTCTTGCATTCTGTGCACCTGCAGGCTTAAGACTACATAGAAACCACCAAGGCATAGGGAAGCTTGCACTGTCGGAAGTGGCAGCCTGAGCTATATCTGGGTCCTTTGAGCCACAGCTGGAGTTAGAGCAACTGGATGCAGGGAGCAGTGTCCTAAGGCTGAGCATGGTAGCAGTGCCTTGAGCCTGGCCCCTGAAACCATTCTTCCATCCTAGGTCACTAGGCCTGTGATAGGAGGAGCTGTCCTGAAGACTTTTGAAATGGCTTCAAGGCTTTTTATCATTGTCTTGGCTATTAGTACCTGGCTCCCTTTTAGTCGTGCAAATCTCTCTAGCAAATGGTTGCTTTACAGCCTGCTTCAGTTCTGCTCCTGAAAATACTCTATTCTCTCTACCAAATGGACAGGCTGCAAATTTTCCAATTTTTTACACTGTGCTTCCCTTTTAATTATAAGTTCCAATTTAAGTTATTCCTTTGCTCCTGTATCTGATTGCAGGGTGTTAGAAGCAGCCACACTGCTTCTTGAATGCTTTGGTGCTTAAAATTTTCTTCCACTAAATTTCTTAAGTCATCACTCTTAAGTTCAACCTTCCACAAAGCCCTAAGACATGGACACAATGCAGCCAAATTATTTGCTAGGACATAATAAACCTTTACTCCAGTTCCCAATAAATTCTTCTTTTCCATCTGAGACCTCATAGGACTGGCCTTTACTGTCCATATTGTTACCAGCATTTTGTGGTCACAACTACTCTAAGAAATTCCAAACTTTTCTTTGTCTTCCTGTCTTCTTCTGAGATCTCCCGACTCTTCCAGCCTCTGCTCATTACCCAGTTCCAAAGCCACTTCCACATTTTTAGGTCACTTTATAGCAATGCCCCACTCCTTCATAGCAATTTTCTGTGTCAATTCATTGCTGTTACTATAAAGGAATACTTGAGACTGGATAACTTATAAAGAAAAGAGATTTATTTTGGCTCATGGTTCTGCAGGCTGTATAAGCATGGCACCAACATGTGCTCAGCTTCTGGTGAGGGCCTCAGGAAGCTTACAATCATAGTGGAAGGAAAAGGGGAGTCAACATATCACATAGTGTATTAGTTCATTTTCACACTGCTGATAAAGACATACCCAAGACTGGGCAATTTACAAAAGAAAGAGGTTTATTTGACTCACCATTCCATGTGGCTGGGGAGGCCTCACAATCATGACAGACGGTGAAAGGAACATCTCACATGGTTGCAGACAAGTGAAGAGAGTTTCTGCAGGGAAACTCCCCTTTTTAAAACCGTTAAA
The DNA here is from genome assembly GCF_001698545.2 of Rhinopithecus bieti. NCBI lineage: Eukaryota > Metazoa > Chordata > Mammalia > Primates > Cercopithecidae > Rhinopithecus > Rhinopithecus bieti. The sequence continues at coordinate 103,258 of NW_016824513.1, read as the reverse complement.
TCTCATGAGACTTACTCAGTATCACAAGAACAGCATGTGAAAAACCTGCCATGGTGGTAATTGAATAATTACCTCTCACTGGGTCCCTCCCACAACATGTGGGAATTCAAAATGAGATTTGGTTGGGGACACAGCCAAACCATATCACATTCTGAGACAGAGCCAGAGAGAATGGGGAGGTTTCAGATCCTTTTAAACAACCAGATCTTCTGTGAACTCATAGAGCAAGAGCTCACTCATTACTGTGAGGATGGCACCAAGAGAGATATTCATGAAGGATCCACCTCCAAGACCCAAGTACCTCCTACCAGGCCCCACCTCCAACATTTGGATTACATTTCAACATGAGATTTGGAGGGGACACACATATAAATCATGTCAGCTAACCTGTCTGAACCTGTTTCATCATCTCTAAATTGGGGAAAGTATCTATTATATTAGACTTTTTGTAAAAACTAACTGATAAAATGTATGTGAAAGCATTTGGCTCAATGCTCAATTTCAACAGAATAAATGCTCAATAAACATTAGACATACTTTTGTTCTTTTCATTTTATTATTCTCATGGAGGGGAATCTACTCTAAATTTTAAGTTTATTTCATAAATATTATCACTATTACTGTTACTATTATTATATCTCAAACTGAGACTTCTTTTCTATTCACCCTAGTTCTGTACTCTGGGGTCAATTGGCAGCCATAGATCTGTCTTCAGCAGCAATCTGAGCACTTCATTCTTCATCAATGCTGAATAGATGCAGACTCTTTCAGATGAATCTGCGAGCTCAGATTGAGTTGCAGTAAATATGCCAACATAAGTAATGCATTCTCTCCAAAACTTCTCTTTGTTCTGCCTTTTCAGCAGCAATCTGTTCTTCCTTTTCAATCTGCCTAGTATCACTGTTGATGCAGAGATCAGGTATGACTTCCCACAGGTGCTCAAGGGAAATAGTGCCACACCCAAGCAGGACCTCATAGGCCAGCAACCATTATGTCAGACCCTTTGAGTGAGTACCTTCATTTTTGCATAAGATGTCAATATCCTATGCAAAATAGAGTTGAGGGATCTGTATTATGTAGTGCAGTAGTGAGCAGGCTACTAGCAGATGCCTTTGGAAGATATTAATGTTCAGTTCACTGAAGGAGGAGGATCCTAGAAAACTGCCTAAATGTTCTGGGAATAAAGTGTCCAACAAAACAGATGGATGCTAGGGCAGGAGCAAGCTCCAGTACAGCAGGCTGGTTGGTATACTCAGAGAATAATGGCTGCTGGGCTTTCAATTGTTACAATGGCCTGAGATTAATAAAGAACCTTCTTCAGATCCATTTTAGGTTTAATGTATAGATATCACCACTTTTCTTTTTGTGGATGTATTTATCCAACTGAAAGCAAATGTTGGTGCCACCCAAGTAGGTTCCTGAAGAAAGGAATTTAAGGATATTCTTTTCCTTCATCTGTAGGAATCAGAAGTAATAGATACTGGAAAATGTCCCTTTAAGTTAAGCCAGCAACCAAAGACAACTCTATATGGACCTCTCTGTGAGCAGTACAGAGTGTCTTAATTGTTATTCAAAAAAGTTATTTTTTGTTTCTGTTGAAGGATCTAAACAGCTGGAAAGAATTTTGCTCTTATTCTTACCAAATCAGACAAACTGCAAATTTATGCATTTCCTTGAACCCATCAAGGAGCTAAGGTTGCAGGGCAACCAACTGGCCCCAGTCTAAGGAGAAACAGGTGCCCCCAGGAAGAGAAATGCATGTGCTGGCATACATAGGTGGATTCAACTGAACACAAGTAAAAGGAGTTCAATGGGGTGGTTGGGGATGTGGTAGAGGCCAATGGGGAGCTGGTGTAAGAATGGAAAGCCCCTTGGGGCATTGAAATTGTCCTTTTCAGGTTTTTCTCCACGAATGTCACCAGGTACTCCCAGAAAAAGAATGAAGAAAGTTAAGTTTAACAAGTTGTCCTTTGGGTGCAGCATGGAGGATGAGAAGCAACTGCTGTTGGAGGGGCACTTAACTCCACTCAGATGCTTTTCCCTCCCTTACTACTTATGGAATGGAAGCCTGATTCTGCGGAAGGATGGCCTATAAACACTGCTATACTTGGGGCACTGGTGAAAACACAATAAAACTATGGGAAGAGAATAGTTTAAAAAAAAATGGTGGGGAGCAACCTCTGGGTCCATAACAATAGCCTGAGATGACGGGAGCACTGAGGAGGACCTCTAAGATCAGAAATAAGGCAAGGCTGTTCTCTATCCCCAGTCCTGTTCAATATTATACTGTAAGTTCTGGCCAGTGCAATCAATACAAAAAGAAAGAGAAGGAAGGAAGGAAAGAAAGAAAGAAAGAAAGAAAGAAAGAAAGAAAGAAAGAAAGAAAGAAAGAAAGAAAGAAAGAAACGAGAGAGAGAAAGAAAGAAAGAAAGAAAGAAAGAAAGAGAAAGAAAGAAAGGAAGGAAGGAAGGAAGGAAGGAAGGAAGGAAGGAAGGAAGTGAGGGGGGGAGGGAAGATTGCCTCTATTTGCTCATGTCTTTATAGAAAATCTCAAAGAATTTACAAAATAGTTCCTACAACTGGTAAGTTTAGCAAAGGTTGCAGAATGCAAGATCACTATAAAAAATAATTTGTATTTCTATATACTGGCAAAGAGAAAGTGAACTGCCAAATTGAAAACATATAAGCTGGAGTGACATCAGCAAGATGGTTGAGTAGAACCCCCTAGTGCTCATCAAAGACAGCCAGAACAATGAATAAACAACTATGTTTTAACAAAAATAACTGAAACGGACCTCTGTAGTGCATCATGGGAGTAACGGAAACCTGTTGAGCACAGAAACTAAGGAGGACCACATGGAGAATGTAAGAAAATGCCTGGCTTCTACCACTTCATCGCCCAACTGGGATCAGCTGAGAACCAGGAGAAACTTCTCCCTATGGTGAGGCGGTAAGCAAAAGGATTCTAGCAATCCCCATCAGCACCCTGGACACCCATAAATCTCACCACTGCAGTCCTCTGCAGTTCTCACAAGCACCAAGCCCAGCTGAGGGAGCTGCCTGGAGTCCACATAGCTGTGCTTTCCACAGGGAAGGAGCTGACACTGTGCCCTCTCCCCTGTGTCCCACACAGCTAATGTGCTACACTATCTTCCAACTGGAACTATGGCTGAAATGTGTCTTGCTTCAGGGGCAAGTAGCCATAGCTCCCCTTCATCCCTGAGGCTCAGCCACCACAGAACCACCCCAGCCTGGTGGCCTGACATCCACAAGTTGAACTGCAAATATCTATTACACCCTTCCCTGTGGAGCCAAGCAAAGGTGGAAGTGCTCTACTTACCCCTCCCTGTGCCTCCGTGGGCAGAAGCTGAAGAAAATAGTACCTTAGCTACTCAGAGAAGTCATATCTCTCTGGTACCTAAGCTGAAGCAGTGCCCTGCATCCCTTGGAAATAGTTCCTTGACCATCCAGAATGGTCATGCTCCCCAATACCTAAGTTGAAGTGGCACCCTGCATTCCAGGGACATGATGTCTGGGCTTCCTGGAACAGTCATGTGCCCCAGGCCTGAGCTGAAGCAGCACATCTTCCTCTGGGGAAGGAAAAAGAGAAAAAGAAGCTCATTTTATAATGACAAAGGGATCAATTCAGAAAGAGGATATAAGAACTGTAAATATATATGCACCAAATACAGAAGTATCCAGACATGTAAAGCAAATGTTGTTCGATTTAAAGGAAGAGATAGACTCCAATACAGTAATGGTTGAGGACGTCAATACCCCACTCTCAGCATTGGACAGATTATCCAGACAGACAGAAAATAAGCAAAGAAACATTGGATTTAAACTGCATTTTAAACCAAATGGACCTAACAGACATTTATAGAACATTTCATTCAACAGTTGCAGAATATACATTCTTTTCACCAGCACATGGAACATTCTCCAGGATAGAACACATATTAGGCCACAAAATAAGTCTCAAAAAGTTGAAAGAATTGCAATCCTATCAAGTGTCTTTTCTGACCACAATGGAGTAAACTAGAAATCAATAACAAAACGAACTTTGGAAACTGTACAAACAGGTGGAAATTAAACAGCATGCTCCTGAATGACAAATGGGGCAATGAGGAAATTAAGAAGAAACATTTAAATTTATTGAAACAAATGAAAATACACACACAACACCAAAACAGATGGGTTACAGCAAAAGCAGTATGAAGAGGTAAGTTCATAGAAATAAACTCTTACATCAAAAGAGTAGAAAGATTTCAAATAAACAACTTAATGATGCATTTTGAGGAACTAAAAAGCAAGAACAAACCAAACCCAAAATTAGTAGAAGAAATAATAAAGATCAGAGCAGAAATAAATAAAACTGAGACTAAAAAATGTAAAAAATCAACAAGATTTTAAAAAATGTAAACAAATCCACACACTATTAGCTAAGCTAACCAATAAACAAGAGAAAAGACTCAATAAATAAAATAGAAATGAAAAAGGAGACATTACAACTGATACCACAGAAATACAAAGGATCACTAGAGATTATATGAGCAGCTATATGATAGTAAATTAGAAAATCTAGCAGAAATGAATAAAATGGATAAATTTCTCTATACATATTATCTGAAAAGATTGAACCAAGAAGAAATAGAAAACATGAGCAGACAAATTATAAGCAACAAGATGAATCTATAATAAAGTCTCCCATCGAAGAAGAGCCCAGAACCTGATGGCTTCACTGTGAAATCCTATCCAACTGTTAAAGAAGAAATAATAGCAATTCTTCTAAAACTATTCCAGAAAATTAAAGAGGAGGGAGTTCTTCCAAACTCATTCTACAAGACCAGCATTACCCTGATACCAAAACCAGACAAAAACAAAACAACAACAAAAAACTACAGGCCAATATCCCTGTTGAACATAAATGCAAAAATCCTCAACAAAATCCAAGAAAACCAAATCTAGCAGCACATTAAAAAGATTATTCACCGTAATCAAGTGGTATTTATCCCAGAGATTCAAGAATAGTTCAACATATGCAAATCAATAAACATGATACATCACATTAACAGAAGGAAGAACAAAAACTATGTGTCTCAATAAATGCAGAAATAACATTTGATAAAATTCAATGACTTTTCATGATAAAAATTATCAAGTTAGGTATAGAAGGAATGTATTTCAATGCAATAAAGTCTATATATGATAAACTTATAGTCAACATCATACTGAATGGGGGAAAAGCTGAAAGCTTTTCTTCCAAGACCTGAACAAGACAAGGAAGCCCACTAACCATTTGTATTCAACAGAGTACTGGAAGCCATAGCCAGAGCAATTAGGCCAAAGAAAGAAACAAAAGGTATCCAAATTGGAAAAAAAAAAAAAGAAGTTAAATTATCCCTGTTCACAGATGACATGATCTCATATATAGAAAACCCTAAGTTCCACCAAAAAAAATCGCTTAGGACGGATAAACAAATTCAGCAAAGTTGCAGGATACAAAATCAAGTAAAAAAATCAATAGAGTTTCTATACACCAACAATAAACTATCTGAAAACAAACAAGACAACAGCCTCACTTACAATAGCTATAAAAATAAATAAATATAATACCCAGGAATATGTTTAACCAAAGAGGTGAAAGATCTCTACAGAGAAAACTATAAAACAATGCTGCAAAAGTGGAAGACACACAAAAAAAGAAAGCCATCCCATGTTCATAGATCAGAAGAATATTGTGAAAATGACCATACCACCAAAGCAATCTACAAATTCAATGCAATCGTCTGTGAAAATACCAATAACATTTTTCACAGAAATAGAAAAAGTATTCCTAAAATTCATATGGAACCAGAAAAGACCCTGAATAACCAAAGCAATCTTGAGCAAAACAACAATAACAAAACAGAAACAAGGCTGAAGGAATCACACTATCAAACTACAAAAGGAATCACACTATCAAACTACAAAGCTACAGTAACCAAAACAATGTTACTGGCATAAATACAGACATATAGGCCAATGGAACAAAATACAGACGCCAGAAATAAGTCCACTTATTTTCAGCCAACTGATGTTCTTTTTCTTTTTTTGTGGGGAGTTCATTGATTTTTTACAATCAAAATTCATCTATGAATCTGATAAAGACCTTCAGACAATTAGAAATTTTGCAAAATAAGGTTTGGGAAGCCCTCCTATAGACCAGTTTTGTCCTCAAGTCAGTCCCCAAGAAGCCATCAGAAGTCTCCATCACCCCTGGGCTCCAGATTGCTTTTGGCCCCACTCCCTGGAGATTTGGGGACAAGGATCTCCCATTCCTATTTATTGTTCTCACCCCCACCCTTCTCAGCAGTGGAGCTGGAGTTCCAGGCCCACGTGGTGAATGAAACCGTCAGTATCAAGAGGGAGTATGTAGTTCATGATTTCCACCCTAGCAGCTGGTGCCCTGCTTCCAGGTGACAGTGAGTCAAGTCAGGAAGAGGCTGACAGGAGGGCTAATGGAGGTAGGAAGGTGAGGGATGCAGAGCCAGAGGCATGAACCCATATCCCTGCTGCCCACTCCCCATCTCCCCCTGGAGAGTCCTAATTTTTCCCCTTCCAGTTGAGCCTGAAGAACACAGCACTGAAGTCCATCATAGCTCTATTGGCACCTAAGGGGCACTTATATTGGCTGTCACATGCAGGGGGGCTGCTGCCCCTCCAGACAATCAAGGGCATTGCTTCCAAGGTGACACTGCTGCTGGGCTACCTCTCTTACACTCCTCCCTGGTGCAGGCCCTGCCCAGCTCCTCCTGCAAGCCGCTCCTCAGTAAGTTCTACTTCCTTACCTGGCCTGCCTGGTTTCTCCCACCTGCTGTCATCCACACCAGGGTGTTTCTGCTCAACTCCCAGGACATCAGAGGCACAGGACCTGGCCCCTAACCATCCCACCTGCCCTCCCACCTCCAGTTTACTACTTCAGCGTCCTGCTCTTCCTCAATGTCACAGAGATTGTGCTGCTGGTTGGGCTGCTGGCCTGGGGCAACTTTGGGGCTACAAGCGACCCCAGCCTAGTCCTGAGAAAGGAAAAGCAAGATTATGAGAATCTAGGGTCTAATCCTGAAAGTGAGTGAAGGTTGAGGCACCTTCCTGGGGGTGAGGGGTAAGCAATGAGACCTAAGTGCAGGTCTAAACAGAAAAGAACTGGCAGGTTGCCTGCCTAGGGCTGGGTAAAGGTGCAGGAGTTGCTAGGTGGTCATGGCTCCTTGCACCAACCCTGCTGGCTCTCCTGTCCCTGGGCTCCACCATATCCTTTCTTGCTAGAGGCAGGTCTGCATCAGGGAGCAAGATTGGCCTCCCTAAAGGCCCAGGTGACCTCAACTCTCCAAGATAAGATGTTGCCTTGCAGAGCCTCCCTAAGATGGTGTTTTTTCCACTGAAGATGACCCGCAATGGGCCAGACCCATATGTTAATTAATTGAGACTTTCCAGAAGGGAGAGATACAGGCTGATGACCCCTGGGTTTCAGCCTTCTGCTCATGTTGGGTCGGCTCAGGGGAGGGCCTGAAAAACAACTCCTTTCTCTGCATCTTTGCTTCATAGAAGCACCCAGAAGAAAAAAGGGGTCAAAGAGAAGCTGGACTGAGACTGTTGACTGTTACTTCTTTCTCATGTATGTGGCCTGGGTGCTGTGCAGCCAATTCAACTTCACGGGAATCTGGATGTGGACAGCGTGGAAGTCCAACTCAGACTCTAGAGAGGCTGCACCCCAAGGCAAGCAGCCCAGGCTGTGACAGCGTCGGGCCTGGGCTGTAGACTTTAGGATGCAGTTTTGGTTTCCCATGACTGGGGGTAGAGCCAAGACAGGGTCTCTGGAGAGCTGGGGAGGAAAGTTAGATCTCTTCTCTATCCCCGGAAGACCCTGAACCACCCCGAGCTCTCTCTCTGTTAGCATATAAGCAAAGAGCTTGAAATAAACCCATTCCCAAGTGCAAATACACCTCAAGGGTCTGTCTTCATTGAACTCAGCTATCTTTTCTGATCTTAAGTAGGTGGGACCTTGCTTTTCACCCCACTTTGCTCCTGAATTTCTCTCCACTGTCCACCAGTCTCCCAGTCCATAGGCATGCAGCCTTCTGCAATCGCTGCTGTTTGGTCCTGAGCCAGGAGGCACTAATGCTGGGAAGTGGGAGACGGAGGCCTGGGAAGCAGGCCACAGAGGGTGGGTCAGGGCTCCTTTTCTGAATGCCTCCTGCAGTGTACTGGAACCCAGAGGGAATGGCGAGCAGGCAGGCAGTCCTGCCCCCAGTCACCTAGGGGACTCCTGGGAAATGGAACAGCCCCAGATCTCAGGTCTGTGGGCAATGGGGAATGTGTTTTCTGCACAAAATCCAAGAGAACCTGATTGCTTTTCCCCAGCTCTTCTGACTACTCCTCTGAGACCTACCCACATTTTGGGCTGAAAAGGAAGTTCTAGTACCCACTTTTGACTGAGGACAGAGGTAGGGCTGTTCTGCCCTCCTGCTTTTGGCACACATGCGGCAGCTGTGGGCACAGGCCTCTGTCTTCTTTCTCTCCTCTCCTATTTCAAAAGCTATCAGCATCACAAAACCCAAGACGAGAAGGAATCCAGCTTTCTGGGAGAATGCTGGTTTTGTTGGAAACGTGGGCTACAGGGAAAAAGCAGAAACCAGGACTAGAGGGCTCAGGGAAGAGGCTCCTGGATGGGGCAGTGAAGACAAGCCTCTTTCCCAAAGGACTTCAAACTCACCCAGCCCAGAGGCAAGTTAACACGGGTTTATCTGTCCAATGACCTGGCTAGTCTGGCAGAACCAGGCAAGGCTAGCAGAAGACTCAGGCAGAGGTGTTGAAAAGGTAATTGGTCAGGTCATCCACCTGCTCCATGTGTACAGGTACTTTTCCAGGTTCTTGGTGAAGGGCATGCTGCTGAACTTGTGCAGAGAGGCCCTACAGGTTTCCTTGACAATGTTTTTTGGGGTCTAGCAAATCCTGTCCTTCTCTGTGTTTGAAATAGCCCAGGCCTTTTGGATCTTGCACAGTTCTTCAAGGCCATCATTGAAGCCCTTGAAACACTCTTTGATCATCTGCTGCTCCTTATTCTAGAGTTTGACTCCTGGTTGGAACATAAGTATATTGTTCTCTGTGAAATATTCAGTCACCTTTAGCCAACTGCACTGGTAAGTCGATCTACTGCTCAGTGTGCTCCCAGTGGGGGTACTCAGCAGTCTTCTGAGTCACGGCCACCAGCTGGATCAGCTCAGACTTCAGGGACTCAAGGATGTAGTTGTAGTTGTTATGCAGGAAGATGGTGCTCAGAGCTGGGTCCTCATACACCTTGGACTTGCTCAGCAAGTTCAACTGCAGGCTGCCCAGAATTTCGCAGATATAGGTGCTTATCAGTCCCTTGCTGAACTTGGAACCATGACTGTGGCTGAAGAACTGGCCTCTTGGGAAGTCAGCATATCACCCACCATCTCCTGGAAGTCCAGAAGCTGCTGCAGGAAGAGGATGACGTTGCTTGTGAGCATGGTGCCATCCTTGGGCATGTTGCATTCATTGTCAAGGTCATTTTTGATGTTGTCCACAACGTCCTCCAGTGCTTTGGCTCAAATGGCCTCTAGGGAGATAATGAGGCCAGGTGATTTGTTCTTGCTGTTGGTGGCCATGCCCTAGAGCACCTAGAGCAAACTCAGGTTTGCTGTGCTTAGGTGATGCGGGATGGAGGAGACAGTAAGCACCATGGAGAAATTGTGTCAAATGATGGCCTCCAAGTGGGAGACAATATTCTCCCCTTCAAGTATCAGCCCATCCAGCACATCCTATATCAGAGTCACAGGCCTTCTTCCTATGGTGCTTAGTGATTATGTCAGCCAGCAACTGATACTCGCTCTAGGCCAGCTCGACAAAGGTACTGATACAGTGGATGTAGGTATCAGTCTCCATGTCCACCATCTTTCCTGACCAGCAGCCTATGCTTGTCATTCAAGGCCTTGGACAGGTACTTAACTTTGAAATTATGCTCGTGACCTTCCAAAGGAAGGAGGTTGGAGCATCCCTTTTCCCCAACTAGGCCATGCTAGGAATACTGTTTTCAGAAGGTGTTGAGCCTTATGAATTGTCCCTGGCCACTTGACTGGCTTCTTTGGCGGGTGTGTTTTTCCTCTTGTTGGGGATAGAAGGGAAGTAGGGAATTCCAGAAAAAGAACTCTTCTTCCAGAAATACTTCTCCAGGCCTTGATGAAGTGATCCATCTGGATGGAGCAAATCTGGTATAGACATTCATAAAATCTTGGTTGCAGCTGTCTTCCACCAGCCAGCAGGAGATGCAGATTACATCCTGGAGCATACTCTTGGGCAGGTGCTCCAGGGACATAACCTCCTGTCCCTCCAGATCATCATCACCACTGATTAGATCCAGGATGAGCACAGGGGAGACAATCTTATTGTGCCTGGTCATCAGGCTGCAGAGCTCGGACTCTAGCAACTCCTTCCCCTGCTCAAGCAGCAGCTTCACTTTGTTGAGTTCTGGGCTGTCTGGGCTATTGTCCTAGAAATACTCCACAGCCTTCTGAATCTTAGCCATGCTTCCCAGACACTCTTCTGGCCTACCTGCGGGGCCCTCTCTGAAGATCTGCTAAGTGTCACTGGCAACATGGTAGGAGCTGATGATGTGGTCCAGGATGGATAGCGTCTTCTCGAAATTGTCTTGCAGCCACTGCAGATTATCTGTCTGCTTGTGCACTGGAATGATGGAATTCTCCAGCTTTATATGGTGACTGTCATATGCTGACAGGATAGACATCATGTTCTTGGTGAGCTGGTCACTCTTCTCCAGGCTGTCTTGAATACAGGACAGCAACTCCTCCTCCTGTTTCAGCTTCTCTTCAATCTTTAGCAGTCAGGTGAATGTCTCCAGTGGAAGGATCATAGCTGCAAACTCTATGGCTCTCACTTCCCAGTTTCTTTCCTCAGTGCTCCCCACCCTGCAACTGACTGTAAATAAAGGCACTAAGAACATTTATTAGTGGAAGGAACAGTTTCTTCGATAAACGGTGCTGGGAAAACTGGATAGCCATATGCAGAAAAATGAAAGTAGAACCCTATCTCTTACCATATAAAACTATCAACTCAAAATGGATTAAAGATTTACATATAAGACTCAAAACTATAAAACTAGTAGGAGAAAATATAGGGTAAACACTTAAGGATATTGGTCTGGGCAAAGACTTTACGGAGAAGACCTTAAAAGCACACGGAACAAAAGCAAAAATAGGTAAGTGGGATTATTTCAAACTAAAAAGCTTCTGTGCAGCAAAGAAAGCAGTCAACAGAGTGAAGAGACAACCTGCAGAATGGGAGAAGATATTTGCAAATTATCCATCTGACAAGGGATTAAATCCAGAATATATAAGGGACTCAAGAAAGTCAACAGCAAAATAATAATCATAATTCATTAAAAAAATGGGCAAATGAGCTGCATAGACATCTCTTGTAAGAAGAGATACAAATGGCCAACAGGAACATTAAAAATGCTCAAATCATTAATCATCAGGGAAATGCAAATCAAAGCCACAAAGAGATACTATCTTACCACAGTTAGAATGGCTTTTATTAAAAAGATAAAAAGTAACAAATGCTGGGGAGGATGTGGAGGAAGGGCAACTCTTATACACTATTGGTGGGAATGTAAACTAGTACAACCATTATGGAAAACAGTATGGAGGTTCCTTAAAAAACTAAAAGTAGAGTTAACATATGATCCAGCAATCCCACCACTGGGTATATATGGAGTATGTTAAATATGGAGTATGTTATATATGGAGTATGTTAAAGAGATGTCTACTCTTTCATGTTTACTGCCCCATTATTAACAATAGCTAAGATATGGACTCAACCTAAGTGTCCATCATCAGATGAATGAATAAAATTGTGGTACATGTAGACAATTGAATACTATTTAGCCATAAAAAGAACGAAGTTCTGTCATTTGTGGCAACATGGATGAGCTTGGAGGACATTATATTAAGTGAAATACACCACACACAGAAAGATAATATATTGCATACTCTCACTTATATGTGGAAGCTAACAAAGTTATCTTGTAGAAGTAGAGAGCAGTTACTAGAGATCAGGAATGGTAGAGGAAGGAGAGGATTGGTTAATGGTAAAGGAAGGAGGGGATTACAAAAGTAATGCTAGTTAGAAGGATAAGGTCTAGTGTTCTATAGCGTGATAGAGTGGCTATAATTAACAACAATCTGTTGCATATGTTCGGTTGGTTAAAGGAACAGATTTTGAATGTCTCCAATACAAGTAATGATAAATGTTTGAGGTGATAGATATTCTAATTACACTGATTTAAGCATTACATATTGTATACACGTATTGGAATATCACACTGTTCCCTATGAGATGTACAATTATTATGTGTCAATTAAAATAATAATAAAAGCAAAATATATATACCGTTTAAAATAGCAGCAAAAGTTGTTAGATATGAGTCTATTAAAATATGTATAAGATCCGTATGTTGAAACTACAAAACTGTAATGAAAGAAATCAATGAAGACCTACATAAATGGAGTGCTATGTCATACTCAAAGATTGTTAAGATGCCAATTTCCCCAATTTGGCCTACAGATTTAAAATAAAATTCCACCAGTTTTTTGTGGGTATCAAAAGTGTGATTTTAATATAGCCTCCCCAACCACAGAAAAGCAAAGAACTAAGATTAGCCAAACAATTCTGAAAAAAATAACAAAGTTGGAGGACTCCTGTTACTGAATTCCAAGACTTACTGTAACACCTCAGTAATCAAGACAATGTGGAAATAGGAAAAGGATAGACACATACATCAGTGAAAAGTGTTGAGAGCCCAGAAATAGTTGATCCACATAAATATAGTCAACCTATTTTTAACAAAGGTGCAAAGACAATTCAATAGAGAAATGATAGTCTTTTCAACAAATAATACTGGAACAATTAGGGATTCATGCACAGCAAAATGAATCTTAATGTATACCTCACACATTATACAAAAATTAACTCAAAATTTATCAGACCTAAAGGTTAAATGTAAAACTATAAAACTTCTGAAAAAAAATTAAAACATGGGAGAAAATTTGTGTAATCTTGGGTTAAGCAAAGAGCTTTTAGCTACAACACCAAAAGCGTAATTGGCAAGAAAAAATAGGTAAATTGCACTTAATCAAAATTTAAAACTCTTACTCCATGAAAGACACTACTAAGGGAATGAAAAGACAAGCCACACACTGGGAGAAAATAGTTTCAAGTAATATTTCTGACAAGAACTTTATCTAGAAAGTATAAAGAACTCTAAAACTCAATGATAAGAAAACAAACAACCCAATTAAAAATGGGCAAAAGATTTGAAAAGACACTACACTTAAAAAGATATACAGATGGCAAATAAGCATATGAAAAGATGCTGAATATCATTTGTCACTAGGGAAATGCAAATTAAAACAATTATGAGATACCACTACACATCTATTAGAATGGCTAAAATTTAAAAAAAGCAACATCAAATGCTGGTGAAGAATGCAGAGCTCTCATTCATTGCTAGTGGGAATGCAAAATGGTATACCACTTAGGAAGACAGTTTGGAAGAAATTTCTTATAGAGTTAGACATAGGATTACCATATGACCCAGCAATCATTATCTTAGGCATTACCTAACTCTTTTAAAATCTTATGTTCACACAAAACCTGCATGCAAATGTTTATAGCAGTTTTATTCATAATTACTCAAAACTGGAATTAACTAAGATTTCCTTCAGTAGGTGAATGGATGAACAAACTGTGGTATATCCATACAATAAAATACTATTCAGCAATGAGTAGTATTATTAGCCATCATTTCACTAATCTACATGGATGAGTCACAAATGCATTTTACAAGTGAAAGAAGCCAGAGCAAGAAGGCTACATGGACAATACAATTCAAACCATATGGTATTCTGGAAAACATCAAAGTTATAGGGATGGAAAACATGTCAGTGGTGCCAAGGATTTAGGGGGAAAGAGGTATTTGACTAGGGGAAGCATTGGGCATCTTTAAAGTGTGGTGGAACTAATCTGCAGTACTGTGGTGGCAGATACATGATTCTATGTATTTGTCAAAACACAGAAAACTTTGCAGCACAAAGAATGAACCTTAATGTATGCAAATAAAAAATTGACCAAGAGGTCAACAGATCTTAGGATAAACTGTAGACTCTGACAAAAGAACATAATTGTATTACAAATATATGACATAACCTCACTGAAGGGTTTGGGGAGAATAAGATGCTCACCTAAGTAACTTTGGAAAATGGTAGGTGAATTAGTCTGTTTTCACACTGCCAAAAAGAACTACCTGAGACTGGGTAATGAAGTAACGAGGTTTAATTGACTCACAGCTCTGCAGGCTTAACAGGAAGCATGGCTAGAAGGCCTCAGGAAACTTACAAACATGGCAGAAGGTGAAGGGAAAGCAAGCGTGTCTTACCATGGTGGAGCAGGAGAGAGAGAGCAAGCGGGGAAATGCTACACACCTTTCAAACAAGCAGATCTCTTGAGAACCTACTATCAAGAGAACAAGGGGAAGTTCACCCCCATGATTCAATCACCTCCCACCAGGTCCCTCCCCCAACATGTGGAGATTACAATTAGACATGAGATTTGCTGGGACACAGAGACAACCCATATCAGTGGGGTTTTTTTGTTGTTGTTGTTGTTGTTTGTTTTTGTTTTTTTGAGACAGAGTCTCACTCTGTCACCCAGGCTGGAGTGCAGTGGTGTGATCTTGGCTTACTGCGGCCTTAACCTCCCTGGATTCAGGTGATCCTCCCACCTCAGCCTCCTGAGTAGCTGGGACTACAGGCACATGACACCATGCCTGGTTAATTTATGTATGCTTGTAGAGACAGGGTTTTGCCATGTTGCCCAGGCGGTTCTTGAACTCCTGGCCTCAAGTGATCTATCCTCCTTTGTCTCCCAAAATGCTGGGATTATGGGTGTGAGCCACCATGCCCAGTTCATATGAAAATGGTGTTTTAACTGAAGATTGAACATAAGCAGTGTTTTCTAGTTAGTAAATTTGTTTCTCCTGAGGATATGGTTTAACAGTTCTGAAACTGCTGAACATGTTTGCTGGAATTGAACACACACATAAGTGGATAGCAGCTGGTTGGAACCAGATTTCTTATGATTGAAGAGGGATGTAACAGGTAAGCAAGGTTAGAATGAACCATGTGGTAATTGATAAGAGTTGGAGACACCAGTATGAACTCATGTTTATCTTAATACAGATTCAGAAGAATAGGCACAGAAGTAATCATAGATATATGCAATACATGGTTTGGTACACATACATAGTTTTCCTAGATCTTTCTGCTGAAAAGGCCTAGAAATGATGACATCACGATAGGAATAAATACACCAATTGCTCAGATCTTGGTT
The DNA here is from genome assembly GCF_001698545.2 of Rhinopithecus bieti. Classification (NCBI taxonomy): domain Eukaryota; kingdom Metazoa; phylum Chordata; class Mammalia; order Primates; family Cercopithecidae; genus Rhinopithecus; species Rhinopithecus bieti. The sequence continues at coordinate 87,793 of NW_016824513.1, read as the reverse complement.
TCTAATACTCTTCTCCAATAAAAGGAACCAGAACTCCCTGGAAAAATGACACATTGTGGAGCTGGGACAGAGAATATACAAGTTGAGCCTGGAACAAGTTTTGTTGTGCCAGGAATTTAGGAAGTGCTCAAAAAGCAAAAGGATGAAGGCATGTGAGAGGGGCCCAGGAGTCAGCCTGAAAGAGCTTCTAACAGCCAAACAATTTGAACAGCAAAATGAATGGTAAGTTGGGGTTGTGCAAAAGTAATTGTGGTTTTGCCATTACTTTTAAGTGCAAAAACTGCAATTAATTTTGTGCCAACCTAATAAAATAGTAACATAACATAGAATTATAATCCAAAGTTTAAAATAAATAGCATGGGTCCATACTGATATAAGTAAATGACTGAATACATAAATAAAAAAGAGACAGATCTCCTAAACAGAAAAATTCTCAGTAGTTTATGTAGATTCTCCTCCCTCAAGGTGATGTAGCTTAACTCCACACCCCTTGAATGGGTTGTGCTTAGCAGCTTGCTCCCAAAGAGTAGAATATGAAAAGGTGGGAAAAGTTACTTTATAATGAAGAAAGCTGGTAAACGCTACTCAATCAGGTGATCAAAGTTACCATCATCAGTGATAAGTCATGTTGATACACATACTCCTGATACAATGTGATGAAAATGGAACTTCGCCTCTATGTACTCCCTTCCAAAAACTCATAATGTTTACAAAACCTTGAAAAAATATCAGACAAATCCAAACTGAGGAGCATTCTACAACATATTTAACCAGTACCCCTTTGATAGTAAGTTCATAAAAATCAAGAAAAATCTGAGAAACTGTCACAGCCAAGAGGAGAATTAGAGACATGATTATCAAATGTAATGTGGTATCCTGATTGGAATCTTGAGACAGAAAAAAGGACATTAGGGGAAAATTTGTGAAATCCGAATAAAGTGTGTAGTTTAGTTAATAACAATGTATCCATGCTGGTTCATTGGTTGTGATAAAAGTTCCACAGTAATGTAAGATGTAAACAATAGAGAAAACGGTATTGGGTATATGGCAACTCTGTACTATACTTGCAACTTTTCTGTAAACTATTCTAAAAAGATATATTGATTTAAATCTTAAAAACAACATAGGTATATTTTAAAAGAGCATACATAGAATGATCCCAATTCCATATAACTAATATGTGAATGTGTACCAGAGGAAAAACCAAATATGTATGTGTATATACTCAGAGATATGATGATAAGTAAATTTTATTTCTCTTTTCTGTTTTCTGTATTTTCAATGCTATAATTTACAACAAACAGTTATTCCCTTAAGTAATTTTAAAAAGCAATACTCAAATAAATAGAGACCATGCAATAGAGCAGTGGGAGGAGGGGAATTGAGCTGCTTCTGCAGAAACAGGCAGACCAACATCTTTAGCTGATTCAGGAGACAATAATTTCCGGGGATAGAAGAGAAGACTGAACAAGAGCTGAATCTCTGAGTTTCTGTGATCGTCATTCTTGAGTCACTGTAAGAAAATGATCCTACCTTTCACTTTTCTAGATTAAAAAAACTGAAATTACATGACTCAAGGCCACAAAGTTGATTAGTGTGCTAAGGCATACAAATGTGTTTTATTTGGTCTATGCAGTGTTTCAAAACCATTTGAATATGAATACCTGTAGGTAATGCCTCTTCTTTCTTAAGTTGATTATAGCAAGCTTAGTTCACATAATACTTTTTCAACTCCTGGCCAACAGAGACATTTATTTGGAATCATTGATTTAGGTAAAGTAGCAGAGGTGAAGAACTGTATATAGAGGTTAAGCATTCTAAGATTAAATGAGAAAAAAAAATCTTTGTGAATTCAGAGAGGGAAGAAAAGTTCTTTTCCATGTGAGTTAATTTCTTGCTCTAGCCAGGACCATTGCATTGCATAAATACTGCAGGCTCTGTGCATATCACCATATCTGTAAATGGAGCCCTGGACTTGTTCAGTGCGCAGACTGCGCAGCCATATGCAGCAGCTCTGACTCTCCATCAGTATCATATTGTAAAAGTCTCATATTTTATAATGCTGCTTAATGTTCTGTTTTCATAAGGTGTGGTTTTGAGTCACATCTCAATTCAAAACCACTTTCAGTCATCATCACTTCAATATTTATTGAACATATGTACCAGACTCTGTTCTCTCATTTATTCCTTACACCGGCCTTAAACAGAAGTTCTAATGGTATTTCTCATTTGTAAAATGAGAAAGTTGAGACTTAGAGAAGTCAAATAAATTGCCCAAGGTTATGCTATGGAGCAAGGATTTGAATCTACATAGTAAGGAACCCTTTCTGTTTTGTTTTCTGTTTTGTTTTGTTTTTTGAGACGGAGTCTCGCTCTGTCACCCAGGCTGGAGTGCAGTGGCTGGATCTCAGCTCACTGCAAGCTCCGCCTCCCGGGTTCCCGCCATTCTCCTGCCTCAGCCTCCCGAGTAGCTGGGACTACAGGCGCTGCCACCACGCCCCGGCTAGTTTTTTGTATTTTTTTTTTTTTAGTAGAGACGGGGTTTCACCATGTTAGCCAGGATGGTCTCGATCTCCTGACCTCGTGATCCGCCCATCTCGGCCTCCCAAAGTGCTGGGATTACAGGCTTGAGCCACCGTGCCCGGCCAGGAACCCTTTCTGAGGGGAGTATATTTATGAAGATATTGGAGCTAATTACTTTGTTTCATTTAGAAAAAAAATCTATTTTAATCTATAATACTCATTGATTTTTACACCAATTAATTACTACATATGATTTTGAATATTATCACTAATATTCGATAACTTTATTCACTTACCTAGGTGAAAGTAACTATATGTAATCTCTCATTTTCACTGTATGCTAAATTTTACTTTTCAAATTACATTACTTTCTTAGTATGTGGCAATGTATACGATGTTTCAATATTTGCTATGCATATACAATGTTTCAATATTTGTCATGAGAATGTTTTTTGTGTAATGCTTTATAGAAAGAAGTCAGTGTTTAAAATTTCATATTATCATAGTTGTCTCTTTTGTCACAAGAGTAGATGTAGATTTTTTAAGCTGTCAAGAGTCTGGCAAAATTTTGGCTACTTGGATACTAATTATATTAAAACTTATTAGCTAATCTTCCTATTTAATCTCCTCCTGCAATGGGCAGCATAATCAAACTGATTTCCAAAGAGGACATATTGAAGCACAGATGGTTTTAGGGTCTCTGTCAGGGAAGTCAAGTGCTTAGGGAAAAACTGGAGAATTATAGCATTTGAAAGGGGAAAAAGGAGTTGCATCCAAGAAAACAGTGTCAAAGCTATTGAATTCAGTCCCTAAAGCAGCAAGCATGCAAAGATTTGCTCAGATCAAAGTTAATACTATGGATTTTGCTGATGGCTGCTTTTAAATCATCTTTTGAATGTGCAACTGAAAATATAGCTTTCTTTCTCAAGTTTTCAAAAATAAAGACCTTTCCTCTCCTCAGTAAACACATCTTCCATGAATGAGCTGGACATATTTCACAATCTTTAGTAATTCTCAGATCTGCATCTCCAGTGAGACCTCTCTCCTGAAACTCAGGGCTGTGTCCAACTATTTGCAGTATACTTTCATTTGAGGGCCTTAGCTGAACCTCAAATTCTTCCAGCACTAAGCTGGCTGTCACCATCTCTCCCACCACACACGGTAATAGCAACCACAACAATGACAGCCACAACAAATCAATTTTACCTCATGTATGTTCCATTCAAGGCCTGGAAAAGCCAACCACTCAAATCAGCTCCTTCCTTCAATCTAGACATAGAGTTGATTACTAACTTGTCAAGATTCTATTTCCTTCATCTTTCTCTCATGTATCTCTGTCTCTTGCTCCCACGGCCATCTTGTATGGTTGTCCTACTCCCTGCAATGATTATGAGAGCCTTGACAACAGACATTGTCTAATTTACAGCTAAAACTTTTTTTTTTTTTTTTTTTTTTTTTTGTGGAGACAGAGTCTTGCTCTGCCATTCTGGATGGAGTGCAGTGACACAATCATGGATCACTGCAGCCTCGAACTCCTGGGCCCAAGTGATCCTTCTGTGTCTGCCTCCTGAGTATCTGGGACTACAGGAATGCACAATCCTGCCCAGCTAATCAAAAAAAAATTGTAGAGATGGGGGTCTCACCATGTTGGCCAGGCTGGTCTTGAATTCGTGGCCTCAAGTGATTCTCCCCCATCAGCCTCCCAAAGGGCTAGGATTACAGATGTGAGCCACTGCACCCAGCTATAACTGAAACATTTAGTAGGCCCCTGATGCACATCATCCAACAACAAAATGTTTTTGTTGGAAAGAAGGAAAAATTAATGCATTGCTACAGAGTTGACATTATGGGAAGTGTGCCCGTGTTTCGTCATTTGACTCCAAAGTGAAGGGATTTCGTTTCCTTTTTTTTTTTAACCCCATCATCGAAAGGTTTAAAAGACTTTTGGAACTTTTAGATTTATCAGAAAGAATTTTCCCTAAACTTTGTGACTACATGAAAGTTAAATTTCAAGTATGTGCATACATTTATTTTTAAACCACTTTAATCATCTGTGCTTCTTGGAAAGGCAATTTGTATTTGGTCTGTCTCTAGGTTTGGGTCTTAGGTGTGGTGTTTTTCTAATGGTTTTCCTCAACCATTTCAGGGATAGAACTAAGCCCTAATTGTTGTAAGAAATCCATTGTACACAGTGAATTACCTTCTTTTCTATGCATACTCCAGGATGGTACTAGCTCTGTGCCATCCTAGGGAGAACTGAGAAAATCGTCACTTAAATCATTGTCTTTTTTTTTTTTTTTTTTTTTTGAGATGGAGTCTTGCTCTGTCG
>NW_016824513.1:50375-82735 GCF_001698545.2 Rhinopithecus bieti | reverse complement strand
GCCGGATCTCAGCTCACTGCAAGCTCCACCTCCCGGGTTTACGCCATTCTCCTGCCTCAGCCTCCCGAGTAGCTGGGACTACAGGCGCCCGCCACCTCGCCCGGCTAGTTTTTTGTACTTTTTAGTAGAGACGGGGTTTCACCGTGTTAGCCAGGATGGTCTCGATCTCCTGACCTCGTGATCCACCCGTCTCGGCCTCCCAAAGTGCTGGGATTACAGGCTTGAGCCACCGCGCCCGGCCTCATTGTCTGTCTTGTAGTTCACATGAGAAACTCCAACTGAGAAAAGCTGCAAGGTCTCAAAAAAGGTCCTTAAGAAATGTTTCTCATAGATTACCAGAGATTGTGATTTTCTTACCAATGGGTTAATGGCTCAGTCTCACTTTTTCCTTGCTAGTTTATCCATTCATCGCCTCCTGTCCCAGAAATCAAAACACACACACACACACACACACACACACACACACACACACACACTCCAAAGCAATCCCACTAGCCATGGATATGATGTTAGCAAAATACCTTGTTCTTTATCTTTTAAGTCCTCTTTAAGCATTCTCTTTACCAATATTTAGACTCAGAGTTGGAAATTAAAAAAAAAAAAATCTGAAACCTCTGCTTGATTTGGAATATCTTTTTCCTTGGAACTAGGCTGGCATGAAAGGAACAGGCCTCATGGAAAGCTGTGTTTTCTTTTGCTTCTCTTTGGGGAGCAATGGTTAAGAGCTGTGATGGCAGACATGAAAGTAAGTCCAGCTCTTTACAGTTGGCCTCCTTTGAAAGGCCTTTCCTTGACCCCTATTCCCCAGGAAAAAAAAAAAAAGTTGCTAACAGGAACATCACAAGGTTCCATTGATGAAATGTGCTGAATCAAACCATGTCTGATGACAACTAGTGGGTGGAAAAATTTTCCCCAAATCAGAACTGGGTATCTGCCCTCCACGTTACTTCACTGGATGCCAAAAGGTTATCTGTGAGGAACTAGGAAAGGAAGTGTATTTGAAAACATCACTGGAACTTGTATACAACATCTTAAGGTGTTTGATCCTTTTATGAACTGTTGACAGCTTTTCGCCATTGAAGTCTATGTGAGAGTTGCCAGCCGAGTGAAAGGAGGAAGCAGGGCCAGAGTGCTTGACCAAGGAACCCCTAAGAGCTGGTTAGATCACAAGACACGAGATGACCAGGGAGAGTAAATGGCCCAGAATTCCATGAAATACTCAGGCATCTGTATCAGCAGTTTCATCAGGACCTATTTTGACCACCCAAATGATTCTCTTTTGAGTTTCACTTCCAGTATCATCTCCATTCAAGGATCCATGCAAATGTTAATTCCCAGAGCACTCAGAGAAGCATGCAGTAGCTGAGAATTATTAATAATCACTACAGTGCACTAAATCAGTAACGGTACTGAATCAGGTCATCGTGCAACACACATTTTGAATTTATTAATGGTCATGACAGTTGCTTAGTTGGGATAGCAGTTCTGTTTAATTGGGACATATTTAGTGCTACTCAGGCCAGGTATCTTCCTCTTGCTACTGCCGGGTCTGTTTGTTCTTCATAAGTTTCTCAGTATTTCTGTGGAATGTGCCTGATGCCAGCTGGTCTCCTATGCCTTCCCATGCTGGGAAGTCTTCTGGGCTGTGGCTTCTGCCTGAGACACTATCATTGGTGTTAGATTAACAAGCCATGGCTTAGAAGTCCTTTGCTTAAAAATGAGTATGTCAGGCTGAGTGTGGTGCCTCATGCCTACAATTCCAGTGTTATGGGATTCCAAGGCAGGGGAATTGCTTGAGGCCAGGAGGTCAAGACCAGCTTGGGCAACATAGTAAGACACCATCTCTGTAAAAAAATAAAATAAAAAAACTAGCCAGGCATGGTGACATGTGCCTGCAGTCTTAGCTTCTCAGGAGACTGAGGTGGGAGGATCACTTGAACCCAGGAGGTCAAGACTACAGTGAACTAGAATCATGTGACTGCACTCTAGTCTGGATGACAGAGTGAGACCCTGTCTCAAAAAATAAATAAATATGCAAAAAGAGTATGTCATATGCATGTTTAATGCTGACTCTAGCCATATAATGGATACTTACAAATCAATAATTATGCAACACTGTCTTCATTAGTATGGAGAAAGGAATCTTTTTCTAAACCCTCTCCATCCATTGCCCCTGCTGTTAATCTTGGGTTCTGTCTCATTTCTCACCTCATTCTCCATTTTTATAGCCACCTCACCTTTCTAACCCAGGCTTTGGATTTTCCCACAGCTCAGCATACAGCTCAGACTCTATAAATACACATCTCCCTCCTTAGCTCCTTCCAAAAACTGACCTTGTGCCCTCATGGTTGTCTGGGCTCCATGTCCATTCGTGACCCATTATACATTAAGTTCCCACAGACACTGATGTAAACACAGACCTCATTTTCACTGATGTCTCCTGACCACTCTTTTCATCACACGGTGGCCTTCTGCCCGTCAGACTATATCATGGCAGGATGATTCCACTTGCGTCGTAAGTTCCTACAATCTTATGAGAGTCATTAGTTAAAAATGATATTGTAAAAGTCATACTGATGTTATAGACAGCCAAACAACAGCACAGAGTTTGTAAACAAGTTTTCTGAAGGATTATAGTACATCAGACGTTCACGATTTGGAGAAGGCGGTCATGAATTCTACATTTCCATACCTATGTTGCAACCACCTGACCACACTCAACAAGTGTAGGAATTCTTACAAAAGCCCGATTTCCTTCCAAAATAATCTGCTTCAAAAAAAAAACTTCATTATTTCTTTTGCTTCATTCAATAGGACTCAAATTATGTTTGTTTTCTAAAATAAGTTTGACTCATTTCCATATTAAATTGCTTGATCATTTCTTTTAAGTTAGTGAGGACTTTCTGTGCTTTGAAGTAGTTTTTGGCTTTCTTGTTTTCCTTTAGGGTATGACAAACTATTACATTGTCTGGAGAATTGGGGACTGGATCAGAGAGGCAGAACAAGTGGAGCTCAGGGACATGATTTGTAAATAACAATTCCCATGTGAATGCTCCTACAATATTTCCCTTTACTCATGTTTTTGTGTTGGTGTTTTTATTGTGGTCTGGACTGGGGCAAAAAATGAAATAGTAGATCCAGATGTGAAATACATCTTTTGAAACTGATGTAGGGGTGTGTGTGTGTGTGTGTGTGTGTAAAATCAAAGGGTACTCCTGTAGTTTAAAACTCTGAGATAAGAAAAGAAAGGGTGAGGTAGAGGGAAAATATTTTACTACTGAACCCCATCCTTATGGATCTAACAGTCAAACAACTTCTTTCTGAAAGTACATCTTCTCTATTACACAAATGATGACTTTGGCAGGTTTTCAGTTTTAAGATATTACATTGCAGATCTTAATTTATCTGGTTTAAGAGAGAGTGTGTCATGATCCCCTGAAAGCAAGAACTTTGGAGTCAACAGATCTGAGTTCAGACATGACATTAGCTATTGATCTTGAACAAGCAACTTTCCTTCCTGACTTTCAGTTTCTCTATAAAGCAGAAACAACAAAACCTGCTTCCAGGGTAATTGTGAGTATTCAACGAGATTATGTACATAGCACAGAGTGTGGGCCCACTTGGAATGTTCCATGCCTTGTAAGTAGGTGAAAAGTGTCCTCTAGCCCACCCTGTGCCTAGAGAGCACCCAAAAGGCCGACTTGGCTACTGTCTCTGCCCTAGTGTGCAGTAGTGCCTGCTTCTGGAGAGGCTGCTGACCCCAGGCAGGACAGGACTTTATTGCAGCTTCCAGATTTAGCAGGACGTATTACTAAATATCTCAACACCAAATCATCTATATCCTTATATAATACCCTGTACTCCACAGATATTTAACTTTTTAGCATGTCAACAGACTGACTTAACCTAGTTGAGCAAGGTAGGCAGCCAATGCATAGTCTTCTACTAGACCGTAATCTCCATGGTGGTAGGCATTGCATGTGTTCTGCTCACTCCTGTATCTCCAGAACCTAGCATGGTTCCCCAAACCTCGTAGTCAGTCAAAAAATATTTTGTTGAATGACTGAATTACCAAGTCCAGCCACAACCTAAGAAGATGGCTTGACTTGATCTTTTAAAGAGCTGCCCTGTGAAAGAATGAGAAATTCTCTGGAAAATTCACTTCCCCATTCTTTAACAGGATTCAAGAATAAGACTCTTAATGGCTTTACTGCCCCCAATATGACTGTTGCATTTTTTCCACCTAATGTAATTGGGTAGAATGGGGTTTCTATTTTCACTTTGCGGCAAGATATAGATTGTAACCTCATTAAATTTGTACCTTTTTTGCCAACCCAAACATCACTATTTACTGCCTCCTGTTTACTAAGGATAAGAACAGTACAAGTAGACTTCGGATGAAACAAACCCTACAGTGGTCACCATCAGAGAACATTTAGTGAAATACTTAGCATGAAGGGATGAGTAGTGAGGAATACTGGGGACTCTTGGAACCTTTTCTATCCTGCACAAGAGAATCACATCAGAGGGCACCGGCAAGAATTGATATGTTAAAAAAGTTCCCTACCAGCCAGGATGGGTGTAACTGAGTCAGAGGCCAGAAGAGCCGGAGGAAAAGGAAGGAAGCAGGGTGTGTTAGCCACATGACTAAAGTGATAGGGCATATGGTTCTTAAGCAGGAAAAGACGCGTAGGCTGGACAAAAATGTAAACATTGGTGGCGTGTAGAGTATTCAGGAGGGCTGGAAATAAAAAGCTTTGTGAGTCTGCTGAAAATAAAGTGTGGCTTTGATGTGGAGCAGATTTTCAACTATAGCAGGATTGCCATCTCTTGTGGTTGCCAAAATAATACTTAAAGGAAAAAATAGGAGGTTGTTCTTTGCTTAGGGGTGGCCTGTAGGAGGAAGAATCACAAGCATTTTCAAATTGAAGAAGGCACCATTAAGACACTTTAATGAAACCAGTAAGTCCAGTCAGTAGCCATCAAATGCTGCCAGATCATTTCAGCAACTACCAGACCTTCAGTTTGATGACTGGCAGCCTCTGCAGCAGCAGATACAGCTGAGGAGTCTGGGAGATGCCACTCTCCAGCTGAAACAAGGACTGCTGGGTGGACTTTCTTAAGCCTCCCTTCCTTATCCTCAACCTGGATCTCATACTGGTTCTTCAAGCCTCAGAGGAAGGATGGATAGTCAGCCCTCTTAGAGCTGATTATCCCTAGGGGGAATGTGGGAAGAAGCATGATTCTGCAGTTAGAAAGTACCTTGGCCAGTGGGAAGTTCTTTTAGGGCTCACTTCACATCTGCCTGAGCAGAAATATAGTCAGCCCTCCGTCAGCCTTCCCAGTCCCTGGATCTGCATCTGGATTCAACCAACTGTGGATTGAAAATATATGGGGAAAAAAAGCAATAAAATTAACAATACACCAATAAAAAGCAACAGAAATTTTAAAAAATACAGTGTAACAACTATTTATAGAACATTTGTATCATATTAGGTATTATAAGTAATCTAGAGATGATTTACATACCTCTAGGAGGAGGTATGTAGGTTATATGCAAATACTGTGCCATTTTCTATGAGGGACTTGAGCATCTGCAGTTTTGAATATTGGCAGGAGGTTCTGGAACCAATCCCCCACCAATACCAAGGGATGACTGTATATTCAGGCCATATGAACAAGGGAAGAAAACCCAGTAGTGGGATTCAGGGAGCATGAATGTTATTGCAGCTCACTTACTAACTAACTTTGTGACCTTGGACCGGTCATTAGACCTTTCTGCACCGCAGTTTCTACACTCAGAGGGAGAACCAGATAACCATCAAGGCCCTTTCATTTCAGACCACCATGGTTCTGTGATTTAAAGCAAGATCGTAAGCTAGGTTCCATTCTTGCTTCTCTGTATAAACTTGGGCAAGTTTTTATTCCACCCAGTCTCTCAGTTTTCCCATCTGTAAAATTGAGTTAATCATACTAATTTTACAATATTTTGAAAACTTACAGATGAAAGGTATTAGGCAAATGCTGGTTATCATGAAAGCCTTAAAGGTAATTTTAATAACTTAACTTTTCAATATTTCATTGGAGATTAGATGTGAATCCCTGGTAATTTTCACTCAAATAATTGTTATTTGTTTTTATCTTGCCACAATTTTGACCTGCTCACTCAAATCTATTCTGGTTAGTTTGGGTTGGTGTGCTTGTCCTTTTCACCTCCTCTTGAAAACTCCTCTCACGGTGACCATTTTCTGCATAGGAGTTCATGGAACAGGAGTTTGAGTCAGAAGCTGACATTCTAGAGACACAGCTTCTAGCGCTGGCTCTGCCATTAATAACCTGTATGCTGGGAGGCAGAGGCAGGTGGATCACCTGAGGTCAGGAGTTCAAGACCAGCCTGGCCAACATAGTGAAACCCCATTGCTACTAAAAATACAAAACTTAGCCATGTGTGGTGGTGCACAGCTGTAGTCCCAGCTATTCAGGAGGCTGAGGCAGGAGAATCACTTGAACCCAGGAGGTGGAGGTTATAGTGAGCTGAGATCGCACCACTGCACTCCAGACTAGGTGACAGAGTGAGACTCCATCTCAAAATAAATAAATAAATAAATAAAGCCTGTATGACCCTGAGCAAGTCATGTCATCCGTTTGAGACTTTGTATCTTGGTCTTCAAAAGACAAGGTTAGGCCAGATTATTTCAGTGGTACCACTTGGCAACAAAATATGACTTTAGAAAAGTGTCCAAATGCTTGAGGCAATGCGGAAAAGAATGAGGTACAAATAATTTATATGGAGTGCTCAATCCTATGAATCTGTCAGAGCTGAATTTACAATGACCAAAATTGTGGTGCTTAGAATAACTTACCATGCAGACCTTTGTATGGCAGCATTAAAGCTTTCATTCTCAAAATACTAGTGGGCGGCAGTGATAATTATATTTGTGTAAATCAAATCCCAACTATGAGACTACAAACTGTTCTTACTGCGGAAATGGTAAGAGAAGAAGGAATGGGATTTATACATGTCATCTTGCAGTTTGGATTCAGGTGTACCTATATTTAAAGCAAATAAGTTGCACTTAAAATGGAAAACAATCTTGTTTATCTTTGCATGTCTGTGGTGGAGAGCAGCTGTAGTCGGTTTTCTTTCCCAGGAGCCATCTCTCCCCATCTGAGGAGTTGGTCAGTGCCTTCAGCCACTCACTGGCTTTTGTGTCTTTCATAAGTTCTGCCATGCACCAAACACGGGCTTGGTGGTTTCCTTTGGGTTTTCTAGAGTTGTTCTTACTAGTGAGACAGAAAGACCTCTCTTCCCAGCCTACATTTTCAGCTGTAGATTGAAGTTTTTGTATGGGATTTTCTTCCCTTGCCATTAAACAAAATGTCCCAGTATATATGTTTTCTCTACTTGCTGAACTACTCCCCCAAAACATGCACCCCGAGTTTCCCCGCAATAGGGAGCTCTGGGCTGTATCTGTGCCTTCACTCAGAATGCGCTACTCAGGAATCTCTCCAGGGTTGGCCAAAAATCTCCATGATGCCAGATCAAGGCTTCCAGAGCTGTCAACCACTGTTGCTCCCTCCTCTTCCTGCTCCCTTGCAAATGACACCAGTAAAAGGGTCTGTCAGCACTAGTAGTAGATCCTAGTGTCAAATCCTACATGACAGAGGACATTCCCAATCCCTGGATTTCACTCTAGAAGTTCTACACAGAGACTTAGTAACTCATCTGATATTTTCTTCTTGCTTAATTTGTCTTTTGGAAAATCAAGACACTGAAGAAGGTCTGAGACACTCTTGTAGAAGAAGAAGTGTATTTGGTTCATGATTTAACATATCCATCTCTTAAAACTCAGCTCTCGGAAGTTGAAATCACCATGTTTTATAGCACTGATGTAAGTCTATCATTTGATTGTACTACCTCAAGAGCAAAAGGCCTGAGGATCTGGTGACTTTTTAAACTGCTGGAATCATAAAAACTATTTTTTGTTAAATTGACTGAATTGAAATACAGAATATTAGCAGTTTAGAGGAAGATGGAGAATTATATTGGTTAGGACAATTATATCGGTTACAACAACTTTCGGTTGTGACAGAGACTCCAAACAAAAAGGACTTAAGCAAAGAGGTGTTTTACTCACATCACAGAAAGGCAACCACAGAGCTCACTTCAGCATCATCTGGATCCAGGAACGTGAACACCGTCAGGAATCCATCTGCTCCTTCCCTCCTCTCATCTTGGCCTCTGCCTCAGGCCAGGCTTCCCGCTTAACAGCTCTTGCTCATTTTGGGTAACATGAGGACACATCTTTATGGCTAGCGTTCCAAATGAAGAAGATAAACATCCCTGCCACCTTCTGGATGTAGAACCCCAGATCCAGCCCTACTTGGGCTACATGCTCACCACTGGCTTGTCCCTGTGGTCAAGTAAATGGAATACCCAGAGTGGCTGCCTTACCAGAATGACACGTGTATAGTGATTGTTAGGGTGGTGGGGAAAGAAGAGCAGCTTGTCAAAACAAGAGTGGGGGCAGGTGCTGTTACCAACAGAAGAAGGAAAGGGTTCTGGGCAGTCCTAAACAGGAGTTATACAGAGAAACAAGAGTGGAACTTAACTCTGACCTTGCTGTGAATTATAGAATCATGGAAGTTTGAAATATAAGGATGTGTAGTAGTTATCTAGCTCCACCCTTTACATGTGGAAACTGAGGTACAGAAAGTTCTAATGATCCTCCTGAGATCACAAACCACGGATATCACACAGATATGGGTCAAGGACTGTTTGCAGTGATCCTTTATAGCTTGAATTTAACTTCTGGCTCAATTTTTCATCTGAAACGCATACTGGGTAGATTTGAGTTTCTGTCCATTTCCAGTGTGGCACAAGGATAAAGGAGACAATATGGCAATTCGCATCTACAGAACATTTGTCCACTTACCTCATCTGCAGAAAGATTGCTATTGTCTGGCAGTGGAAATGAACTGGCTGATAAAACTCTCAGGAACTTGAATTCAAAAACAGAATAGAAATATGGGCTGGACGCTGTGGCTCATGCCTAGCACTTTGGGAGGCCGAGGCAGGATTGCTTGGGGTCAGGAGTTCAAGACCAGCCTGGGCAACATACAAAGACCTTGTCTTTACTTAATTTAAAAAAAAAAAAAAAAAGATAGGCATAGTAGTGCACATCTATAGTCCCAGTTACTAGGGAGGCTCAGGCAGAAGGATCACTTGAGCCTGCGAGGTTGAGGCTGCAGTGAGCCAAGATCACGCCTGGGTGACAGAGTGAGACCCTGTCTCAATCAATCAATCAATCAATCAATGTAGGTTAATCACATAGAGGACATAAGCTGAAGTATTTAAATTATGTAATAATAAAAAAACATTCTATTAACCCTGTCATTACTTCAGTAATTTCAGATTTGCTTCTAAGTTGTCCTTTGTGAGAGAATTGAAAATCAAATGTCCCTAGTAAATAAGCTTACAAATTGCTACAAGATTAGTTCTAATCTATGGAATCTGTCTTCATGACTCGGTTATATATCATTTATTTGATTTTTTTCAAATAAGTTGAAATGCTGAATACCTCTGGCTTGGAGATCTCAGATGTCTCACATGGTATGCCAGAAATTCAGGCTTGTTACTGGAATATTTTGAGACAAACAGAACTGAGTTTAAATTCTGGATCTCTCACGTATTAATTCTGTGACCTTGGGCGATATTGCCATGTTCTCATCTATAATATGGACATAAGAGCTATCTATTAGGATCAATGGAGGACTCAATTAGATCAGATATGAAAAAGTAACTTCCAAGCATTACACCTTAATAAATGTTAGTTTCTTCCTCATTTCTCCTAATCAGGACAAAAAAGCCATTAGTTAAGTAAAGAATATGTTTGGAAAAAATTTTCTCTCAAATCAGGTATTAGCTGAAGTTTGAACTAATGCATGGAGACAACACCTAATGTCTTGTACGGAGACAGCAAACTACAGTCTTAAAAGGTATTTGATACTCTTTAATAGTGTGCTGCATTTGCTCCAAATAGATCAACTATAAAGTTATGATTTAGTAATAGCGGGATAATATACAATATCTAAAAACACTTAGAAAAGTAAGAACTATGGGCAAATGTAGTTGATGATGATTATTACTGAAGATGTTAGTACTGGTAAAAGGAAAAACAGTCAAGTAGGAATAAGGTAAAGCAGGTTTCAAGCTGTAAATTATTCCGACTCCATAGGCAGGAAAACAGCAGGTGAAGTGTACGTAATGTGATGAATTGGAATGGGTAATCATCCTACTCATAACCATTGGTCAGGGTAACTTCCTGAGTCTGTCTTTGCTGAAGTGATTGTGATGATAATAAAATGTTCCTTGAGGTACCTGAGGAGCACTCTGGTAAGGCTGCTGGGTTGGCAGATAGAAACAGGCCTGCAGAGTGCAGAAGAGCCTGGTCTAGCCAAAGATCAAGGTTCAGGCATCATCAGCTACAGTGGTGAATGGACACCATCCTTGAAGACAGTCACTGCACACCCCTCTCGTGGGATTGCAGTCAGCGTCAAAAAGCTGAAAACAACTGCTGTTGATTACTGCGCAGGCTGGAGAAGGTCTCCACATCTGCAGAACGGATTGTGAACACATCCTTTTACATCCTGAAAGGCAGGAACAAATAGGGGGCAATGCTAGACCCCTTGTCTTCTAGTCTGAAGTCAAACGATAGTTCACGAAAAAAGGAAAGCTTTACATGTTAGGTTAGGGTGGCAGGAAAAGAAAAGATCGTCTTGAACACTAAATGGATATCAAATATAGGAAGGCTGTTTATAATAGTCACAGGGATTATGTTGGGGAAATGAGGAAGGAGAGAAGTACAGAGAGTGAGGAATGTGTGGCTTCTTCCAGAGAGGTTGTGCCCCTACTTCACTTATTCTGCTTACTTATCACTTGTATTTGATCATTCAGAGAGCAGAGATTTCATCTGAATTGGGCTGCCCTCACCTTTTAGTGCCATGTTACTTGAAGCAGTTAACATGTTTATGAATAATGTCTCATGATGGCCTTTTAAGTCACATTCCAGGCCCCCTACATCACCTCGATAATCACACACCTGTTGGTGTGACTCACGCAGCATGCATCCTCTCCGACGTTGTCAGAGGCTTCTCTTCAAACAGACTCCATGGCCATCTGCCTCTGTGCTGATATCATGGTGCCATAAAACATGGTGGTGTCTGAAGCTCCTGCTCCCCTCCCCACCTACTACCCAGCAGAGTCTCTGCAGCTTCCAGGACCGTCTGGCAGGTACTCCACCTTCACACAGTTGGCCCAACCTGTGGCTGAGGAGGGCAAGGGCTTGGCTGGAGTCAGTGAAGTCAGTGCCCCTGCCTTGGCTTCAGTGCCTGGTTTAGAAGTTTTATTTCACAGGAATGGTGTGGCTCAGAGGTTTGGGAAAGGGATGGTAAATGGTGCCTCAGGGTATCGTGCTGAACCTCGGTGTCTGCCCACTTCAACCAAAGTCCAGCCCTGCTGGGTAATAGCTGGATATTATCAGCAGTTGCAGGAGGCTATGTAAAGAAGGGATTGTGAAATAAAACTGGAGGCTCCATGCACATTCTGGTGAACAAGTGTCTTCCTATGTCTAATAATACTCTCACTCATGTCAAGTGCAACAGAGAAGCCAAAAATAAAATTGCGTTGGAAACCATAGTTCCTTTTTCCCAGGGTAGAGGCCACGTTATAGGAAGAAAATGTGATGGCTCCTAGTGAAACAAACAAACTTACTTAATGCAAGTTCACATAGATTACAATTAGATGAGTCCTGTAAATCACTAAGTAAATTTTAATAAACTACTGCTGGAATATAAATTGCCTGATGAGATTCCTAGTTTCGAAGTACTACTTTGGTATTTTTGCCAAACTCGATAAATCTCTAATTTGCTCATGTTCAATCACAGAAGATTCTGAAAACTACACTTTTCCCTGATGCTCTTTCATCTTGGCATCTACATATAACTGTTCTGGACACAGTGGGTTATCCAAGAGGCTTTCCTTCACCATGTCCCTGCATCAGTGATGTCCATTTCTGATTTACTTTTGTGAAAGATGGAATGCTGCATCTGATCCATTATGTACTATTCTCAGGCAAATTCTAATCATAACGACCTAAAACGTGTATATGCATATTTCTTGTAGTCCTAGGCTAAGTCTATTAAACTATTGATATTGTTGTTTTAGTGCTTTTCATGATATATCAGAAATGTCACTGTTTTCACAATCTTCTTTGCTCTGCAAATACCCCTTTTACTCAGAGGTAGTTACAATGTATGAAAAAGAATATATTTTAAATACCAATAGTAGTTATTTCTGGATTAAGCTGGCGATTACAGATAACTTTTATTTTCTTTTGTCTTTCTGTAGGTGCTAAAAAATTTCCACAATAAAAATAGCTTATATTTGTTCATTGTTTTCTCTAGGCCAAGTTCAGTGATAAGTTTTTAATGTTTGTTATTACATAATATCTTCACAATAGCCCCATAAGAGAGGTCCTATTATTATCTTCACTTTACACTTTTTTAAAAAATCTTTTTTTCCTTTTTGTGGAGAATGGGATCTCACTATGTTGCCCAGGCATGTCTGGGACTCCTGGGCTCAAGTGATCCTCCTGCCTCTGTCTCCGGAAGTGCTGGGATTATAGGTTTGAGCCACCATGCTCAGCCATCCTCATTTTCCACATGAAGTTGAAATAATTTAAATAAATTTGCCTAAACTCGTAAGTGGGGGGTCCAGAATTCAAACCCATGTATATCTGATTCAAGACTTAGGTTGTTGGCTGGGTGTGGTGGTGCACACTTGTAGTCCTAGCTATTTGGAAGGTTAAGGCAAGAGGATCCCTTGAGCCTAAGAGTTGGAGTTCAGCCTGGGCAACATAGTGAGAACCTGTCTCTTAAACAAAGAACTTAAGCTACTAACCTCTGTGCTAAACTTTATTTCTTTGGTAATCAGATACACACACACACATACACACACATGCACACACACTATTTCGTTCTAAAAATAAACAACAAACATAAATATTTAGCATATAACTTGCATTACAAATATTAAATGTGCACTCACATGTCTAGGCATATGTGCCAAGGTTAACCTAACAGCAGATTAAGAAAAAAAAAGGCTGTCATGGTGATTTATACCAACACTTTGGAGGCCAAGACCAGAAGATTGCTTGAACCCCGGAATTTGAGACCAGCCTGGGCAACATGGTAAAACCCCATCTCTATTAAAAATACAAAAACTTAGCTGGCTGCAGTGGCACACACCGGTAGTCCCAGCTTCTTGGGAAGCTGTAGCAGGAGGATCACTTGAACCCTGGAGGTGGAGGTTGCAGTGAGTGGAGATAGTGCCACTGCCCTCCAGCCTGGGAGACACAGCAAGACTCTGTCTCAAAAATAAAAAGAAAAAAGAGATTTATTTAAATTGAGGCTCATCATTTTAAATCAGCTTTAAAATATTATTTGATCATGATGTTCACTTCTATGTTAGAAAAAGAGAATTAGGAAATAGAAATTATTCAAATAATGAAAACAAATCTTTAAGAAATGACAATGTAAATTGGGTTGTTTTTGCTTTTTTTGTTTTGTTTTGTTGCCTGAAGAAGTCTGCAGGAAGATTAAACCACAGTTTTGAAATAAAGGAAGAACTCTGGTGTGGTTAGTGGGAGCAGCTGTTCTCCAATCTCAAACCACATCTGGAATATTATGTTTAATGCTGGGTACTACATTTTAAAGAGAGACCTTGATCAACTGCAGTGTGTTAGATATGGGTGAACATGATGGGGTGTACCCAGAAACAGCAACATAAGAGTTACAGTTGCAGAAACTCTGGTTGTTCCAGGGAAAAAGCATAAGGGCGAGGAAAGATCTGGGTCCAAAGCTGTGAAGATCTGTAATACTGGAGAGAGCTTAGCCTTGTCCTGTATCACGCCAGAAGCCAGAACTAAGACCAGTGAGGTCAGATGTGAGTTTAATATAAAAAGAAATTTAGAGCTTCATAGAATAGGCTGCAAGTAGACTAATGAAGGTCCCTGGGACTAGTCAAGCGGAAACAAAAATGTCTGGTTCTTCTTATTATAGTGGAGCTTATTGATAGCTTAGATGGCAGAGTTTTCTTAGTTAATTTTAAACAAACGGCAGGCAACTTCTTTTAGGGAATGATTTTATGTTTTTTTTTTTTTCCTTTCTTAAATCAGAAACCAGATACAGTTTATATAATCTTTTTGCCCTCTTCTGCCACATGTATTTATTCTTTTGTTCAATAAATATGTCTTCAAAATTCTATGCCATTGTTCTGTCCTCTGGCAATTTACTATTAAGCGTAACCCCTTTTCATCCTTGTTTATTTAACACAGTTCACTAGGTGAAAATAGAGGAGGGGAGGAAAAAAATCCCACAAATCTTTGAAAATGAAGATAATTTTTTAGACAATTTTAAACAGATAATATGGAACTGAACCTGTTCTCAGTAAAATTTTAATGTCCTATATGACATTGAGTAAGTTAAGTTACTTAAGTTCTCTGTGCCTCAGTTTCTTCATCAGTAAAATGGATATAAAAACTCTTGCCTCATAGCTCTTATGAGAATTAACAAGTTAATGTTTGCTTGGTTCTTTGAGGTCCTTGGATGAAAGGTGCTATATAAATACTAGGTATCATTATTAACATTTAATTACCATATCTATACTTATGATATTAAGTGTCCCAAGTAACAAAAGCTGTTACAGGCCACAGAAAAGCTTTCACAGGCTGCTTCCCAAGTATCTATGAAGACATAAGCTAGAATTACCAAGAGATCTTTGTGTCAGCTGGAATAAGAGATCTCATCGTCAGCTTAAAAACTGCAGTCTTATGAGTTCAAATTGATATTTAGTAATAGATTCAAAAGATGCCTTTTAAAGCATTTTTGCTGTCTTCAAACTAGTTTTTATTACTACTTTTAAACTAGGTAATTTTGGAAACTTCAAATTATTTCATTTAAATACATTCTCCGTAGAACCTTCTTAATATTTGCATATGCTAAACGTGGTAGTTTTTGTGGTAGTTTTGTGGTAGTTTTTGTAGTAGTTTTGTGGTAGTTTTGTGGTAGTTTTGTGGTAGTTTTGTAGTAGTTTTGTGGTAGTTTTGTGGTAGTTTTGTGGTAGTTTTGTGGTAGTTTTGTGGTAGTTTTGTAGTAGTTTTGTGGTAGTTTTGTGGTAGTTTTTGTGGTAGTTTTGTGGTAGTCTTGCGAACAGCAGTTTTGGTTGTTGTTGTTGTTGTTGTTTTTGAGACAGAGTCTCACTGTCACGCAGGCTGAAGTGCAGTGGTGTAATCTCAGCTCACTACAACGTTGCTCTGCCTCCTGGGTTGAAGAGATTCTTCTGCCTCAGCCTCCCAAGTAGCTGGGATCACAGGCGCCCACTACCATGCCCGGCTAATTTTTGTATTTTTAGTAGAGATGTGGTTTCACCATGTTGGCCAGGCTAGTCTCGAATTCCTCACCTCAGGTATGATCCACCTGCCTTGGCCTCCCAAAGTGCTGAGATTACAGGCGTGGGCCACTGTGCCCGCCAGCTGTGAACAGCAGTTTTTATTCTTAACATAGAAAGAACACATAACAATGGCCATTGACCATGGTGAAGAAATCAAGATTGCTTTGTTTCTTCCTCTCTTCTGCTACTTATAGCTCATGGCTTTAACATGCTGCCTGACTCTTCTCACTCCATTCCTTATAGTGATCAAAAAATGCAGAAGTTGCCAGGGAACTGGAAAGACAGGGGTCCTTTTTTTATCTCAGAAGACAAACATAAAAGACAAACTTTTAGACAAAAGAAAACACAAATCCTGAAAAAGGAGCAATGCTGAGCTCTTGTGCAGCCCAGCATTATTACCTACATATCCATTTCCAGATGACTGGTAGAAGAGTTCTTTAGAAGAAAAAGCCAGTTACCCAATACAAAAATGGCAATAGTTATGAACAGGAATGTCACAAAATAAACCTAAATGGCCAATAAATATAAAAAAGATGCCCCAAGAAATGCAAATTAAACAGTAAAGACACACCATTTCACACTTAGGTTGCCAAAGATTTTTATTTACAGATTATCACATGTGGAGAGAAAAGTAAAGCGACACTGTTAGAATACACATTAATACAACTCCTGGAGGCAATTTAATGCTGCCTAGTAGAGTTGAAGATATGTATCCACTAAAGGTCAACATTTCACTTCTGGACTTACACTCTAGAGAAACTCTTGCACATGTACATATGGACTTTCCTAGCACCCTTTGTCTGTAATGGGGAGAAACAATCTAAGTGATGGACACGATCTAAATGTTCATCAAAAGGAGGCCAGTGAATAAACTATGGTGTGTTCACGTAATGAAATACTACCCACTATACAGCAGTGAAGCTGAATTCACTAGAGCTACAGATATCACTCTGGATCATTATGGATAACTCTCAGAAAAGCATAATGTTCAGGACAAAAAAAAAAAAAGGTCCTATGGAAGCATACAGTAAAAATGTTGCCTGTATGAAGTTTAAAATATTCAAAAGAAGGCAACTAGTGGTAATCAGAGAAAAATGCAAACTCTTAATCTGCATGTAGAGGCTGAATTTCAAGTCTTGGCAGTTTCTCTCAAGTTAGTATTTCAGCACTTTTTTGAAACTTTTGCCTCACTGGTGCCAAACACTTGCTACAATAGAAATTTACATAGAATTCAGTAGAAATGGGCCTGAGTCCCCACACCACTCCAAGAAGAATTTGTTTTATAGTAACACAGAGTTGTCCAATTGAAACACAATGTGAGCCACACATGTAATTTAAATTTTTCTATTAACCACATTTTTTAAGGAACAGACGAAATTAATAGGTAATAATAGATATGAACTAAATATATTTAAAATATTCAATATGTAATTCATCGAAATTGAGATATTTAAAATCTTTTTTGTACTAAATCTTTTTTTTTTTTTTTGAGACAGAGTCTCGCTCTGTTGCCCAGGCTGGAGCGCAGTGGCCGGATCTCAGCTCACAGCAAGCTCCGCCTCCCGGGTTTACGCCATTCTCCTGCCTCAGCCTCCCGAGTAGCTGGCACTACAGGCGCCCGCCACCTCGCCCGGCTAGTTTTTTGTATTTTTTAGTAGAGACGGGGTTTCACCGTGTTAGCCAGGATGGTCTCGATCTCCTGACCTCGTGATCCGCCCGTCTCGGCTGTACTAAATCTTTAAAATTTGATGTGCATCTTACATGTAGAGTGCATCTCTACTTAGGTGTTACATTTTTGCTAGAATTACTTGATCTGTATTTAGATCTCATACAATTTACAGTTGCAAATGCAGATTTACATACTCAACTTATTTCAAACATACTTAGAAGTTTCCTAATAACTAAGTGAGGTATTAGTTTGTAAATTTAAATTTTAAATTGTAATTTTAAACTTTTAAGTTAATTAAAATTAAATAGAATGACAAATTCAGTTTCTCAGTCTTACTCGCCACATTTTAAGTTCCACTAGCCACATGGACAGACTAGGTCTAACCTGTAGGACTAAGAAATTGTCCAAATCCACCCATCTTTCCTCTCTGAGATTCGTATACTCATCTGATTGAAATCAAACTAAAAATATATAGAATGGCTTTGCCAGACAAAGGTAGCCCCACAGAGGTACCTCCAACAAAAAAATGTGTGTTGACAGCAAGGTCAAGGCTATCTGACGACAAGCATCTCATCTGATTTACACACTCAGCCACCTACTTCTTAAACCTCTCAACTGCCTGTTATAGCGTTGGTCCCTCAATACACAAAGCTGGGGAGAATGCCTCAAGGCTCCATGCCTTTGGGTTGACTTTGTGTGTCTGGAATGTCTGTTTTAAATGAAGTTTCCAAGGGATGCATTGTGAGCCATTCAACTTTACTAAAACACCAGCTCCTTTCCAAGTATGGGGCTTGGGTGTCCTCTGGGACTTCTGGGTAACTTCTACATTGGATAATTAAACCCAAGAATAACTCACCTGAGACGAAATATGCAGAGACTTGTGGAGGAGAGAAAGTAGGAACTCAGATATGATGATGATAAAACAATGCTAAAGGCAGGTATAGAAAAAAAGGATATTGGAGTTTTCAAACTGAAAAAGAGCCTGTAAAATTTAATCAAAGGTCAACAAGGCAATTTGGCAGAAAAAGGTGGGAATCAATGGGATACGGCCTTACAACCAAAAGTTGATCAGAACTGAAATGAAACAGATCTGTACTCTCCTCCTGACTTTGCCACTTGAAGTCCAAAGCAGTAAGCAGGGTGCCTTGTTAGGAAAAAGCAACCAAAGTGCCAGTGGTTAAAACAGGGGTGATACTTGATTTTTAAATGCAAGGCTATCAGACACTACAATACTCTAAAGTATCCTCACATTTCTGTTATGCCTAATGCCAGCTTATGCACACAACACATCATTCACATGAACACTCACAGAACCACAGAAAGGGCATAGAATGGTTCCTTCAGAAAATGACAACAGCAAAGCCTTTGAAACTATTGATAATTAATAAGCCAGGCAGTAGCAATTAATATGTGTAGAGATGGGGCGCCTACTGTTCTCTGAGCCATAGCTCATTTAAAATACTCACCCTGTAATTTATGAGCGACATTTAATACCTCAGTGACCATAAACCTCAATGTTTTATTACCACTGTTTAGCATACCTTTGATGTACTGCCCAGCACTACACAATCCAAAACAAATTACTTTCAGGAAGCTGGATATTATATAAATGCAGGAAAGTCATAAATAATGCACAGGAGGAACATTTTCTGTGGGTTCTGACATGCCACAGTGGGTCTCTGTGAGTCTCTGTGAGTCTGACTTCTCAAGCATCTCACTGGGCTTGGATGAGAGGCAGGAGGGCGGCCCATCTGAGGAATGGTTGGTTGTCAGACAGGGTGGGAATGCAGAGGGCCAGGCACTGACTGACACCATATTTTAAACCAATAGCAGAGGCAAATGGAAAACAAATGAGGACCCTTTAGGAAGCTATGTTCTACTTAATGAGCTACAGATGTGTAAGGAACAGACCCTTCATTCATATTTTTGGTGAGCTCTTCATATTCCTTTCCTTGCTATCATATGGGCATGCATTGACCTCTCAACAACTGTCCAAAATTCTCTATTCTCTTCAAGGTTTGGGATTCAAGACCCTGATTCCCCACACCTGCTTACATGAGATAATCTCCTACCTCACTGAAGCAATCGAGGTCATCAGGTGAGAATTCCTCCAACTTTCCTCCAACATAATCATCCTTGTCAAACCTCATTCTTACTGAGGTTGCTCTATCGTGAAAGGGACAATCCTTTCGCAAGGTGAAACCCCTGTGTCCTTTTTCACATTCCCTTGCCCTCTCCTCCAACACCATGATCTATAAATCATCCTCTTACAGTCTTAGTCCTCTCCCTCTCCACTAGTTCTTTTCCATTTGTCCTCAAATAGGACCAAATATACTGCATCCCTCAAATGAACAAGCAAGCAAAATAAAATCTTTTTCACAACCACATTACCTTATTTCTGAAGATGCTCTTCTTCCTCTCTGTGCCCCTACAGCCAGCCTGCCGCATTGCCAACCAGATTCTGTCCTCACCATTCTACTAAGAATCTTCTGATGGCTTCCCTCCTCCACGACGTCCTTCTGGTTTCGTCTTATAAGACGCTCTGCAAGGTTGAATATTGTTTCCTCTTCCTACCCCTACTTGAAACTTTCATGTCCCGGCCCTACATGTTCCTATTCTTGTTCAGGATTATTTTCCCCTAGGTCTCTTCTACTGGCTCTGCTTGCTTCCTTTGCCCATAGCCAGTTCTCTTCTCTGCTCTATATACTCTTTCTAGATGGCCCAACCTCTTCACTGGCTTTAACCATCATCCAGATACCAGTGACTTCAAGTCCTATTGCTGAAACTCAACTCCCTAAGCTCTACCAGTTGCTCATTGGACAATTTTGCCTGGTGTTCCATAGGTCAGCGTTCCAAAATATAAGTTATAAGGAGAGATAGCATATTTGCAAGGTGTCAAAATACCACCCTACAAACAACTTGATAATTGCAAAGAGGAAAATGTATCTTCAAAATGAAAATAAGTGATGGCCACTACCTTAACCAAGTGATCAAATGTGCTATCACTAATTGTGGACAATCTGCCATTCGATACCTGCTGAGGGGATAAATAGAAAGTATGTGGCAATACCTGTACGTTATTCTTGCCAATAATGTTTAACCTGAATGTAATCAAATCGTTTAGATCTAACTTACTGTTTGTATAAGACACAAGCAATAGAGTAAGAAGTTAAAGGCAAATCCAGATTGTGCAACCTCTATAGGTCAATTGGCCTGATCTCTTAAAAAAGACAGTAAGAGTCAATATCATTTTTAAAAATGGAAACTATTCTGAGATAAAAGAACTAAAAGAGATAACAGTCAAATGCAATGCATAAAATTTGATTGGATCTTGTTTTGAAACAACCAGCTATAAAAGATATTTTGGGTATGATGTAGAAAATTTGAACACAAGCGTTAAATTAGCTAATATTAGAGAAATAATGTGAATTTTCTTAAATGTGTTTATGGTATTGTGTTTTTGGAGGAGGATTTCCTCATCATTCAGAGATGCACGCTGAAGCATTTAGGGATGAACTTTTGTGTTACCTGTAACTTACTTTCAAACGTTCTGCAAAAATAAACATCTGCATGTGTGTATAACTGTATAACTCAAATACAGCAAAGCATTAATAATTTTTAATTTAAGGGGTAAGTGTGGGAATGTTGAATGTACTTTCCTTCAACATTCTTGCATGTTTTAAAATTTTCATAACAAAAAAGTAGAGAATATGAAGGGAAAATGAAGATAGGCAAAAAACAAAAACAGAAACAAACAAAAAAAAAATAGAGAAAGAGTAGCCAAAAAATTTAAATATAAATTTAATACTTTTCTTCTGCCTCCCCTTCCCTTTTTTTTTCTATTCCTAATTTATCAAGCAGATCAAGCTAAAAATCTTAGGTTCATCTAGAACTTCTCTTTTCCTCTTCAGATCTCCTACTTCCTTCCCTCCTATCATCTGCGCTTCATCTCTCCATATCTTGAGTCTCCGTGCCACCCACCACCATTGCTGCCACACTGCCGTCATGGGTCCTCCATCATGAATCACCTGGACTTCTACCCCCTGGGCTTAATTCCCTCCAGCACCAGTCCATTTTCCCTATTCACTCCCCTGATGAAACCTTTCTGCAAACTTCCACTGCCTGGGAAATAAAATCAAATTCCCTGAAACAAAACTATTAAAGGATAACATTGGAATGGAATCTAAAAGTAAGGACAAGAGGGAAGTCAAATTGACATCTAGCAACACCCTCACGCTTTTGACTGCAAAGCTAGAATTTTGATTCCTAGGCTTCCTCACTCCAGGTTTCATTCTGTGCTGAGATAGCAAAGAAGACAGGCCTAGGAAAAAGTATGGTGTCCTCTTAAGGAACTTTGAACTGTCTACCTGAAAAAAGAAGCATGTATGGATCAGCCAAGTAGTGTTCTGGATTTTTAAGGTCTATAAAAGAGAGAGAGTGCCTTTTAACTACCAAGGCCATGACTTCGGATCCTCAATGAAAGACTCATTTTATTGACTCCAGTAAGTGGTTTATAACACTTTTTCAGTGAAGCTGAGGGAAGCAAACACTCTCATACATTGTTAGTATGAAGGTAAATTGGTATAGTCACTATGGGGGGCAATTTTTTTTATACTGTTAGATCAGGCAAGGTCACTTTGGAAAATTTGTCCGACAGATATACTTGCTGCTATGATTTTAATGAATCCCCTCCAAAAGTTCGGTGTTGCCAATGTGATAATGTTAAGAGATGGCGCCTTTAAGAGGTGACCAGGCCATGAAGGTGCCACCCCTATGAATGGAATTAGGTGCCCTTATAAAGGTGTTTGGCAGAGGGAGTTGTTTCTCTCTTGCCCTCTGCCTTCTACCATTTGAGGACATGGAAAGAAGGTCCTCACCAGATGCTGGTGCCTTGACCTTGTACTTCCCTGCCTTCAGAACTGTGAGAAATAATTCCTGTTCTTTATTAACTACCTAGTCTAGGGGATTCTGTTACAGCAGCACAAAATGAACTGAGACATTTGCACATATGCAAAATGGTGTATGGTGTATACAATTCTGAATCCTGCTATGTCATTCATTAAGACATTTTTTCTCAATTGGAAAAATATTGAAGTAAGCCAAATGTCCACCAATAGGGGACTAGTTAAATAAATTATGGTACTTCAGCCTAAAGGAATACTATCAGTTAATATAAAGAATTGTAAAGAACTCTATGCACACATCTCTATAAGATGTACTGTGACATGAAAAATGCAATTTGCAGCACCATGTGTATAGTGCTCTAAACTTTATGGTAAAATGTGAGGAAATAGAGAATAGGTGCTTGAGAATAAAAGAGTCAAAAATAACGCAGCCATATTAAGTGTGAAAATTATCCACCACCTCTAAGGTTAGAAAAACTCAGGGAAGATGTTGGTGTTATCACAACCTAGAAACTTGAAGGGCTAACCACATGGAGCTGGGACTCGTACCTCCGAGAAGGAGCACCACTGGGCTGGTGCTCATGTCTCTGATGGAAGTGGTGGGAGACTATCTTAGTCTGTTTTGTGTTACTATAATAGAATACCACAGACTGGGTACATTTATAAAGAAAATATATTTATTTCTTATGAAGGCTGGGAAGTCCAAGGTTTAGGGTCTCACGTCTGGCAAGAGCCGTCTTACTATGTCATCCCATGGCAGGAGGTGAAAGGGCAAGAGAGCACATTTGCCAGAGAGGAAGGGGGCCAAAGTCATCCTTTTATCAGGAACTCATTCCCACAATAACTAACCCATTCTGGCAATAATGACATTAATTAATTTATGAGAGCACAGCCCTCATGGCCTAATCAACCCTTAAAGATCCCACCTCTCAACACGACTGCATCAAGAATCAGATTTCCAGCCATGTGAACTTTGGGGGACACATTGAAACCATAGCAATATGAAACCACATTGAAACTGAGACTGGTTTTGGGAGTGCAAGTACAAGCTAGAGATGGGAACCAAGTGCTCCACCATGCTTCCCCTTTCTGCCTTTCAGCTTTCCTTTATTACTCTCTGTTGGCAGAATCTAACAGAGAACCAGCTGACAAAGGAAAAATGTAGTTTCCTGAGTCCCAGCATGGAGTATAGAAGGATGGGTTTAAAGCTGAGAGGTGATAGCTTAATAACTAGCACAGTAGATACAGTAAGAATGGCCAAGGTGGACATAGGATCATCATGTGGCTGTTGGAATGGGTGCATTTAAAAGTGATCATGCCTTTCCACCACCCTCTAGAGCTGCCCCTGCCCACTATAGCCTGGGATTAACACTGGCACGATGAGTGAAGTCCAGATTCCCACCAGTATATTATGTCTTGTCTGTGGATCAGAGCCTCTGTGGGATTTTGGGAAAACATTTTTTTTTTTAAATTTTTTGAGAAAGGGTCTCACTCTGTCACCCATACTGGAGTACAGCGGCGCAATCTTGGCTCAGTGCAACCTCCACCTCCCAGGCTCAAGTGATACTTCCACATCAGCCTCCTGAGTAGCTGGGGCTACAGGTGCACACCACCAAACCTGGCTAATATTTTTGTATTTTTGGTAGAGATGAGGCTTCACCATGTTGCCCAGGCTGGTCTGAAACTCCTGAGCTCAAGTGACCCAGTGCAAACAATATTTTTACTTACTCTTCCAATATCATTTGTCATTAATAATACTGTCAGTGCATTACAAACAAGAAAGCTGAATAAGAAAAATAAATATTTCTGAATAAAGGATCTCCGTCCTCCTCTTCTCTCCTGTGATTTCTCCCTCCTACTCTGTCTGTCAGACAATGGAGGGTTAGTTGAACCAAACAAGTGGTTTGAGTCACTCACTTGGAAGCACCCATTGGACCTTATTTGGGATGGATGAGGTGGCCATGGCATAGTTTTGGGGGAAATAAATTGGGACCTCCTCCTTAATCCTAAAGTGCCTGGCCTCAGGGAAACTGACATCTCAAATGCCTTCCTGTCTCCACTCTCCAGTTTCCTTTTTCCTACACCGATCTTCAGGTGTCCAGTCCTGAAGGATGGCTCCGGCTCAGCAGCCAGATGAGCTTTGCAACAGGAAAGACAACAGTTCCCACCATCTTCTTGAGTAAACAGCTGTGGCTGAAGGCAAATAAAAAGCCCTGTGGTGCAATTCCAAAGGAAATGCTTAGAGGAGTGGGTTTTACATGTCTCCTAGAAAGGCAGAATTTGTCAATCACAACAAGTTTTTAAAAGATGTTTGTTAATAATATCAATGCCTTGCCAACTCCTCCCTGTCCCTTAATGTTCTCTATTGAGGTCAAAGAATATCCTCCTTGCACTGCCCTTCTCCCTGTGACTTGGTGATTAGAGGGAAGACTAATCTAAGTGCATGTCCTCTTATCTTGAGGCCATATTTCACAAAGGAAAGTCTTAAAAATCCAAGATAAACTTATTTTTACAATAGCTATGATGTCAAATGAATGGCGAGCAGCCCTTTACTGAGTTTCATAGAGTAGAAATATCTTCAAAACAATAATAAATTAACAATAATGAGCAATAATAAATTAATCAAGACATAACCTTTGCCCTTCAAGTGTCTCATTTGGATACATAAACAACAGTTGTGCCCTCTTTAAAAAAAATCTCATCATAAAAAATTGCAAACTTACAAAATAACCAAATTAGCAATTGATTACCTGTGTTATGAAGGAGTCTCTGTAAAATAACTATAAAAGATCCTTTTGGCCAGGCCCAGTGGCTCACGCCTGTAATCCCAACACTTTGGGAAGTGGAGGCTGGCAGATTTCTTGAGTCCAGGAATTTGAGACCAACCTGGACAACATGGCAAAACCCCATCTCTACAAAAAAAAAAAAAAAAAAAATTAGCTGGGCATGGTGGTACCCATCTGTAGTCCCAGCTACTCAGAAGGCTGATGTGGGAGGATCACCAGAGTCCAGGAAGTTGAGGCTGCAATGAGCTGAGATTGGGAACCGTACTCCAGCCTGGGCAACCAGCATGAGACCCTGTCTCAAATAATAAATTAATTAATAAAAAAAAAGATTATTTCATTTGTTCCTCCAGTAGGAATCATTTTATCAAAATTTCATTTATTTTTAAGTTCTTAGAAGGAAATCAACTTTGTAAAGGGAAGGGCAACCATGCTCAACACAAAGCATTTTTATTTTACCAGTGAAAGCTGTCTGAGTATTATCACGTTGACTCCTGTCTCTAGGTCTTGGTCATTCTTACTTTGGCTTCACTTCTCTCTGCTTCCTGTAGAAGCCTACAGCAATTCAAGGATTAATTCAATGATTTCTAGGTAAATTTCCCAAGCCTCTCTTCCATGAGCTACTATCTTGTGGTGCTCTCCTAATCTTCATTCTTCGGAATTCTTTCAATGACCACAGTCAGAGTGGACTTAAGTACTTATGCACTGACCACACTGATTGTAGTTCAGTAACTTCACTTACCATCTAACATGTTTAAGACAAATTAAATTGTTTCCATTTCAATTGCAATTTTAATTTGGATGACAACTAAAATCATCTGAACTTATAAAATACTGGATCGTCATTTAAAAACATTCATTTACACTCCCACTTTCTCTTTGCCTCATATTATCTTATATGAAAATGTGTGTCTTGAGATATTACCATAGACTTCTCTGACCTTTATCCAAACCCACAGGCCTCAATATTGAGCTAAAAATCTAACAAAATTAGGTAGTCTTGGTAGATTTCTAAAGTTTTCAGTTTCTAACCAGGCTAGAAATAGCATTGGGGAAAATACTTTTGTGTTATATGATTTGTGGCCAGTCCTAAGTCACCCTTTAAGAAGGTTAGAGTTTGAAAAAGCCACAGTTTAAAATGTTAACTATATAGATCAGACTTCCAGAAATGGAATAGAGCTTGGATTGGGTTAAAGATTTGGGTTATATTTTATTTTACTTGAAACAATTCCCCTTTTGCCAACTAATAATAGATTTGTCCAGTAAATGTGGTGCTTCATGCCAGTATCTGTTGATGTTAAACAGCTGGGGAGCCAGTAAGACCCAATGGAGAGGATCAGCTTCTTTCACTTCATGGAGAAGCTCAAGAAGACGGTCAAGTGTAGATTCACTGCTATTTGCTTGTGACAAGAGTAGACAATGTCTATGTCAAATGGTTTTAAGGTAATGTTTTCTACATTTACAGTTTCCCTATTTGTTTCTCTCTCTGTGTGTCTGTATGTGTGTGTGCAAGTGTGTGTGTGTATACTTATATTTTAAAAGTTTACATTTTCTGAGAGGTATTGTTGAATGAAGTCCTGTTATTAATGTGTAAATAGAAATCTGATCATTTAGAAGTAAGAAATTCCCTCTCCTAACAGCTGGGTGGGCTTTCCAAGTTTGAAGAGGCATTTAGACCACCCGAAAGCAACTGCAATGTTATTTTTTGAACGCTCTATTTTGAATATGAATGTAAAGTCAATGTTAGCTTTCCCATGATTTGAGCTTAGCACAACACACAACAATAAGTGAGTCCAGAAAAAGCAAAGGACCTTTAAGAAATTTGCTTTGATGACAGTAAAAGAACTGAGTCTGATATCAGACAAGGATACCAGACTCAGCTCCCATATGGACAAGATACTCGCTTCTTTCAAGTCGGGTCTAACAGCACAGGATGTTGGGAAAGCACTCAGTTGTTCTCTCAACACAGGCAGAACCAGCTAGCCAATGCCAAATAAGTGAACCTCTCTGCAGGTGGGATTCCCACAGCTGGGTTATAGCATTTGTCCTGATCTATTTATTACTTCATTCATATTAATCTGCCTCAACTATCTATTTTCAACCATCCTTTCACTTTGCCTAAATGCGCTATTAACTCCTTCAATATAGAGATCATATTCTTCACTTATCCCTACCCCAACTACAGAACCTATTAAAAAACAGTAGACCCTGTGAGACCCCAAATAATGTTTGATTCCAACATTAAATTAACTAAAGTATCAATAGGTTTGTGTCTTTACACAAATTAGAAGAGTGAAGAAAACATGAACTAAAGCAGGAAGACTGTAACTGGAGAAATTAACATGTGTTCTCCTTTTTAAAAAAAACACGGACACTTATACGGACTAGGGTTGGTCTTTCACAATGTCAAGACAGTGAACAGGGGTTTTCGGACAGAAGTCAGATACTCAAAGGCTTACAGAAACAACATAAACAAATGGAAAGCAGTCTGGCTGGAAACTGGGGTGAGCTGGAGAGCATATGCTTTGTGTAAGTGGGGAATGGTTACTATGCTCCAGGCTATTGTTGCACCAATGTTGTTAATTGCTTTTCAGGAGAAGCCAGAGTTCTGAGAATCTATGAGGACTCTCCCAACTTTTAAATGTCAACAAATAATTTTTAAAGACATTGAAATTCTAGGCATGCCAAATGAAACTCTTCTGCGGACTGCCAGTTTGCAATCTCTGTTGTATGGGATGGAATGTCTTGAGGAGCAGAGGCACAGATGGGCAAATATGTCATTGTGGAGATGCAAGTGATATGGGAAGGGGGACTGGGAAGTGCTGGGAGGAGAAAGGTGGGGTCCCTGGTGAGGGTTCCACCCTTGGGCCAGTTCCCATGGACCTACGTGAGGACAATCACTCCTGTTTTTGCGTCCAAATGTTGCATTTTCCAAGACCGACCTGGCCAACCAGGCCCCCCATTCTGTGCCTATAAAACCCAAGATCCTAATGGGTACACACACAAGCAGCTGGACCTCCAGAGGAACACACTGGCAGAAGAGCACATGGGCAGAGAGGAGCAGAGGAGTGGGATTGCACACCAACAAGCACCAGCAGACGCCATCAGGTCATCGACCAGCAGAACAATGTGGACACCAAGGGGAATTTGGCTGGGGCAGTTGGAGGAGAGTCCAGCTAAGGAGTGGCCTAACTCTGGGGGAAAACCACTTTCCCACTCCATACCGCTTCTGGTTCCCCATCCATCTGCTGAGAGCTACTTCCATCATTCAATAAAACTGTGCACTCATTCTCCAAGCCCACATGTGATCCAGTTTTTCCAGTACACCAAGACAAGAATCCCAGGATACAGAAAGCCCTTTGTCTTTGTGATAAGGCAGAGGTTCTACTCGAGCTGAATAACACAAGCCACCTACAGATGGCAAAGCTAAAAGAGCACACTGTAACATGCCCACTGGGGCTTCAGGAGCTATAAACATTCACCCCTAGATGCTGCTGTGGGGTCAGAGTTCATGCTCCCCATGACCAGACTGTCTGCCTGCTCCTACGAGGGGTTTTGAGCAGTGGGGCACTGAAGAAGCGACTCACACCTCCATAGCACACCCTGCGAGGGGGCCAAGGGAACTTTGCCTGTTTCACAAGTACAAAATGAATGGTTAGACCCTAAAACTGTTAGGGTCCCTTCCAACTCTGAGACTCTTATCTAGGACTGATAACCCCAGACAAAGGGTGACATTTACTGACAACCACTAATTCCATTCCTTATGCCAGCAAAGCATGAGTACCTCCAGAGTACTGCACAAAAGCCTCAATCCATCCCTTGGTTTTCAATTAAAGCATTTCTTACAGGTCTCAAAGAAAGCCCATGCTGACAAAGTTAAGATTAAGCCAAATGCTTTTGATGTTTATCAAATACCCGAGCTACGTCTTTGTCTTCCGTGGAAGAAACTGAGAAAATTGTGATCATAGGATTTCAGCGACAGAAATCATTTACCCAGAATCACTTTCCTCCACATGCCAATGCAGGGCTGATGATGGTGAAGACTGTAGTCACAGGCTTGGTAATGGGGAGGACCTCACTGAATGCTTTACCAGGTGTGACTTGCAAAGCAGCAAGTCACAAATCTTTCACAGACACCTAGAACCAGATTAAATCTGAAGAACAACAAAAATAATGTCATTCTTTTAAGAAAAGGTATTTTATAAAACCAAAGAATCAAGACAGAAGACCACA
Source organism: Rhinopithecus bieti (assembly GCF_001698545.2). NCBI lineage: Eukaryota > Metazoa > Chordata > Mammalia > Primates > Cercopithecidae > Rhinopithecus > Rhinopithecus bieti. The sequence goes on along the minus strand of NW_016824513.1, from coordinate 53,635 downwards.
AAAAGGAGAAAGCTGGGAGGGATCCATCATGGTTTTTGTTTTTTTTTTGTTGGTGGTGGTTTTTTTGTTTTTGTTTGTTTGTTTGTTTGTTTTGAGATGCAGTCTTCCTCTGTCGCCCAGGCTGGAGTGCAGTGGCGCCATCCACTGCACTGTAACCTCCACCTCCTGGGTTGAAGCGATTCTCTCACTTCACCCTCCTGAGAAGCTGGGATTACAGGCACCCACCACCATGCCCGGCTAATTTTTGTGTTTTTAGTAGAGATGGAGTTTCACCATGTTGTCCAGGCTGGTCTCAAGCTCCTGACCTCAAATGATCCGCTGGCCTAGGTCTCTCAAAGTACTGGGATTACAGGCATGAGCCACCACGCCCGGCCTCATCATCTTTTTTGTGACCAGTACTTTCTTTCTCAAAACACTACCTCCCAGTCCTCTATTCTTCAAAATCCCCTTGGCTCAGACCTACCAGAGAAAGGGGACCATCTCTCTCTCTTTACCATCATGGGCCACATATGGTGCTTTTGAATAGGGGCAGATAGTCAGAACATGACTGAGACAAGAGTTACAGAGAGCTTCCCAGCGACTTTCAAATTATGAGACCTAAGACATTTGCCCTGGCCTATTCTAAGGCCCCTTTATACCCTGGGGCCACATAGATATAATTTCTATATAGACACCCCTAATTCGTATATTATTGAGAAATGCTTTATTTTTTCATTTCCCCAGAGAAGAAGTGCTCCCTTTTGTTCTTGTTTTTGTTTTTAACTGGCTTTGTTAGTCTTGGACACGAGATGGTGTTTAATCCTTTTATCCACTTATTGAACAAATACATCAGGCACTGGGAATACAATTGAGCTGAACTGAACTGGTAAAATCATTGTCCTCAAGGAGCTGGCATTCAAGTGGCTGACATGATACCATTTTCTGTGTCTCAGAGGATGACCATGGAGAGCTTGATCTAAATTGGGAACTTTGATGATGTATTTCATGTCAATGAGTCTGTTCTAAAAAGCAAAGAAAAACACACTGTGCTATATCATAGTGTTAGTATACAGATCTCTGTGGGGTTCTAAAAAGTCGGATTTTAAGGGACAAATTCAGATAGTTGAAATTCGAGGAGGCAAAGTGATGGAATATTTTACAAGCTTCTATGTGGGAGGTGAGGGACTGGATATAATGACAATCTGGCAAAACTCGGTAAATGATCTTCTGAATTGATTCAAATTTTTGCAGCAAGCCCTTCTGTGCAAATTTTCGTGACTTCTTTATGGTAATTAGTTTCATGGAATATTGCCAAATGGCATATTTTTCCTACTTCAAGCCACTTTCTAAGCACTCCTGGGAATGTCTGAAACATAAGATAAGCACTCTTAACCCAAAGTTTTATTAAAAAGTTTAATTAACACAAATGCCAAATGACACATTCATTGCCATTAAGTATGTAGACTCTGTGTAAATCTGTGAACTACTGAGCGACTATAAAACCTACTTCCCTCAGCAACCACTGAAGCTTTATTTCTCTTCCTGAGCAGGCATGGGAGCCCTCGGGATGCACCTTGCCATCTCCAGCCTCCCACATCCTCAGGACTCCACTTCATGCACTGAAGCATGGTAGTGGTTGTGAATTCCCTCTTGGCTCCTTCTCTGTCAAGCCCTCCCTCCCACTAGTACTGACCTTACCCTGCCAGTCCTTGCGCTTTTGGTCTTCTTCCTATTGCCCTCCAGGAAGCCTCAGGCCATGTGCGAACTTTCTCATTGTCTAACATCATCCCCAAATAAGAAACACGCATTTACTAAATGTTCTCTCAAACTTCCAGAGCATAGAGAATTACTTAATTTTTCTGTTGTTGTTCTGAGCACAATCCTCTACTAGAATCTTAGTTCTTCGAAGGCAGGGACCATCTTTTTATACACCCTAGAATCTTCAGCATTGAACATTTTAGAAGCTGAACAATTTGCAGAATGAAGACATGGAGCCATGGTCTTGTCTCTCATCTTTTCTTTGCCGTTTTAAAATGTTTTTTTCTGGAGAGAATTGTCTTTTCCCTTTATGTTCTCTGAGGTCCCTGTGTTCCCTCAGCCCTCTACTCTCTCTTTAGACAATTCCTTATAGTATAATCATTTCTAATAAAAAATATACTAACTAATCAACATGCAATATGCAGAGTAACTGAAGGAAAGGTCTAAAAAGACTTTCTGAAACTTTAGGTTACACACGTCTTAGAGTTATCCTACCTGAAGAATGAAGGAGCTAGGATATTTCTGTACCAGCTCCTCTCAGTCAATGGTTGACAACTGGTTGGATGGACGTAGAGCACTCATGTACGGATACTTTTGTACTGCTGCAGAAGCAGAATGGGCTTCAATTAGCCAGGGAAAGTCTTCAGGCAATCTAATCTAAAGATTCTGAAACTTCAGGCAATGGCAGAGCCTACTACACATTGTTTAGCAGTTTCAGCCTAATCAGTGATGAGAAGAAAATATTAATATATTTACAAACATTAGCAGACAGTATGAAGAGGCTATGGCAAAAGGAAGGAAGTGGAAAGAACAGAAATCAGCAGAGTTCACAGCACCTGCATCAGTTGTCTAATTGCCACAAAAGTGCTGCATAGCAGAGTGGTGGCTTACAGGATAAACATTTATTTTTGCCCAGAGTCTCTGGGTTTGCTTGGTTGTTTTGCTGATCTGGGCTGTACTTGGCTGAGAATAGCTGGATTTACTCATGTATCTGTGGTCGGCTGGTGAGTCAGCTAAGGGCTGGCTGATCTCAGATGGCTAGAGCCTCTGAGGAGTTGGGTTCCATATGTGCTTTTAGCCTCCAAGAAACTAGCCTAGACTTGTCTTTATGCAAGTATAAGACCTCTGAGAGGGCAGAGCAAGATGGCCGAATAGGAACAGCTCCAGTCTCCAACTCCCAGCGCGAGCGACACAGAAGACCGGTGATTTCTGCATTTTCAACTGAGGTACTGGGGACATCTCACTAGGGAGTGCCGGACAATCGGTGCTGGTCAGCTGCTGCAGCCTGACCAGCGAGAGCTGAAGCAGGGCGAGGCATCCCCTCACCTGGAAGGTGCAAGGGGGAAGGGAATCCCTTTTCCTAGCCAGGGGAACTGAGACACACAACACCTGGAAAATCGGGTAACTCCCACCCCAATACCGCGCTTTAAGCAACGGGCACACCAGAAGAATATATCCCTCACCTGGCCGGGAGGGTCCCACGCCCACGGAGCCTCCCTCATTGTTAACACAGCAGTCTGCGG